>NW_019525447.1:11629-11745 GCF_002814215.2 Seriola lalandi dorsalis | reverse complement strand
CACACTGCTCCCTCCCTCCCTCCCTCTCTCTCTCTCTCTCTCCCCCTCTCTCTCTTTTTCTCTCTTTCTGTCTGAGTCAATCACTGCATGTAATGAGAGCACATACACACGCACAC
>NW_019525447.1:9707-11411 GCF_002814215.2 Seriola lalandi dorsalis | reverse complement strand
GGAGGGGGGGAGTTGGGTGGTTCGGGGGGTGAAACTTCAAAACCAACTGCAGTGTGCAGCAATATAGGAACAAACAGCGCATTACAGCTCCGGCTTAATTATTATGCTAATGGAGCCGCCGGCGGCGCTCAGAGAAGTGATGTAACGCTCAGAAATAAATAAATAAAAGCCCTTTCACACCGTTTCAGTCAATTCTGAACGTATTGGTATGTGATATGTTTTTTCCTCTTTATGTGATTTTTGTTTTCTTCTTGTTTCTTATTGCTCAGACGGCGAGGAGCGGAGACGGGAGGGAGGAGGTCATATAGTTTTATCTAAGTCTTATACACGATGACGCTGCAGCATGAGTTCTGTCCACGAAGAGCTTGGCTCTATGTGGCTAATGAGCAGCAGCTCAGTTCGTTCTTAATCGTTACACAGGAGAAAATAACGGACTGAAAAGCTTTTTCACTGAATAACACACGTTTTTTTATTCTGCATCAGATACAGAGTGAGACGTGGCTGTACGGTCACTTCCTGTAGTTTCCTGGCACACCCAGCTGAAAGCTGTCAGAACAGTAAAGATGGCGTCTCATACTGTGGCAGGAAGTGGAAGAGTCCAACTGCTCGGCCGAGAGGGGGGTCTGTCTTTCAGGATCTATTTAAACTTAATTACTTATTAAGGTTATTTTGTGATATGTAGTTGATCGTTTGCCCCTCCCCCTCCTCTTTGTTAGCTCATGCTGACTTCAGTGCAGTTTGCCATTTGTTTATTCGACCTCTGTTGAAGTTAAAAGGGTTTTTAGTTTTAAAATAATTTCTCTAGATTCTCTAGTTTTTGAAAAGTTTAAATGATTTTGTAAATAAATGATTTTTGCCTCTTCACACCTGAGCTCCTGACGGTGCACAGGTTTCCCACTTTCCCTGAACGCTCCGTCTCAATGTTCCTTCAGGTTTTAGGTATTTACTTGTTCTTACAGTATAAATACCACAGACTGACTCCAGCAGAGTATCTTGTTGTACTTAGAGAAAATATAAGACCCACGACCAGCTACAGAGAGTCTGCACACGATGCACCAGACATCACAAAGGCCGAGTTCAGACCGACCTCCGTTTCATTTTAATCAGAGCGCCGTGCAGCAGCAGCGTCCGCGGCCCGACACCGAGGACCCCGTCTGGAAGAAAACTGCCGCACTGCAACGCAACATCACGTGGAACCGCACCGCGTCGGTCAAACACCTGCAACGCCTCGATCCAGGTGACGTTTCTAATGTGAAAGGTAAAACCCAACAGTTTCCCTCACAGTGAAATCAGTCTGGAGTCAGGTGCAGTAAATGCAGCTGTTGGCGTGACTCAGGATGCATCCGTCAAACTGACACCGGGGAACGGGTCGCATTCACAAACGCCAGTCGAAAAAAAATAATAAAAATTGGATCTGAGCAGAAGGTGAAATTGAGTGGAGCTCCGCGGCCCCTCGGAGCCCCCGGGGGCCGCCGGCTCTTTGGAATTCAGTTATAGACGGAGTCGCATTTCAGCGCCCGGCCGCGCTCGAGCCGCCGCCAATCATCCTGCTGCGGAGCAGAGCGAGGGGAAGGTGCAGCGCCCCTCCGCTTTATGCAAATGATGCAGCAGCAGTTGTCACTGATGCAGCAGCCAATGCCAATCAAACAGTGTGTGTGTGTGTGTGTGTGTGTGTGTGTGTGTGTGTGTGTGTGTGTGTGTGTA
>NW_019525447.1:8476-9259 GCF_002814215.2 Seriola lalandi dorsalis | reverse complement strand
GCCTGGATCCAAACCAAAGCAATTAGAGTTTGACAGGGTTCATGTTGAGTGACAGGCGGCTCTGGCTGCATGATGCATCGTGCATAATGGATCTAACGCTGCAGATGTTGTGTTTGTCTTCACCTCAGAGTGAAGTCCGCCGGACAGAAACATCTGCAGGGGTCATTGTTTTATAGCTTTGTCTGTAACATATATTTCTGTGCACAGCCACAGATCAGCAGCGAGCCCTGCAGATGTGAACAGATGTTGGGCCCTCCGGCCTCCACCAGTTCCACACGAGGAGGAGTGGTTTCAGTTTGTGTGACAAAAACAAGTGCGACACGAAGGGCAACAACAACAAACAGTTAGAGATGCACAAATGAAAAGATGTGTGTGTGTGTGTGTGTGTGTGTGTGTGTGTGTGTGTGTGTGTGTATGTGTGTGTGTGTGTGTGTATGTGTGCGTGTTTAGGTGTGTAAGAGGAAACATCGATGGCGCCGCGGTTCCTTCACTTCACCCGCTGAGTTCCTGTCAGCGGGGCGGACGGACTCTGTTCACACTGAGCCGAGCAGAGTTCAGTCCCTGAGGAGCTCAGAACATGTTTCTTTGAGGACGCTGCTGGTCGTGGATTCATTTGTTTGGAAATGAAAGTAAAGCGGGAAATGATCCAAGACCTTTTCACATGGAGCAGGAAGTGGTTTCAAAAGGACAGAGACCGTAAACATCGTCAGTCTCACGTCTGGTCTGCGGAGCAGCTGTTTCTAACCCTGCAGTTGTTTTTCCACCTTCAGCTCCGTCCACCCC
>NW_019525447.1:6249-8455 GCF_002814215.2 Seriola lalandi dorsalis | reverse complement strand
CTGTAACATATATTTCTGTGCACAGCCACAGATCAGCAGCGAGCCCTGCAGATGTGAACAGATGTTGGGCCCTCCGGCCTCCACCAGTTCCACACGAGGAGGAGTGGTTTCAGTTTGTGTGACAAAAACAAGTGCGACACGAAGGGCAACAACAACAAACAGTTAGAGATGCACAAATGAAAAGATGTGTGTGTGTGTGTGTGTGTGTGTGTGTGTGTATTTTTCAAGGTTTTATATGTGATGTCATCGAATGTATCTGTCTTTTGTGAGGGTGAAAAGGAATTAATGATGTAAAATATAAAATAATAATAATAATAATAATAATATAGTGTATATCATAAAATAAAAATGAATAACAAATAAGATAAAATAAATAATTCTTACAATAAGAAATATGCTAATATGACATTATAAAGTGTAACAGAATATAATATAAAATACTGTAGAATAATATGATGATAGTTTGGTGGTATTAAACAGAAGAGTATGTTTTATTTATATAATTTAATAATTATAAACATGTTATAATAACATAATATAGATTATTATATCATGAAACAATTATAATTTACCAGCCTTTACAGCACAAACAGGAACCTCAGTGTTTCTGTAAATTAGATTAAATGTTTAATCACAGTTGGATGTTTTTACTTTACGCTGCGGAGGCTTCAGAGCGTCGCTCATTCATTCATTCTCCCATCATGCTCGTTCCCAACCAGGCTTCTCTCAGCGTTAACCTTTAACCTCTTTCAAAATAAAAGCAGGTTCTGTTCCCCTCGGCGTCGAGTCAGGAAACATCATCTTTAGAGGAGACACACATGAAATCACGCTGCAGAGTCCAGTGCTAATGATCCTATATGCTAATGGTTTCATCTGACACCAGCAGCGGAGCAGATGATGAAACATATGGGCCGGAGACAGAGGCCCAGAAGGGACAATTCACACGACAACACAATCTGCATATATAAACAGTTTCCTGGAAAAGAAAACTAAAGCTGCAACGTCCTAATCCTCCAGATCAATCATTCGTACATACGGTGTTATTAATATACAAACTATAAGACGTAATAATAAACCTCAGATTGATTCATTTAGCTGCTGAAGATGATGAAGATGATGAAGATGATGAGTTAACTGCTGTTAAAAGTTTCAATCTTGTTTAATAAACGGTCTTTCAACATCTGCTCTCCTCTGCAAGCTAACGTCCTTTCACCACACAGCGTCTTTTAAACACACAATGATCCAGACGTGATAAAAACAAGCGAAGAAGAAGAAGTAGTAGAAAAAGAAGAAAAGGAAGAAGAAGAGGAGGTAGAAGAAGAAGAAGAAGAGGAAGAAGGAGAAGAAGTAGAAGAGGAAGAGGAAGAAGAGGAAGAGGAAGAAGGAGAAGGAAGTCACAGAAACCTGACCCCCACATTTTAAAGATGACAACAGCGACAGAGAGAGAGAGCGGCTTCCCTGTGAGACACACAGACCTGTTTACTGATGACAGCTCTGGCAGATAGTGACAAACTGTCCCGGCCTCATATTGACTAAAGTGTCGCGGCTGACAGGAAGAGCTTGTGAAGAGAGCGCTTCCCGTCTGATGACCACAACACAACACTTCCTTTTAGAGAACGTTGGCTGGAATGAAGCGAAACTAAATAAGCTGAAGTGAATAAAAGGTAAGAGACTGTGAAGCAGCAGAAAGTGACACAAACACAAATGATGTGGAAGATAATGTTTATATTTCCTTCCCCACACTTCCTGTCCGACATCAGAAACAGGTGATCACAGTTTCCAACTTCCATATTTTTTTCATCCCGGTTAAAACGCAGCAGAAGTACGGTGACAGACACGACACAAAAACAGATGAAGGAAACACCTTCAAGACAACGGAAGTGTTTCCAGGGGGACACTAAAAAGTGATGAACCTCACTGCGACGCACTGGCAAGGATGTTTTACTGAGTGGGTTTAATAATATGGCAAAATGAGGTTAAAGCAAGAGAAAGTAAGAATAAATTCGTCGTCAGCTGATGTTGCGCCTCAAAGAAAAGAGGAAAGCGCGGATTGGACAGTTGGATAAACAGGTGATGATGATTATTTTGTTATTGCAAAACTGAGAAATCATGTCGGCATCATTATCACAGAATTTCAAACGATACTTGAGTCTTAATCTCAACACGTGCACAACAACATATATGCTTCTGTTTGTTGGATCTTTAT
>NW_019525447.1:4225-5038 GCF_002814215.2 Seriola lalandi dorsalis | reverse complement strand
ATTCAGGGTTAAACTGTTGTGGGAGGAGCCAGAACAGACAGGTGCCATTAACGCAGCGTGCTGTTTATACACCGGGGGGGGGGGGGGGGGAGGGGTATGTCGTTACAGGAAGACATCAAACAGCGGCCATTAAGACGATTCTGACTCTCCTGTGATGCATTCAAAGACGCTACAGCTGCCAGTAATGTGCAGTGTTAAGTTTAGACATTCAAATGAAGCAGAAACATAGACATAGATGTTAAAATGTCCAACTTTACAGCTTTACTGCGTTTTATTAAGGACCACAGTTATGGAGGCTTGAGGGCGTGGCCTCTTTGAGTGACAGGTGGTTGAGCATATGCATGCGCCGAAATCTCAGCTCCACAGAAGCCCCTCCTTTTCACCCATTTATGGATGAACTGGGAGTTAGGAGGCGGAGTCAGGTGCTGCCAAGATGGCTACGGTGGGGCAGCTCACTCTGAGCTTCAGAAACATGTGGGTGACGTCATGGAGGCGACGTCCATCTTTATTTACAGTCATGTGGGTGTGACGCAGAGGAGTGTCTCCTGAAACGGCGCCCCTACAGCGGCAAGCGTACCCGACCTTGGTTGTCATGGTTACAGTAATAACACAAATTTCACACGGGAATCGAAACACCGCTCTGCTGTGTCACATTCATCCATCCGCCAACTAACCTCTTCCTCTTTCAGGCGCCTTGATCATGGTCAAACAAATGGCAGAAGGTCACTTCCTCTTCCTGCTCATCTGATCCATTATCTCTCCTCCCTCAGTCCTCACCTTACTGATCTCTCTCTCTCTCTCTCTCTCTCTCTC
>NW_019525447.1:3181-3540 GCF_002814215.2 Seriola lalandi dorsalis | reverse complement strand
GTGTGTGTGTGTGTGTGTGTGTGTGTGTGTGTGTGTATTCCTGGATCTATTTGGTTGGGACTGAATGTGTGTGTGTTTTTATACAAATGCAAGTCATCTGTATGCATCGCTGTGTGTGTGTGAATCTGTTTGTTTGTGTGTGTGTGTGTGTGTGTGTGTATCTGTGCCCGTCCTCCCTGCAGCTGTGTACTCATGCATGGATGCCACTGGAATCTTCCTGCTGCTGCCATTGAAGGCTGCTGTCCACGGCCATCAGGACAAACACACAGATTAACACACACATTAGCGCGCGCGCACACACACACACACACACACACACTCACTCACACTCACACACACACACACACACACACACTCAC
>NW_019525447.1:1625-2681 GCF_002814215.2 Seriola lalandi dorsalis | reverse complement strand
TCTGTTTGTGTTTCACTTCCTGGAAACTAAAGCCGGACGATACGAGAGGAAATCACTGACACTGATCAGAAGAAAAATAAAATAAATGATGATGTGATTTTTGACATCACAACAACATCAGGATGTTTCTGAACGTAAACGTAGATTCATGTTGCGTTCAAAGACCGACGGCATCGTTGTTGTGCAGATGACAGTCATCAGCCTCCACGAGAACAACATGCTCTTCAGGTGGAGCCTCACAAGCAACACCAGCTACACACACACACACACACACACACATTTACATACACACATATACACATATACATACACACACACACACACTTGCCTTTTTCACCTCATGTACACATGATGCAGATGATGCAGCGTGGCGTTACGGCAAAGGGCACAGCAGCCTGATGACAACGTGTGTGTGTGTGTGTGTGTGTGTGTGTGTGTGTGTGTGTGTGTATCTGTGCCCGTCCTCCCTGCAGCTGTGTACTCATGCATGGATGCCACTGGAATCTTCCTGCTGCTGCCATTGAAGGCTGCTGTCCACGGCCATCAGGACAAACACACAGATTAACACACACATTAGCGCGCGCACACACACACACACACACACACTCACTCACACTCACACACACACACACACACACACTCACTCACACTCACACACACACACTAGCACGAACACACAAGAGCGCGCACACACACACACACACACACACTAACACAAACATTCTTGAGTCTCTCTTTCTTCTCGGTTTGTGTTTCACTCTCAGACCTCCATCATCCTCCTTCACTCTCTTCATTTGGGTTTTGAATCAATTAAAACTAATTACATTCTTCACACATTAATTCTTCTTCTTTATTGTTGCCAGAAAAAAAACCATTCCCGACTCTGACCAAGGAAATGACTCAGTTTTCTTAAAGAGCTTGAGGAAAAGAAAACACACTGAGTCTCTTCTTCTCTGCACGTCATGACGAAATAGCTGAAGTTTGTCAAAACCAAAAGAAGATTATGATGTCACGGTGAAGCTGACCTTTGACCTTTTGGATATAAACCATATAAAC
>NW_019525447.1:0-549 GCF_002814215.2 Seriola lalandi dorsalis | reverse complement strand
TGTGTGTGTGTGTGTGTGTGTGTGTGTGTGTGGAGACAGTGGAAGACTAACTCCTTGTGTGTGTGTGTCTCTTCAGTCCCATAGATTTCCTTTAACTCTGCGTTCCTTCTCTGAAGTAACAGGGAAACTTGTGTCGTTAACATCGACCTCATTAACTAAATAAAGGAACCTGAGAATGAGTCAGTGGCTCCCTGTTTGTTCCTGTGTGTTCCTGTGTTCCTGTATGTTCCTGTGTGTTCCTGTGTGTTCCTGTGTGTTCCTGTGTTCCTGTGTGTTCCTGTGTTCCTGTGTGTTCCTGTGTTCCTGTGTTCCTGTATGTTCCTGTGTGTTCCTGTGTGTTCCTGTGTGTTCCTGCTCCGTATTTTCTTCTTCTTCTGTGTTTTATTTGAAGTGTTGATCCATCAGAAGATATAAGAACCATCTCAGTGTAGTTTTACATCTCCTCTCTCAGGCTTCTCTCTGCAGCTCTAGTAACAACAGGTCGGTGAGCCAATCAGAAGAGAGGAGGCTCTGAGCCTCTCTTCTGATTGGCTGACTGTTTTCTGAGTG
>NW_019525446.1:592751-593895 GCF_002814215.2 Seriola lalandi dorsalis | reverse complement strand
ATGACGTTTTTATGCATTACTATGCTATGACATTTTTTTGATTTTTTATGCGTTTCTATATTATGACATTTTATGCCTTACTATACTATGACATTTTTATGCCTTACTATACTATGACTTTTTATAACATTTCATAACGAACTATACAATGACTTTTTTATGACTTTTTGTTCCTTACTATACTATGGCATTTTTATGCCTTACTATACTATGACATTTTTATGCCTTACTATACTATGACTTTTTTATGACTTTTTGTGCCTTACTATACTATGGCATTTTTTATGGCATGCTATTGTATGACTTTTTTATAACTTTTTATGCCTTTCTATATTATGACATTTCATGTCTTACTATGCTATGACGTTTTTATGCATTACTATGCTATGACATTTTTTTGATTTTTTATGCGTTTCTATATTATGACATTTTATGCCTTACTATACTATGACATTTTTATGCCTTACTATACTATGACTTTTTTATGACTTTTTGTGTCTTACTATACTATGACATTTTTAGGCCTTACTATACTGTAACGTTTTTATGACTTTTTATACCTCACTATACTATGACATTTTTATGCCTTACTATGCCATGAGTTTATAATGGGCTCACTGGGTGGTACAGTGGTTAAGGTTGTTGCTTTATAATAAGAAGGTTGTGGGTTTGAATCCTGGGACAATTGGTGCGGACATTGAGAGTTTTTATGCCTAGCTATACTATGACATTTTCTTGAAGTTTTTATGTCTTCATATAGTATAACGTTTTTATGTCTTTTTGTGCCTTCTCGTTCTATAATATTTTTATGCTTTCAAATAGTATGACATTTTTATGCCTTACTATGGTATGAGTTTTTATAATTTACAATGCATTTAGTGTAGTAGGATGACTGGGTGGCAGAGTGGTTAGGTCCAATGCTTCCCGATGAGAAGCTTGCAGGTTCAAACCCCCACACCTGCAAACTTTTTATGCCTGACTATACTATGTCTTTTTTATTACTTTTCATGCCTTCCTATTTTATCACGTATTTATACCTTACTTTACTAAAACGGTTTTATTATTTTTTACGCTTTAATATACTATTACGTTTCAATGCCTTACTAATATGACATCTTTATCTTTCATCCTATTCCTGGGACCT
>NW_019525446.1:569758-592731 GCF_002814215.2 Seriola lalandi dorsalis | reverse complement strand
ATTACTTTTCATGCCTTCCTATTTTATCACGTATTTATACCTTACTTTACTAAAACGGTTTTATTATTTTTTATGCTTTAATATACTATTACGTTTCAATGCCTTACTAATATGACATCTTTATCTTTCATCCTATTCCTGGGACCTTTGGTGTGGACATTATTGTTTTGATGCCTGACTATACTATGACTTTTCTATGACTGCTTTTGAGCCTTACTATACCATGACATTTTTATGCCATACTATACTATGAGTTGTTTTTTTTTACGTTTTTATGCCTTCTCATGCTATGCTGTGCTTTGAAATAGTATGACATTTTTATGCCTTACTATGGTATGACTTTTTATACTTTACTACGCAATTGTTAATTGGCTGATTAGGCAGTACAGTGGTTAGGTCTAATGCTTCCCAATAAGAAGGTTGTAGGTTCAAATCTTATTCGTGGGACCTTTGATGTGGACATTATTGTCTTGATGCCTGACTATACTATGACGTTTTTTTACGTTTTTATGCCTTACTATAGTATAAATTTTTTTTTTTTTTATGCCTTCTCATACTATAATATTTTTATACTTTCAAATAGTATGACATTTTTATGCCTTACTATACTATGACATTTTTATGCCTTACTAGACTATGACTTTTTTATGACTTTTTGTGCCTTACTATACTATGGCATTTTTTATGGCATACTATTGTATGACTTTTCTATAACTTTTTATGCGTTTCTATATTATGACATTTTATGCCTTACTATACTATGACATTTTTATGCCTTACTATACTATGACTTTTTTATGACTTTTTGTGTCTTACTATACTATGACATTTTTAGGCCTTACTATACTGTAACGTTTTTATGACTTTTTATACCTCACTATACTATGACATTTCATGTCTTACTATGCTATGACGTTTTTATGCATTACTGTGCTATGACATTTTTTTGACTTTTTGTGCCTTATACTATGAAGTTTTTTATGCCTCATTATACTATGAAGTTTTTATGCCTTGCTATCTATACAATAACATTTTTATGACTTTTTATGCCTCACTGTACTATGACGTTTTCATGCTTTACTACACTATGACATTTTTATGCCTTACTATACTATGACTTTTTGTGCCTTACTATATTATGACATTTTTATGCTTTACTATACTATGACATTTTTATGCCTTACTATCTTATAACTTTTTTATGACTTTTTGTGCCTTACTATACTATGGCATTTTTATGGCATACTACAGTATGTCTTTTTTATAACTTTTTATGACTTTTTTTATGACATTTTTTAATGCCTTACTATAGTATGATGTTTTTATGCCTTACTATACTCTGACATTTTTATGACATTTCATAACGAACTATACAATGACTTTTTTATGACTTTTTGTGCCTTACTATACTATGGCATTTTTATGCCTTACTATACTATGACATTTTTATGCCTTACTATGCTATGACTTTTTTATGACTTTTTGTGTCTTACTATACTATGACATTTTTAGGCCTTACTATACTGTAACGTTTTTATGACTTTTTATACCTTACTATACTATGGCATTTTTATGCCTTTCTATACTATGACATTTTTATGCCTTACTATACTATGACTTTTTTATGACTTTTTGTGCCTTACTATACTATGGCATTTTTAGGCCTTACTATACTGTAACGTTTTTATGACTTTTTATACCTCACTATACTATGACATTTTTATGCCTTACTATGCCATGAGTTCATAATGGGCTGACTGGGTGGTACAGTGGTTAAGGTTGTTGCTTTATAATAAGAAGGTTGTGGGTTTGAATCCTGGGACCTTTGGTGTGGACATTGAGCGTTTTTATGCCTAGCTATACTATGACATTTTCTTGAAGTTTTTATGTCTTCATATAGTATAACGTTTTTATGTCTTTTTGTGCCTTCTCGTTCTATAATATTTTTATGCTTTCAAATAGTATGACATTTTTATGTCTTACTATAGTATGAATTTTTATAATTTACAATGCATTTAGTGTAGTAGGATGACTGGGTGGCAGAGTGGTTAGGTCCAATGCTTCCCGATGAGAAGCTCGCAGGTTCAAACCCCCACACCTGCAAACTTTTTATGCCTGACTATACTATGTCTTTTTTATTACTTTTCATGCCTTCCTATTTTATCACGTATTTATACCTTACTTTACTAAAACGATTTTATTATTTTTTACGCTTTAATATACTATTACGTTTCAATGCCTTACTAATATGACATCTTTATCTTTCATCCTATTCCTGGGACCTTTGGTGTGGACATTATTGTTTTGATGCCTGACTATACTATGACTTTTCTATGACTGCTTTTGAGCCTTACTATACCATGACATTTTTATGCCATAATATACTATGAGGTTTTTTTTTACGTTTTCATGCCTTCTCATGCTATGCTGTGCTTTGAAATAGTATGACATTTTTATGCCTTACAATGGTATGACTTTTTATTCTTTACTACGCAACTGCTTTGTTGGGCTGATTAGGCAGTACAGTGGTTCGGTCTAATGCTTCCCAATAAGAAGGTTGCGGGTTCAAATCTTATTCGTAGGACCTTTGGTGTGGACATTATTGTTTTGATGCCTATACTATGACGTTTTTTTACGTTTTTATGCCTTACTATAGTATAACATTTCTATGTTTTTTTATGCCTTCTCATACTATAATATTTTTATACTTTCAAATAGTATGACTTTTTATCCTTTAGTATGCATAAATCTAACAGGCTGACTGGGTGGCATAGTGGTTATGTGTATTGCCACCCAATGAGAAGATTGTGGGTTTGAATCCCCAAAGCTGAGACCTTCTGAGTAGACATTGAATGGTTTTATGACTGCTTTTATGCCTTACTATACCATGACATTTTTATGCCATACTATGATTTCTTTATGCCTTACTAAAGTATGACATTTTTATGGCTTTTTTGTCTTACTATACTATGATGTTTTTATATCTTTTTATGCCTTACTATACTATGACTTTTTATGACTTTTTGTGCTTTACTATACTATGACATTTTATGCCTTACTATACTATAACATTTTTCTGACTTTTTATACCTCACTATACTTTGACATTTCATGTCTTACTATGCTATGACGTTTTAATGCCTTTCTATACTATGACATTTTTATGACTTTTTGTGCCTTACTATACTATGGCATTTTTATGACATTTCATAACGAACTATACTATGACTTTTTTATGACTTTTTGTGCCTTACTATACTATGACTTTTTTATGCCTTACTATACTATGGCATTTTTTATGGCATACTATAATATGACTTTTTTATAACTTTTTAGGCCTTTCTATATTATGACGTTTTATGCCTTACTATGCTATGACATTTCATGTCTTACTATGCTATGACGTTTTTATGCCTAACTATACCATGACATTTTTATGCCATACTATAATTTCTTTATGTCTTACTAAAGTATGACATTTTTATGGCTTTTTTGTCTTACTATACTATGATGTTTTTATATCATTTTATGCCTTTACTATGACGTTTTTACGCCTTAATATACTACAGTATGAATATTTATTCCTTACTTTAGTATGACATTTGATGCCTTACTATACTATGACTTTTTTATGACTTACTTTAATATGACTTTTTATGACTTTTTTTGCCTTACTATACTATGGCATTTTATGCCTTACTATAATATAACGTTTTTATGACTTTTTATACCTCACTATACTTTGACATTTCATGTCTTACTATGCTATGACGTTTTTATGCATTACTATACTATGACATTTCTATGACTTTTTGTGCCTTACTATACTATGGCATTGTTATGCCTTACTATACTATGACATTTTTATGCCTTACTATGCTATGACTTTTTTATGACTTTTTGTGCCTTACTATACTATGGCATTTTTTATGGCATACTATAATATCACTTTTTTATAACTTTTCAGGCCTTTCTATATTATGACTTTTTTATGCCTTACTATACTATGACTTTTAATGACTTTTTGTGCCTTACTATACTATGACATTTCATGTCTTACTATGCTATGACATTTTTATTCCTTATTATACTATGACGTTTTTATGACTTACTATACTATGACATTTTTATGCCTTACTGTACTATGGCATTTTTATGGCATACTATAGTATGACTATTTTAAAACTTTTTATGTCTTTTTATATTATGACGTTTTATGCCTTACTATACTATGATGTTTTTATGTCTTACTATACTATGACATTTTTATGACTTTTTATAACAAACTATACTATGACGTTTTTGTGCCTTACTATACTATGACTTTTTTATGACTTTTAATAACGAACTATTCCATGACGTTTTTATGCCTTTCTATACTATGGTGTTTTTATGACTTTTTAACCAACTATACTATGACGTTTTTATACCTTACTATAATATGACATTTTTATGCCTCACTATACTATGACTTTTAAGGACTATTTGTACCTTATTGTGCCTTACTATGGCATTTTTATGGCATACTATAGTATGACTATTTTATAACTTTTTATGCCTTTTTATACTATGACATTTTATGCCTTACTATACTATGACGTTTTTATGTCTTACTATACTATGACATTTTTATGCCTTATTATACTATGACTTTTTGTGCCTTACTATATACTATGACTTTTTTTATGACTTTTAATAACGAACTATATCATGACTTTTTTATGCCTTACTATCCTATGACTATTTTATAACTTTTTATGCCTTTGTATATTATAACGTTTTATACCTCACTATACTATGACATTTCATGTGTTACTATGCTATGACATTTTTATACCTTATTATACTATGACGTTTTTATGCCTTACTATACTATCACTTTTGTATGCCTTACTATACTATGGCATTTTTATGGCATACTATAGTATGACTATTTTATAACTTTTTATGCCTTTTTATATTATGATATTTTTGTGCCTTGATATACTATGACTTTTTGTGCCTTACTATACTATGACTTTTGTATGACTTTTTATAACAAAATATACTATGACGTTTTTGTGCCTTACTATACTATGACTATTTTATGACTTTCAATAACGAACTATACCATGACATTTTTATATATATATATAAGGAATAAAAACTCACAAATAAGTCATAATATATTATTATTATAAAAACTTCATAGTATAGTTAGGCATAAAAAGTCATAAAAGTGTCACAGTACAGTAAGACATGAAAACTTCATAGCATATTAAGTCATTAAAAAATAGTATAGTAAGGCATAAAAAGTCATAAAAAAGTCATAGTATTGTAAGGCATAAAAAGTCATAGTATAGTAAGGCATAAAAAGTCATAAAAATCTCATAGCATAGTAAGACATGAAAACTTCATAATACATTAAAGAATTAAAATGTGATATCATTGTAAGGCATAAAAGTAATAAAAAAGGTCATAGTATAGTAAGGCATAAAAACTTCAAAATCTCGTAAGGCATAAAAAGTCATAAAAAGCATAGTATAGTAAGGCATAAAAAGTCATAAAAAAAAGTCATAGTATTGTAAGGCATAAAAAGTCATAGTATAGTAAGGCATAAATAGCCATAAAAAAAAGTCATAGTATTGTAAGGCATAAAAAGTCATAGTATAGTAAGGCATAAAAAGTCATACTATACTAAGAAATAACAACATCATAGTAAGGAAAAAAAAGTCATGAATAAGTCATAGTATAGCAAGGCAAAAAAAGTCATAAAAAAGTCATAGTATGGTAAGGCATGAAAACATCTAAAAAACGTCATAGTATGGTAAAGTATAAAAAATCATAAGTCATAGTATAGTAAGCCATAAAGACGTCATAAAAAATTCAAATTTATAGTCAGTTATAAAACCCTCATAGTATACCAAGGCATAAAAACTCAAAAATAAGTCCTACTATAGTAAAATATAAAAAGTCATAGTATAGAAAGGCTTAAAAAGTCATAAAAAAAAGTCATATTAAGGTAAGGCATAAAAAGTCATAGTATAGTAATGCATAAAAGGTCATAAAAACTTCATAGTATATCAAGGTATAAAAAGTAAAAAATGAGTCAGTATAGTATGGCATAAAAACTTCATAGTATAGTAAGGCATAAAAAGTCCTAAAAAAAAGTCACAGTATAGTAAGGTATAAAAAGTCAAAAATTAGTCACTATAGTAAGGCATAAAAAGTCCTAAAAAAAGTCATAGTATTGTAAGGCATAAAAAGTCATAAAAAAGTCATAGTATATCAAGGTATAAAAAGTCAAAAATTAGTCAGTATAGTATGGCATAAAAACTTCATAGTATAGTAAAGGCATAAAAAGTCATTAAAAAAAAGTCATAGTATTGTAAGGCATAAAAAGTCATAATATTTTAAGTCATAAAAAGTCATAGTATAGTAAGGCATAAAAACTTCATAATATACTAAAGCATAAAAAGTCATAAAAAACTTCATAGTATAGTAATGCATAAAAAGTCATAAAAAAGTCATAGTATTGTAAGGCATAAAAAGTCATAAAAAAGTCAAATTGTAGTAAGGCATAAAAATGTCATAGTATAGTAAGGCATAAAAAAGTCAAATTATAATAAGGTATAAAAAAGTCATAGTATAGTACAGCATGAAAAAGTCATGATAGTAAGGCATAAAAATGTCAACAAACGTCATATTATACTAAGGCATAAAAATGTCAAAAAAAGTCATAGTTTAGTAAGGCATAAAAAGTCATACTATACCAAGGCATAAAAACATTATAGTAAGGCATAAAAATATCTAAAAAAAACATAGTATAGTAAGGCATAAAAAGTCATAAAAAAGTCATAGTATAGCAAAACATAAAAAGTCATAAAAAAGTCATAGTATAGTAAGGCATAAAAAGTCATGAATAAGTCATAGTATAATATGGTATAGAAAAGTCAAAAATAAGTCCTAGTATAGTAAGGCATAAAAAGTCATAGTATAGTAAGTCTTAAAAAGTCATATAAAAAGTCATAGTGCAGGAAAGCATAAAAACATAATATTATAGTATGGCATAAAAAGTCATAAAAATGTCATACTATAGTAAGAAATGAAAACTTCATAGTATAGTGAGGCATTAAAATGTCATAGTATAGTAAGACATATAAAGTCATAAAAAAAGTCATAGTATTGTAAGGCATAAAAAGTACATAGTATATTAAGGTATAAAAAGTCATACTATATTAAGGCATAAAACGTCATAGTAAGGCATAAAAAGTCATAAATAAGTCATAGAATAGTAAGGCATAAAAACATCTAAAAAAACATTTTAGTAAAATAAGGCATAAATACATGATAAAATAGGAAGGCATGAACGGTAATAAAAAAGACATAGTATAGTCAGGCATAAAAACACTCAATGTCTAACCCGAAGGTCCCTGGTGTGGGGGTTTGAACCCAAAACCTTCTAATTGGGAAGCATTAGACCGAACCACTCACCCACCTAGACAGCCCATTAGAACAAATGTATAGTAAAGACTAAAAAGTCATACTAAAGTAAGGCATAAAAATTTCAAGCTATTTGAAAGCATAAAAATATCATAGAATGAGAAGGCACAAAAAGACAAAAACATTATAATATAGTAAAGCATAAAAAAATCATAAGTAAGTCATAGTATAGTAAAGCATAAAAAGTCATTAAAAAGTCATGGTATAGTAAAGCATAAAAAATCTAAAAAAAATGTCATAGTATAGTAAGGCATAAAAACATCTAAAAAAAGGTCATAGTACAGTATATTAAGGCATAAAAAGTTATAAATAAGTCAAGTTATAGTAAGGCATAAAAATGTTTAAAAAAACATCATAGTATAGTAGGGCATAAAGCCGTCATAAAAAAGTCATAATATAGTCAGTTATAAAAACCTCATAGTATAGTAAGGCACGAAAAGTCATAAGTAAGTCATAGTATAGTAAAGCATAAAAAGTCATAAAAAAAGTCATAGTATAGTATGGCATAAAAACTTCATAGTATATTAAGGCATAAAAGTTTTATAGTATAGAAAGGCATAAAAACATTAAAAAAAATGTCATAGTATCGTAAGGCATAAAAATTCATAAAAAAGTCATAGTATTGTAAGGCATAAAAACGTCAAAAAAACAGCTTAGTATAGTAAGGCACAAAAAGTCGTAAGTAAGTCATAGTATTGTAAGGTATAAAAACGTCATAGTATAGTAAGGCATGAAAATTCATATTATAATAAGGTATAAAAAGTCACCAATAAATCTGAGATCTATGTCTTTAAGAGGAAGCCGATATTCTCAGAGAGAACACACGCAATTGCTTGCTAGGTATCAAATACCAAATATGAATATGTAGTTCTTTAAAAGCTGCCAGCTTCCCATTTGTATCGAGGTTATCTGTGTCCACTCTTAGTGACAAAACTAAGCTAAAACATGTCTTTGATGTCTCTCAACAGTGCTTCACATTCTCAGACTCAATGACCACTGACAACTTCCAAGTATAACCACAATGTCCTACTGTTAGCTGCTGAGGAATAGGTGTTGATGACAGAAGCAGCAGAGACTAGGAGGTATATCCAACAGTCCTGAGATCTGATCTAACCACAAACCCTTTTTAGAGGTGATTTAAGCCAAAGATGTTTCTGTGTTCTGTGTGACGGTATAGCTCATAATCACTGAGACCTTTTTAGTTTGCCCAGTACAATCTTATTACCTCTCATTCTGCGAATGTCTCCCTGAATACCAAGCAATCTGTAGATAGTACGGGTCAGACAGCACAACATGGGGTAACTAGCCATCCTCCGCTTTTCTTTGTTGTGGAGCAACCTTCATGCTAAGATAATGTGAAGACACCCCCTACATCATCTGCCACACATCCATCCTCCCACTTTCCTGTCTGAATAGCAGATGAGGATATAGTGCCTACACAGTCAAACACAGATGCACATACAGACTGCACATCATTGGGAAATAGGTACATTAACTCCATGTGCCAAAGACTGCACACACAGTGGAGGTCATGAATATTTGACAGGAGCTGCACAAACCTTGGAGAACTTTAAGCTCAACTCGCTGGTCACCATGCATCTTTAATCAGGTCTGCCCCTCTTGTCCGACATCAGGAAAAGAATAACTGCTGGGACCCGGAGTTTGAGAAAGTAGCTGGCCCTCTCTCCACCTTGATGAATAAGTAAACACATTCAACCAGGCAGAGATGCAGTCTGCTGGCTTTGAGTCGATAACAAGTAGATTTGTTTTCTTCTGAAAGCAGCGCTGTTTACAAGCTACCGATTACCCCTCAAATTTGATCCATCTCTCAACAGTTTTCACTGAGCTTTGACACGACCTGGCTCTCAGTCTGACCACACACTCTCTGCCTCTCCTCTCGACGTGTCCAAGCAGAGCCTGTGAAAGGTGTATTTCATGGTGTAATAAAAAAGAAATTAGGTTGTGCCTGCGCTGAGCTTCTGTTTATGAGCTTCCCATAAATATTTTCCATCTAAATTTGTGTCAATTTCAGAGCAGCTTCCTCCTATAGAGACAAACTTGATTTTCCTGAGTTACTGTAATATTCATTGCATACACCTGAGACTGCTTCAGTGCTCAAGGTTATTTTCAATAAGAAGCTGTTTAATGTTAGCAGCTATGTATAAACTACTGAAAAACAAAACACATGTGAGTGCACCTCTGCTTGTGTAACAATAACTACTGGCGGCTGCACAACACAAGTTAAAAAGTGTGTTTTCTTTACATCAAACATTGATACTTTTTTTTTTTTTTAAATGCAATCTGTTCCATTGCCTGCATGTCATCAAACAAATAAACAATAATGTTTACCAAATGGCTTTGTTGTACAACATACCCGCTTATTAAAATGGCATCTCATTAGAAGCATTGAGCAGCCGTTTTACATGAGATTAATTGGGTTTTTTTTAAAGCACTTTCTCTTCATTATCATTCTGTCTTGCAAATGGATTCAGTGCAAAAGGCAATGCATATTCATTTTACAGGAAGCTTGAAAATTGTTCGGAAATGAGCCAAAGGTGGAGCCGGGCTGGTGTGCCGACTTAGGCTGAATAATAAACACAAGAGCCTCTGCGCTGGAGGTGAAAGAGAACGGCTGTGTCTGTGGAATACATTTGGAGACCTGCTGAAAACACGTCTCTTACCTTCAATGAAGATTTGTAGTTAATTAGCATTAGATCTAAAACACCTCTTAATGATAATTATTATTAAAAACATGTAAATGGCACACATTAGATATGTTCATACCCAAAATGAGGAACAGGATGGATGTGTTTTTGATTCCCATGCTGCCAGGTAAAGATTTGGATGTAAGGCGAATTCTTGGCTACCTCTTTCACTCTAGTGGCATTAATAATGCACACAGACAAGCTTTTACTGGATTCTGATTTGCTATTTCAAAAAGCAGGAGGAAATGTGCAGCATACTCTCTTGATAGAGTGGTCTAGTTGCACTTTAATGAAATGAATAGGGAAGATTCTTCTTTTTTTCTTTGACATACTATTTTGTATGTGTAATGTGTATATTTCAACATCAGAGGAGCTCACTTGGTTTGAAAGCCAGCCTGAGGCTGGGAACCAAACAAAAAGTTTTCCTTTTTGCCAAGTTATGGACTCTTTTACCTGAGGCAAGATGAAGCACTTCAAAGGCAAAGGGCATCCTTTGTCAGCATCTCAAACTGACAACAAGAGATCCACCTCAAGAGTAATTGCAGACAACCGCTATTCAAAAGAAACAGTCCCTTTGGCTACACATCCAACAAAACAAGAGACATCATTTCACAGAGCTGCGATCCGTCATTAACCTTAACAGGGTTAATGGGGGATCTATCATCAGTAGGAAAAAAAGTAAAAGAGCATGTCTACGTGTAAGTTTGTAAAGTGGACTAATTAACATGTTGACATGCTAGCATGTATTAGTCAGTATAAATATATTTTACTAAAAATTAATTTAGAGTAGAATGTCACAGCCTTTCTTGACTTTAGGACAAATTTGCCATCAGCCTGAGTCTAATTGATTTTCCAGAAGACGAATAAAAAGGAATAAGACCTGAAATTAGCCAGTGTCATTTTTGTGGAGACATCCTTCGTCTTTAGCTCTGAGCATAAATGTCACTGAACAGTAAAACACTCGTTAATTAAAGTGTAATTGTGTTGCAGTTGGTTCGGTGCCTCATTTAGTTCTATCTGATTATAGCAATAAACTGCCACTGCAGCTTCCGATACAAGTGACAGAAAAGAGCCATATACTGCAGACACTGAGTGAAAGCATTGAGTTATAATATAACTATAAATCTAATGAAATGATCAGCATCATATTGCATTGCATGGGGCACCTGGTTGTGGCCCACAACAACCACAGCACTTTACTGTTTGCTGATGAGCAGCTACATAAGAAGGGGTAGTGATTAAAGGTGCACTTTTTTGGTGTCACCTTTCTTGTCTTACAGGCGGTTTCATACATCTGCAGGGGTTGATGGAGTCGTTGATTGATACAATAACCCAACAATTTCATGCTCTGGGACAGGTGCTTAAATTTCTAGCCCTCAAAAGTCAACAACCGTTTAACCTTTAAAGGTCCCATATTGTATAAAGTGAGATTTCCATTTCTTTTTTGATTATAAAGCAGGTCTAGGTTCTATATTAATACTGTGAAAGTATCAAAGCATTCAGTCCACAGAGAAATGCACACAGCCTTTATTCAGAAACTTAGCCTTAAAAGGAGCCGTCAGGACATCCTGTAACTTTGTGATGTCACAACAAAGCAGTCGCCCACCTGAACCCATCATCCAACCTTGCAGGATTTGGTTTCTCTGAGTGTTTACCTGAAATCTGGTATATTTCTTATTCAATCGCTTAGAAAACAGTTAGCCTCACCGACCTGTTGCTACTAGAGTTCCAGAGAGAGGCCTGAGAAAGGAAATGTAAAACGACATGGGGATGGTAGATTTTTGTATTCAAAACAAAAAGAAACACAAATATAAACAAATATAAACCACACAAACCAATAAACCACAAATGTATCTTCTTATGGATCAACACTTCAAGTAAAAGACTGGAAAAGTATAAAATATCAGACCTTTAACCACTATTTCAATACTTATTCCAATCTTATTAGTTGTGGATATAAGAGGAGGAAATGTAATAGTTTCTTAACAGTGAAAAAATTGTTCAGCAGCAAGATCATTAAAAGGGTATGGAATTAAAGTAAAGTTTTTATGAGGACCTGAGAGCGCATTTCTGTCATCACACATGCCACTGTATTTTTCAAGGTTATAAAATAATAGGCTGATGATAGAAAACTCAAGGTCTGACGAATGACCACTGAAATTTGCTGAACACACTGTAATGTTGCTGTGGGGCGAACAGGGTCGTTAAGGTTGAATAAGTACAGACTTTAAGTCCCAGAATAGCTAATTAATGTACACCATGTGCTCTTGGAGGCTCATGGGAGGCCAGACACAACAAGCGCAGGCAGGCGAGATCTTATATTGAGCTGCATTGTATTATTCTGTGGTGACAAAATATGAATGTAATATTTAAAAAAAAAAAAAAAAGAATGTGTCTGGCATCACATATCAGATTTTAAAGCCTAATGCATTCACAGCATGCAGCAGAGCTAATCTTCCAAACATACATTACAGTGGTATCAATGATTCTCTTGAAAGGGCTTTTTCATCCATGAAACGTTTGTTTTTGATTACCAAAGGAGAGGCTCAGTGAGGGCTGCCCAGTCAGGGGTATTGGAGATAAATGTCTTTTAGTGATTGGCCATCCCACACATCTCTCATCAAATATTCATGCTGGAGACTTGGGAGAATTGTGAGGATGCAGGGATATAGGATATTCTGCCATCAGTTTAAAGCTGGGATAGGCAGTGAGTGTCTCAGCAGAGGGACGCCTCCGGAAGAACAACGCTATTCAAGGCTGGAGAGGCCAGCAGGAAAATTGACCTACTCCTCTGAGGTATCGTGCTGTACATCTGAATTTCTGCTTGTTGCACAGTCTCCTGCATTCAGGAGGAGAGAATGTGTAATCTCTAGGATTGTGGAGGTTGCTTTTGAAGTATAATCCTGTAAAGATTATGGCTTCCTTGATTTAAATTGCAAACACTACTGCAGTGAACTTGGAAGGTTTAAACTCAGTAATGCTGACTGGTTTATTTTGCTTTCTAGTGAATTTTTTTGCCTCCAGGATCCCCACAAGTTGCTATGTTGAATTTTTCAATCTGAACTACTTTTTTAAATTCAAGCTTGATTCATATTTCTGCCTATCTTGTTGTATTTAAAATTGAATCTATTGGCTGGTTTTTCAGCCAGTAGCTTCAACACAACACAGACAATTGCTTTGATAAGCATCATCTACAAACTAATCCTGCAGTTGCTACATAGACAGTGAATGGTGAGGAAACTGTTGGCCTGCTGCTGGCTGCCACTGCACAACACTACAATACCTTGGGACACTGATGTAATTAAAAGCAGCATTAATCATTTTTTTGGGGCCACTAAGAACTCCAGAAAAAGCTAACATACATATTACCCCTATAAAGTTGCTTTAGCTTGAACTCACAAAGGGTTACAAACCAATATGAAGACAGGACAACATCACAGCTTCACAAAAGTGAAGTCAAAACATCTTGATCGCCCCCTGGTGGCTGGCAGCAGCATAGGTCATAAACCCCACCCTCCTCCATGTTAGACAGCTGTGATTGACACGATTGGGTCGAGAGGGTTTATGGCCGGGACCTTTTATTTCTGCTGCTTCACTTCCTGTTCACTACTGCACAGACTCTGGCTCCAAATTACATCACCAGCACAAGATGGCAGCGCTCGCATTGCGGGATATTTTGGCTTCATTTTTGTACAATGTGCGGAAGTGGAGACAAGTCATCCATTTTTATATACAGTCATTGTTACAAGCTTACACATCCAGTAGACATGGAGCAATATTATCATATCACTGTTTTGGTTTCCATCAGCTCCTGAGCAACCAAACTAAATGTTGTCAACGCTAATCGCTAGCTTTGATGCATAGAGTACGTTAGCTAGATGAAATGCTTTGAAACTTTTACTTTATATGCTACCAAATTATTAACATTTCAACAGCACCATCATTTCTTCTCTAGCCAGTAGAATTTTAAAAAGTAAAAACTAAAAAATATTAGCAAATTAGACACTAGGTGGCTGAATTTTTCTGTTACATATCATGGACATGACATGAATCACGCATTATTAAAGCCCATCAGTCAGACACCTGCAGTTATTACAAATTACAGCAGGACCCCAGGTGATGCTATTCCCGTACGTGAACAGGGCTTCGAGATTATGGGCACATTTTATGGGTCACAGCTGCAAGCCCATCATTTAAAAAGAAGGATATATCTCACAGAAAAAAAAAATCTATGAGCCCAGAGTGAGAGATAATTCAGGGTTGATGGACCGCCTCCAAACATTGCCATCTGACGAGATCAATTCATTCATCATTCAAGTTTTATTACTCTGATTTGCACCTTAGGGTGACAGTACTACATATTGACTTTGTATCATGATTTCAGTTCAGTTTTGGGATGCATTTTCCTAATGACATTAAAACGTCTTGACTTAAACTGAAGTAGGACACTGCACCTTTAAATCTACCTGAGTACTTTCTACGTGATTAAATGCAAAATCCAGTTTTGTAAGCCCACAGTCAGTTCTTTGGCTGTCCAGTCAGCTTGACCAAAAAGCTCATTCCCTAAGAGCACTTCAATGTATGCGCTGTCATACTGGGTGAAACTGGGCCATCTTATTGTGTTCTCCAGTCCTCACTTCAACACGGAGCCTTTTGAAAAGCCTGCCTGTGCCCCATCCTCCTCTGCACTAAATGTGTAGGGAGGAGATAGTGCATTCTCATGTTATCTGCCACCGGCCTATTGCCCCTTCAGCCATTTTCTCATTTCACAGATTTGACCAGGAGGTGACCTTGGCTTTTTAAGTGCTTTTAAGGCACAGCCAAGTCTCCTCTTCCTTTTTCCTGTCTCACAAATGGAGACAGAGAGAGAGTGAGAAGGAGAGGGGATTTCTTTCCGGCCTTTTCTTCACTGGCCTTTTTCCCCCTCTTTCCCCCCCATCCTCTCTCATGCCCGTAGCCCATGTCCTGGTTTTTTTATTTTTTATTTTCTAGAGTAGACATGATGACAGGCTATTGTCTGCTAATTCACGTGGGTCTGTGCTTTTAATGTAGAAAATGGCCTCTGGGGAGCCGCATCATATGTGTATGACACATGACGTCAGCCACAGAGGGCAGTCAGGGAGCTTGAAGTCAGGGAGACACACACAGTCCATTAGCCGAATGTGATGTAACAAAGAACTAATTGAATATCTTTGCCTTGGAGAGTGTTTCACAATATTCAAATACTAATCATCTTGTGTCTGAGATGTAGGTAATAATTTGTATCACCGTCTGCGTCTTCACAACCTCACACAAGGGATGGGGAACAGACAGAGGCCATATGCACAGGTCTGCATGTGCACAGGGGGCCGTACACATGTCGAGTGTGTTTTCTAGTGGAAATAAGCAGTATCGCAGTCCTCCATCGCCATCGCTCCCAAGTGCACCTCTGGCGGAGCGCTAATCTGGGTCAAAGTACTAACTGCTTAGAAGGGCCTGGGAGAGGCTCGCTCACATATGAATCATTTCTCACGCCTCCCGTCCTCATTACGCTCGCCGCGGCCGGAATGGCAAAAGTCTGTCATATTTACCTCTGATGACCTTAAACGTAAACATCCTGACAGCCCTCTGAAAGTACATCAGTTAACACAGCTCCAGTAACAACAACATCCTCGCTCTCTTTCCCTTTTGAGACTGTCAGCGCAGAGAGTCAGAGAAACACCCTCAGCAGTTCTCCGTGATGAAGCAGGAGCCGTGTATATGTCGCCGCATCATCGGCGCATTATGCACTTTCATTGCACTTAGTTTGTGTTTCATGATAAATGCAGTCTCCCTTTCATTTCAATGATGCAGTTAAGGATTGGCCGTCCAGAGATGGCACGGCTCCATTCACAGCTATAAAAGATATGAGACCTTCTCCTCTCCGGCCAAAGTAAGTAGAAATCAAATAGGGCGGAAAATATGGACTGATCTGAGGAAGCTCTTTACCGTCACATTTCAATTGCGGCCCGGGCTGGATGATCTGGATGATTATACTGCAGTAGAGAAAGGGCCAGAGCCGTTTGTTAGGACTGTTTTGATGCTTGATTGCTCTGAAGCTAGCATCAATGGGCGGCATGTGCTCAATATTTCATGAGAGAGTACTCCAGTAGCTCACGCCACCTGTGCCAGTGCAGCTCTGGACAAAAAAACAAGCCTTAATGCTGATGAATTCGAAAAGCTTTGTTGATGTCTCCAACACATTCTGGAATGAGAACAAGGTGCTGTCTAAAGGAAAGGACACTGGGACTGTCCGGAATAGAAAAGGGCTGTTTGGCAGTGTTTGGAAATATTCTTGTATCTGAGAAGCCGACAGGCCGACTGGCTGAGACCGTTTTGGGTTTTTTATGTTTTTTTAAGGCTTGTCTCGCACACCAACTCCTTATGGGAGAACAGCTGGAAGTGCCGTTGTCGCTGGAGTGCCTGTTTCTCCCTTGAGGGCCACGGCGGCGGTTGGTGGTGGTGGTGGTGGTGGTGGTGGTGGGGAGGGCAGCGCACTTGGACAGTGTGTCCGTAGGGAGTGCATCACATTCAGCACACACACGTACACACACATACACACACACACTCTTCCCTCCACTGCCACCTCCACAACACCCCCTCCTCCCATTAGAGTGAGTGAGCTCAAGCTGCTGACAGCAGTGACAGCCCCAGTGCAGGGAGGCGACGGGGGGTGGGGTGGGGGGGGGACATCTGTTTGGGTCCTTGACGCAGCCTCCTGGCCTCCGGAGTTTGATGCAGCTGGGATTGGTAAAGCACATCAGGCCTGTGACCATTTTATGATCACAAAGCAGAGCAAAATAAGACTTTGTGTTGCCGCCTCAAATTACATGATGACTCCCTTTGGAAGATTACCTTTGTGGAAATGACAGCTCATCAATCTCAGACATGATTGGCTGTTGTGACACATAGGGTTTTACAGGAATTACACGGTGGAATCTCCCAGTAAGCCAGCTTTCAGGCTTTAATTTACCACACCTCTCATTGATAATGCTCCCATTGACAATTCCCCTCTGCATCCCAATAATTAAGATCATTTCCGTGTTCCTGTAAAGGGTGTGGATGTCTGACAAGGGTCGCCAAGTCTTTGTAGATGAAAGATTCCTTTGTCTGGCAGGCTGTAAGAATGTAGTAATTAGTAAACTGTTTGACCAATTTTGAATTATTAACAAAACAGCCATTTCATAATAAAGGGATTTATTATTCCGCCCAGCGCTACAATTTTGTTATCAACAAAAGCCTCTGTTACTCTCGGCTTTTTATCGAGGAAGAAAATCCATTGAAAATGGCTGAAGGCCTGACACAAAGCAACTGCTGAATCCCTGCAAATCTGCAGGCTTAATTGATTATTTGTGCAGAGCTGTATATCTGCAAGGTGCAGGATACCCAGGGGAAATAATGTAAAACAGATAACAAGATGAAATGTGGGAGAATTGCTTTCTGCTGCCCATTTTATTAATCTTTTTCCCTTTTCTTATTCACAATGAGTTTCCCCATCTAGGTTTTTCCCATTACAGGAAACGCAGATTCACATTTTAAAAACGGCGTGGCCTAAATCGAAAGTTGAGAGTTGATTCAAGCCGCCAAGAAAAGTGTTTGTTAAGAGGTTATTTTGATTTCTGAATAACACATGGCAGGACTCAGTGTTGTGTGTACCTGAAACTCCCAGAGGAGAGCATTTTATTTTCAAATCTCATCTTCATTATTCTGTCTTTTCTCAGTTCCTTGCTGGCATTCAAAGGAGTGAATTCATTATGCCGATACACTACACAAACAGTTTTTAAAGCAATATATTCAGAGTCAGGTTTACAGTTGTTAGTCCTCAGCGGAGCCACGTGCTCTCTGAGGCGTCCTGACACTGTGGTTTCCCTTTTGTGGAAATGACTTTAAAGGAACAACCTTGGGAAGATGGGATGTGAAATCACTGTGGAGCTCGACTCATGTTTGTGGCATGTCAGTGCCACTCTGCTCAATCCTATACCCTTTTCTTCCCCCATTTACTCTGCTCTTCGCTCCCCCTTTCACAGCTCTCGACAAAACAAAAAAAGGTGGTATTGTTGGCATGCTGGAGGACCGCTTCCACTCGGCAGCAATCAAGCCATTACGAATGGAGAGGGAATGGAAGGCCTTTTGTTTTGTTTTTCTTTTTTTCCTTTTTTTTTTTGTTTTTTTTTGTTTGGTGTGATATAGAATTCTTGGCATTAGGTTGCACATCAGGCCAGACCATAATTGCCTTCTCCTCACTGGGGAGCTTCTTGTTTTCCATTTCAAGTCTGCCTCCGACAGATTTCACCATTAGAGGGAGGGGGAGGAGGGGAGTGTAGCAGGGGGAAAAGGAAGACAATTCCTGGATCAGTCATCTCATATGGGCTGCCAGAGAAGCATGGACGACATTGAGGATGAATCCAGAGATAGCTTGCCAAGGTACTTTCTGTCTGGAACACAGAAGAACTGGGATATTACAAAAAACAAAGAACATGTGTATAAAAACTAGGCCCTACTTCCTCAAAGATACTGTAATGTATCTAGTGTTGAAACGATGAGATGCTTATTTATTCATTGAACGTGGGAAGTTGCTGAAATAAAATGTAAATTTTCTTGGTTTTGGGCTGTTAGTCTGGCATAACAAGCACTTTGAAGACACCACTTATAGGGCTCCTGAACTTGTGATGGTCATTTTTCAATATATTGTCTAGAATAAATAATTTAAGGTCCTGTATTTTACACTTTTTGTGTTTTATTTTAAGTCTTAATGTCCACAAAAAGATATATTTGTGGTTTTAAGAACCAAAAAACCATCTCAATTTAATTTTGCATCTCCTCTCTCAGGCTTCTCTCTGGAGCTCTAGCAACAACAGGTCAGTGAGCCAATCAGAAGGGGGGAGGCTCTGAGCCTCTCTTCTGATTGGCTGACTGTTTTCTGAGTGACTGAATAGAAATATAGATTTCAGGTAAAAACTCAGAGAAACCAAATCCTGCAAGGTTGGATGGTGGGTCTGGGTGGGAGCTGAAAGTGGTGACTGCTTCGTTGTGACATCACAAAGTTACAGCAGTCCTGATGGCTCGCTTTAAGGCTCAGTTTCTGAATACATGCTGTGTGCATTTCTCTGTGGACTAAGCGTTTTGATATTTTCACAGTATATATATAGAACGTAGACCTGCTTTATAATCAAAAATCTAAAATCTTACTTTATACAATATGGGACTTTAAACAAAAAATACATTTATTTTCAAATAAATCTTTATTTGTAGCTCTAAAGACACTAAAACCTTTTCAGCTACAGGATCTGAGTGATGGGTGTAACATGAGTTCAACTCAACCTCAAGCTCTGTATGCGATGCTCTTAATTGTACAAGGCACTTTGTGGTAACGCTGGGAGCATTAATTTTTCATCTTCATTCCGGGACTAGTTTACACAGAGCTCTTCACGTAATCTTCCAATTCCTTTGTTTCTCGTTTTCACTCCCTGGTGCGCTCGTCTTCCTGCACAGCAAGATAATAACCCTGAGCGTGCTGTGACGTCAGGGGCTGATGGGCAGAAGGCTTCCAGCTGAAAGCCATTTCCAAACCCTGAGGTACCTGTCACGCTGTGATACTACCAGGTGATAATTTCCTTGGAGGATTTTATATTATCTCTTTGAGGAGCAACTGTGGTAACAATCAAAAGGAATTTCTGGCATCTATGTAGGGTGTGATTGTTGAAAATGGTGGAAAATGACAACAAAATAGTCTAAAGTCTAATAGTCTATTGAATTAACAAATTGCAAGGCTTGAAAAATCTCAAACAAAATTGAACGTTTAGCCACAAGAATGAAAATCTAATTGAATTCAAGAGGTCCTCACGGCGAGCACACTCTGCTTTTGTCACAGTTTTGTTGCCACAGAGCTCCCTTTATGTCAATATAACAGGATTTTAACCTTTCATTGCGAGCACGCTTTTCAAAAGAGTTCGGTACAAGACAGTTGATGTGAGTTAAGTGCACGACATGCTGCCAGGGAAAAAAAAAAGTGAGGAGAGAGGCGGCGTTGTGGTTTATTTGGTCCAGTTCACACACACAGTGCATAATGGATATTTAACAGCCCCGGCCTGCTGGAAGTGTGCTGTGTCCTGAAATGGCGCTGGGGACATCTGAGGGAGTGTGTGACTGCCAGGATGACACACCCATTAAAACACACTTAGGTTCATTTCGCTGCTACAGTTCTGCCCTGGATTCATGCCAAAATAATGAACACAACAATACACATATGCTTTCCTCGTGTTAATGGACTTTGCAGTGAACTCATAGCATATTCCAAGAATATACTACTACTGTAGACTGGAAATAAGGATGATGATGTTTTAGGTGTTCTGATGTGCATCTTCGTCACAGTTAAATCTGGGGTAACAGTAGCAACCATGTTTCCCAGCTGCGCCTTTGGCAGGTGGAGCATCTCATCCTCTTCCCTGCTCTGAGCCCATCTTGAATAATTGAAACAAGAGAGGCGCCTCGTTTTGTCTGGTATCATCACGATAGACGCCCATGACTCCAATCTGAGAGATCAACTCTTCTCCCGAACACGAAGCAGAAAAGTTGTTTAATTGCAGCCTCCCACTGGATCACACGAAGGTAATTGTAGGTCAGCGGTCTCAACATAGCTTATGCGGATGCAGAGGGAAAGAGCTGCTGCTGAGTTCTCACAATAGAAGGCGAGGCAGGCGCTAAGAAGTAAGAGCTACCTGAGCCGTGGTGTCAGGAGGACTCTTGCGCTCGTAGCCATCAACTGCGATGCCTCCAGAGTCCCTCTAATGATTCTCTCATCATCATGCTGCACTCAGCTTTCTCCAGCAGAACTCTGCAGCGCGGACACGCCGCGTATGCAATGGGATGTAATGGGACATATTCAGCTTCAGCAGTAGTTCTTTGAAGCTCAAGTAACTTAATTTTGAGTCTTACCACCTTAGCACATACGTGGTATTCAGGGAATTTCCTGACAGTATAATATAATGTCCTGTTCATCGTATCATCATAATCATAGCTTGCCAATTTAGATTTTGTGCCTCAGGGTCTCTATGTAGGTCGCTGTCCATTATCATCCTCTGCTGCACCCATAGACTGGAAATAAAGATGGACGTAGCCTCAGTCACGTCACCCATAGGTGTCTGCAGAGTAGGCTGCTCTGCTGCCGCCATCTTGGCAGCACCTGAATCGCTTTTCAAGTGGCCATTTGAGGAACTGTAGTTTTTGGCAGTCAGCTGTAATAATCTCAAGTCTAATATCTCTAATATCTAATATCTGATTGTCGTCACATTGACCACCTTGCATGTTGCTGTAGAAAGATGTTCTTAACATCTGACATAATCCAATCATACAATGTTTTTGTTTGCTGATTTTTCTGACAGAAGACTTGAAGATGCACAGTGTGAAGTTCTTTTTACTTCTTCTATGACAATTCTTGTGAATGAACCTTTACTACGAACGAAGCCTTATAGGGATATTTTAGGGGATTATGCTAATGGTCAAATCTCACAAATGCACAACCTCCTCATGCACAGGTTAGTGTTCATCAGTGTGTATTGAGCAAGTTACGCCAAGTTCGATTGGTTTGGGGAATCCGACTTGGAACATTCATAAGAACAGGCGTCACAGAAAAAAAGTATGAGAAATTTAGGACGAGATTGCGAAAATGTTCTGGCATAACGTCCAATGGCTCGCGCAGTGTATGACAGATAGACTATAATCAGATAATCTATAGACTACATTATCGCGATATGTATAGGGAAGATCAGAGTTTGCCATTAAATAGAAGATGTAGAGACCCGCAGGTTAGATTTAACCAGCTTTGGTCTGGTTCGTTCCTGTCCGTCAAACTGTTAAAACAAAAGATTTCCATCACAAACAGAGAGACGTGGCACATGTTTTTAAAATTTATGATTAATATAGTTGATATAAAAATTGCAACAACTAACCATTTCATAACTAAAGCTAATTTGTTCATGTACTCCATGCAGTTAAGCCTATTTGGCTTGTTACACTGTTTAAATAGAAGAAAAACAGCTCAAAATGTCAAAATAACTGATAATTGCCTTCCACATTAAACCACAATGAGTTGAAAATTGCACAGAACAGGCCACGGTGGATGGATATGTTAATTTCAGTTTTCAAGTGTGCACAAAGAGGTATTGACTGGCTGAATCCCAGATGAGGCCGACTCCTGGTGCGAGTGATCGATGTGTGTGTGGTCATTGAACTGAGTTTAGAGGTAGTTTGTATTCTATTAGGCATCTCCAGGGCTTTGCAGCAGTAGAACAAAAGCACACGCTGATGCCTAATTGCTGGCAAAGAAAAGACCAATGCCATTGTTACATCTGTAGGGTGCTGCTGCCGCCTGTTCATGGGCTTTTTCTCCCTCAGTCAGTCGCTGTCGTACAGTTGCCAATCCTGTTGCGGCTGAGCCCCGTACATAAATCTGCTCTATCAGCTTTCATTGCTGCTAATAAGCCTCCTGCATATACAAGTTTAGCTATCAACGTCAGGAAAGGCTTTGGCATTTCTTTGTTTTATCTATGTTGGGGGTGGAGAAACACTCCACAGACCATTTATTAATAAGATTAATGGTTATACATCAGTTTACTGTATGACTTTCTATCCTTAGCCTCTGACAGCCAGTGGGAAGTGACATATGATTAACACTTCATAATCTAACCCAACACCTTGGACCTGTAAATCTCACCTCTTCTGCTTAGTGTCAGAAAGGTTGACTCAACTCTGTGTGTGTGTGTGTGTGTG
>NW_019525446.1:558731-569738 GCF_002814215.2 Seriola lalandi dorsalis | reverse complement strand
TGGGTGGCTAAGATGTACATCTAGCAATGCATCCTTACAAATGTATAAAATAATGTCTCAAACGTTACATTAGAGCTCAGTCAGCACATCTCCCATTCTCACAAACTGAACGTCATATGTTTGTCAAAGGTCATATTTCTTGTTGGTACCGAATGGATTGCATTAGATTCTACAGGTGTACATCAGACAGATATTGTGTCCGCTCACTGCATCCCCCTCTACACAACCCACTGCTCTTCTTCCCTTGTTATTACCCCTCAGCCAAAGAGGTTGTATTTTCACCCGTGTGTGTCTGTCGGTTTGTTTATTTTTCAGCAGGATTACGCAAAAAGTCCTGAGCCGATTTGCACTGAACCTGGTGGAGGGATGGGGCACGGGTCAGGGACAAACCCATTCAATTTTGGGACAGATCCAGATCATTCACTATGAATTTAAGCTTTTTTTCTCTGAAGTCTGGTGTATGTTTTTTGACAATGGCCTTGGCGGAGGTCCGCACTCTCTGAGTGCCCTTCGAGTTTAAAGTAGCTTTCAAGTGATCAAGCCATCAAAGAGTTGTTTACAAGAAAGATTCAACAAAACCTTGTGAGCTCTAGTCTGGTCCCCATCTCTCTATCATTCATAATGCTCATGTCTTGTTGTATTGTTGGTTTATATAACCACCGCTTTTAAAGAAGGTTCTCGAAACTGTCTTGTGACCATGGAAGGGAAGGTCACCAAGTTCAAGTTCTTCTGCCAGCAGAGAAACTGAATCGGTTTCCAAACCATCAACACCCACCACCAAGATGCCAATGAGCCATGTAAAGTAGCTTTTGTCAGCCTTTACTGGGAACCAGATAATGTCAATACATTGACATTAATTGCTCTGTTGGTTTCTTCCTGTTTCCTCCCCACTGTCGCCAAGTGCTATCTCTTTGTATAAGCTGTTGGGTTTCTCTCTAATCTTACTAATGTAAGGTCTTGACCTTACAATGTAAAGGGCCTTTAGATGATGTATGTCATGATTTCCCACTATACAAATAAAATTGATTCATTGAAATTGAATTGAATTGTAATAACTAGTAATTGAAGTCTTGTATCAAGCAAATTGTTTGGACTGTAGAAAGTGGACATTTCCTGAATTCTTTTTAAATCTTATACAATAAATAGTTGATTGATTAATCAAAACATAATTGATAAATTGATAAAAGTAAACCTAATATCTAGGTTATATCTATAAATATCCATTTTATACTGTATTATGTCTTTTTCTCTTTCTCATCTTCTGCTTTTTATCTCTTATCTTTTTTTCTTCTTCTATGGACCATAAATCTGAAATAAAGTGACCTGAATTGAAAATGTAATTTACTTCCCTCCCTTGAGTCTGTAATCTCCTAACAGAAGAAGTCACATTTAAACAACAGAGAGGAGTAAGCTGGCTGTAAAGCAGGCAGAAGAATCTTTATTTTGACTATTGGGAGCATAAGAACGTAACGAGGCGCTGGCGATCAACCATAGCATCAACATTCATTACTGAACAGCTAAAATTACCAGTAGGGGTGGGTGCATTGAACAAATCCAGCTACCAATTATATATTTTCATTGTTATTAGTGAAGAAACACATTTGATTCACATCAGTAATCCATTGTTGAGCACATCAATATCCTTTATGTCCTGTAGCGCCTTCAGTTTTTTCTCTCATGATTTGCCAATCAGTGGATTTGGTCCACCTCCCTCCCAGGCTCATTATCTTCCCCTCTCTCTATCACACACCATTAGAAATCTGTTGAAGATAAATTATGATCCTAGTGGAAGATAATCACGTCATACATGGTCATGTGGTCCCTAAAATTAATTCCCCCCCTCCGCAATCTGTTGATGCTCAATAATAAGGCAAATTGTACGCGTGCAGCACTTCAGGCTGACAGCATTCAAAGTAACGTGTCGTTTCTCATGTTCCTGTCTTGCAGATCCCAGTAGTGAGAGGGTGTGCAGCATGAGGCTGCTGTGGAAATCCCTGGACAAAATGAGGTGTCTGAGGAAACGTTCAACCATCCCCTTCCTCGGCTTCCTCATCACCTTCCTCCTCTTCCTGAACCTCTACATCGAAGACGGCTACGTGCTGGTCAGTGAATTGTGTTGTGTGCACGTCCTAACTGCTATTAGCAAGCATTTGCCAAAATTAGAAATTTAGATGAAGCGCTCTCTTAGTATTTGTAGACCTTCTCCATGAATGAAAAGCAAATTAGACCAAATGTGCTTCTAACTGTGTTCTCGTGTTTGTTCACTCCACCCATGTTGTCCCTTTTATAATTGCTTGTTTTTAAAGGAAACATGTTTAAATTTTCATAACATGGACCCAAGTTGAAATCATCCAGATGATTTATTTCTTATTCATGATAGCATCAAAACTTGGTGAACACAGTACATTATCTGTGTTTGTTATTTAAATTATTAAGAGGGGAGTTCACATTTTCAGCTCTCTGGTTGCTCTTCTCAAGTCCATTTACGCGGCTGTGTAAACCGCCTGGAGGGGGTTTTAAGATTCCTTTTGTCTCCAAACGTCGAGGGTTAGCTCAGCCGCATCAAAACACATATTGTCAAGTTTGTACAAGATGTTAATGACAACTTTAAGAAAACAAAAGTCTTGGTTTTCCCTTCATCTGAATTATTCACAGTAGAAATTGAAATTTTCAGGAAGATTTTTATGACAGCTTGTATTTTTTTTTTTTTTTACCCCTCTGTCTTGTTCATAATATGGAGTAATGTTGTGTTTCTCATGTTGTCTTCTAGGAAGAGGATAAAAGGCAGCTCAGGGAAACATCAGTCCACCCTCCGAGCTCGGAGCGATACGTTCACACCTTCAGAGACCTCAGTAATTTCTCTGGAACCATTAATGTCACGTATCGTTATCTCGCTGGAACCCCGCTGAACCGCAAGAGTAAGTTTAGTGTTTCTTTATAGAGGAATTTACATTGACAATTTTTTTTTTTTTGCATGAGCTCAGGGGAGTTACGTGAAGTCACACGAGCGAGAATAAGAACTAAAACTTAAAATCTATGATGTTGGGATTTAGAGCACGACCATAAAATGTAACTACTCCGTAGAGACTTTTTTTTTGTACCTCAAAAATTAAACACTTTGCACAACTCTCCTCCAGTGCACCATGTTTTATCCACTAAATGTTTCTATTCCAGCTGAAATATACCTGACAGACAAATGTGTTTAAGAATATAAATTAATATAAATTGATCACTTGTATTCCAATGGATTGACATAATATTCTTTATTTAAGTTTATGTTCCGGGGAACAGCCTTGAGTTTAAAATGAGGAAACTTCTTGAAACCTTAATTGAATCTTTACAGTTTTCTTAAAGGTCCCATATTGTATAAAGTGAGATTTCCATGTGTTGTTTGATTATAAAGCAGCACTTCCGTAACTTTGTGATGTCACAACAAAGCAGTCCTGGACCCACCATCCAACCGTGCAGAATTTAGTATCTCTGAGTGTTTACCCAAAACCTATCTATAATATTTTTATTTGATGACTCAAAACCAGTCAGCCAATAAGGAGAGAGGCTCGGAACCTCCTCTCCTCTGATTGGCTCACTGTCCTGTTGTTACAAGAGCTCCAGAGAGAAGCCTGAGAGAGGAAATGTAAAACTACGTTGAGATGGTTTTTGGTTCTTAAAACCACAAATATATCTTCATATGAATCAACACTTGTGTAAAATATGGGACCTTTAAAATGTGTGTTTTCTGCAAGCATTTAATTTGCATTTGCATTTGTGGTAATATGAAATACATTTTCTTCACAGAGTATCTGACCATTGGACTGTCATCAGTCAAAAGAAAAAGAGGGAACTACCTTCTGGAGACTATCAAATCCATCTTTGATCAGTCAAGTTACGAGGAACTGAAAGAGATTGTGGTTGTGGTCCACCTGGCAGACTTTGACCTGGTCTGGTGTGAGAACCTGGTGCAGGAAATCACCAGGAAGTTTGCTCACCACATCATAGCTGGACGCCTCCTGGTGATCCAGGCTCCAGAGGAGTATTACCCGTCTCTGGACGGGTTGAAAAGGAACTACAACGACCCGGAGGACCGGGTCCGTTTCCGCTCTAAGCAGAACGTTGACTACGCTTTCCTCCTCAACTTCTGCACAAACCTCTCGCACTTCTACATGATGTTGGAGGACGACGTGCGCTGCTCCAGGAACTTCCTGACGGCGCTGAAGAAGGTGATCACCTCCAGAGAAGGCTCCTACTGGGTGATGCTGGAGTTTTCCAAGCTGGGCTACATCGGGAAGCTGTACCACTCCAAAGACCTGCCTCGTCTGGCTCATTTCCTCCTCATGTTCTACCAGGAAATGCCCTGCGACTGGCTCCTCATCCACTTCAGGGGTCTGCTGGCCCAGAAAGACGTGATCCGCTTCAAGCCCTCACTGTTCCAGCACATGGGCTACTACTCGTCTTACAAAGGAGCAGAGAACAAACTGAAGGACGACGACTTTGAGGAAGACTCCATAGACATTCCTGACAACCCTCCTGCCAGCCTTTACACAAACATCAACGTCTTTGAAAACTATGACGCCGCCAAGGCTTACAGCACAGTGGACGAATACTTTTGGGGGAAGCCTCCTTCCACTGGAGATTTCTTTGTCATAGTCTTTAACAAATCGACCAAAATTAGCAAAATTAAGATTGCTACAGGTTCTGACGACCGGCAGAATGACATTCTTCACCACGGAGCTCTAGAAGTTGGAGAGAAACTGGTTGGGACTAAGAAAGGAAAACAGTGTTCGTCCTATATCACATTAGGGGAGTTTAAAAATGGCAACATTGAGGTTCAAGATGTCGACCACAAGATTGCCTTCGAAATCGAGTGTGTACGCATCGTGGTGACAGCCAGTCAGAAAGAATGGCTCATTATTAGAAGTATAAGTTTATGGACTACACAACCTCCCAGCCAATGAGGACTGTACACAAAGACTCTTAGTATGTCATAGAGGCAAAGGTTTTTATTATAATTATTATTATTATTTGTTAATGTATGTATACCCGGGTTTATTTATTCATTTTGTATGTATTTATTGATACTCATTTTGATTGCCAAATCAATCTATAGTTTTTTATACCTGCAAGTTGTAACCTTAGTGGAGCATATTCCCAGTCATTCTTAAGGACTGTTCAAATAACCTCAGAGTTTTCATGAGCGTGTGTTTTCTTCAGTTTTCCATAGGCCCGTATTGTTTTCCGTTTTTGATAGCTATCCTTAACATAGGGCTGGGTGATGATTCAGTTTTATCTTTTATCTTTTTCTGTCCAGGATGAGGCCTACAATATTATCTTTTGTTTACCGTCAACAAATCTTATGAAAAGACCAAAATCCAAGTATTGCCATGAACCCAAAGTCTGATATATCGTATTCCTCTGTGCCATGGAACTGCACCGTTATGAATATCCACACGCTGAAGTTTATTTTTAGTCAACCCCACACACGGCATCCTGCTGCGGTAAATATTCACTAGAACACCAAATGTGTGTTAATCCACCGCTGAAAATAGTCCCCCAACGAATTGTAGCACTGTTTACTCCAGTTTTTGGTAATGTTTGCTAAAAATTTGGTGCTAAGCTGTTTCAGTAAATTGCTTATCCATAAAAATGAAACAATATATTTATGAGCCATTTTTAAAGATGTACAGTATGTCGTAACTAGCAGCTTGGGGCTGACTGCCACAGACAGTATTGAGGAATGGACCAACACAGTTTGGTTTTGGCTTTTTTCATGGTGATTTGCTGACAGTAACAATTATATAGAGACATGCCAGCATTATGTATCAGTAGTTCATTCAAAACTAAGACGTCAATGAAGGTCTTGTTTGACGTATTTAGTCCAGTGTAAAGAACAACAGTAAAGAACATTGCATTGAACATTAACTTTTTTTACACTTTATTTTGCACAAATCTGTCACATCATGATATATCAGTATCAATACATCAATGGCAATATCATGAAATTCATTCACCCAGCCCTAACTTGACGACATATTACACATGTAAGTCAATATAGTGGGTGATGCAATTAACTATCACTTATGAATGCTTTTGAAGGCTCTTCAGAAAGTTGCTGCAAGGGAGGAATGAGGAATGAGGAACAGCATAGTACTGATTTATTACCGTTCAATTGTTAATTTCATTACAATTGAAGAGGTTCAATTAAATCATTTGAACCACTAATTACTTATGAATGAGGGGACAGGATAGCTGTTATGAAGTGTAGCTAAATCTTCTCCTTGAAACTACTGTCCAATTAAAGCTATTGTGTCTTCAGCAACTTTTCATGACTGATATTAAGCCTGTAAAACTGTAGCCCTGGGATTTCTCTCTGAGAATGTTCCCATTTGGCCCTTAATTATTTTTCCCCTTGTAAATGATCAGAGGTCAATGTTGCCTTGAATATTCGTCATGTCACGCCCCAACTTTTTTTTTCCTGTTTCAAATATTCCTTCCCGGTGTAATTATCTTCTCCGTTGTGGTTGAGGTGGGTGTCATGAGTGGGCTGAGCTCTTTTACTAGCACTGTATGTTCTGTCCAGGCTGCTGACAGGAGAACAATGTTTGTTTTCACCCATCTTCTCCAAGAGCTGAGATTAGATTGCACAGTGAAGAATGGGGCCAGGTCTGCTCTTAGGTCTCTTTTTTTTTTCCTCTCTCCACCACAGCACAATTTTCCCCTAGTAAATTGGTCTGTGTTTGCCTCACTCTCTACACCAGCAAAACAACATCTCCCCTGGAGCTATAGGATCTCAATTCGTTCTTTCCCCAATGTTGCGTTCTCACAACTCCGATGTTACTGCTCCTACATGGTTGCCTCTTTGTGATCTTTGCCCCCGGTTCATACAGTCTGCCGCCGCCGCCACTGCTGCTTCTGGAGGAAAATTTTCCTTGGCTCTCCTTTTCAAATTCCCCACCTTACTCTGTGTTGTTAAACAGGCTAACATTTGCAGGAATTAATTCTGCACATGTGAACTCGCCATCGCCATGGTGTTCAAAGCGAGTCAGAAACGTGCTTCGAAAAACAAACTCGTCATTCCCCACGTTCATGTAATTACAATCTGTCGGTGAGCAGCGTCCAGTCTCCCGACAATGCAATAAAGAGGTAAATGTTTACATAACGCTGACATTCTTTAGGAACAAGAGGTGGAAACAGATCGTCGTCATTGAGCATGCGACGGCGGTTTTGTGGAGCTTTGTTGCCACCTGTTCCGGGTCCCCCCTCCCCCCGAGGTCTTGTCCGGTGTCACAGATCGAGACCCTGCACAGATTGGCTTGTAGCACCATCTTTGAAATCCTTCCTCAGCGAATCTCCCCTGTGCTATCTGAAATGAAATTAGAATGCCCAGCACCCTCACAATGTGGCTTATTGTTTTTCCTCAGCATTTCCCTGGGAATGCGGCTATTCATTTTGGTGAATGATTCTGTGACCTGCATGGGATCAGCTCCTCGGAGGGGATCTTTGCCTTGAATGGATGACGCTCGGGAAAAAAAAAAAACACAATCTGCATTGTGCTGCGTGTGTGGTATTCTTTATGACGCACGCCGTGGTGCCAATTCTGCCCCAGTATTACCTGCTTACGAGCTATAAACACATGATGTCACCGCAGGGCAGTTAGCTGTTTTACAAGTGTAATGGATGGCTTTTGATACGCCTCACGGCCGAGCCGAGCAAACTGTGTGTTGTGAGTCCGCTGATATTTCTGGAGGAGAAAATCGCTGTCTTGATCTTTATTTGAAATAAGACGCCAGCCAAAACTTGCTGCACGCTGCAGATTTATGGACAGATTTACATCTTGGGGATAACAACAACAGCTGCATAAATTCTTAGCTATTGGCAGCATGCGTGGAAAACCTTGAGCGAACAGTGGGCACAGGATCGGTTCCACATTTCACTTCTTACAGCCGCTTTCACCGTCCATTTGTCAAGAATCAAAAACACACTGCATCGACAGATCCCTGTGAGGAAAAAGGAGGCGATGATTTGTTGGTCACTTGAAGGCAGGTAAATGTCTAAAGTTTGTGTAATTATATTGGCTGTGAGGGTCAAAGTTCAAGTGATAAATGTGAATATGATCTGTGGGTCCTGAGTTCTTTGAAATGTGAGCTGTCTTCTAGTGGAGCATGTACAAAGTGCATGAACAAAACTCCTTTTTTTTTGTACATCAGGATCTATGAATTAATTGTTCAGCTTCTGCTAATGAAATTGTACCTGGGTTCGTACGTAGAAACCTACCGATACTACCTTACTTAACAGGTTCGGGGTTCACATGTGCTGTAATATTGTTAAGTGGAGCGAGTGTGTTACGATGTTGTTCCTGTTGTCCGTTTTACTTTCCATCGTTCTCTAAATGGTACTGTACTGTAAGATGACATATATTTTTTTACATGTATCATTTCAAATGTATTGTATATATTGTACTTAAAAATGAAATTAGATTAAACGAATGAATGCCCTGAACTGCGCGGTGCATTGACTGCTGAGACAGAGCTGTGTGTGCAAAGGCAACTCGAGGGAGCACGAAATATTGAGTAAGTGTCTGCAGTGTCAAGGGCTTGAATACTGGCTTGAAAGCCTTGAGGAAAACAAAACGCTATTTACATGACCCCCCGCCCCCCCATCAAAAAATGCCGTCCCCGTTGTCTTCGCCTCAATGTTGTTTTTGTTTCATTGTTAAAAATGTTTAGAAGTGTATGCAGAACATGCAGTTAAAGCGTGCATTTTAAAAGAAGAGATAACTGGCATTTGCTGCTCCTTGAAACTTGCAAGCCTGTTTGACTCAGATCTTACTGTAGCCAAAAGCAAAAGCCATATATTATTCATTTCAATATTCATATGCTTTCTGCTTTTTTTTTTTCTTAACTGCATACTTAATGAAGGTGTGGGGATGATGCTTAGGGGGATACTATACTGTTTAAAGCTTCACGCTCTTTGTGTATTTGTCAAGAGGGGTCATAGATTTTCTTATATTAAGTGCGCTGTCAGACGCCTGGGAACATGGCTGTCGAGGAAAACAGGTGATTCTGGAGGAAACAGGAGTGTTGATGATAAAGCAGGTTATTCAATGCAAGTTGTGTTATAAATAAATAAAGAGTTCTCAAGTGGAGGCCGCAGCCAACTCAATATCTTTATGGCAAGACAGTCCTTGTATTTACCCCCAGTGATGAAAATCAAGTGTTTAACCTTGTTAACATGTCCGTATGTTTGTTTATATAATACAGGACATATGACTTTGTATTTCCACTGCTTCTTTCCACCAATTCTTAATATGGCTCTTAATGTAATAGTAAATGACATGTATGTAACAAAATAAGCTCTAATTAAAGGGCCACTTACTAGCTTTTTGGTACTTTTAACTGCATTCAGCAGTCTACATATACAGCAGATGGACATAAGGAGCTGCTTGAATCATCAACATTTCACAAAACTAAAAGTAAGACATCGTTATCTCAGTGGTGCTGAAATCGCTTCATGATTCCTGGTGATTTAAGAGAATTCTCTGAGTCCATAGAGGAGCATGTAACGTGTTAATTAAACAGACCGGGCATTCACAGTGCCATGCTAATTGCCACTGCCGACTGGGTGTTTAATAAGGAGCATCTGGCATGTTGCAATTTACAACAATGCTACTACATTAAACAAAGAAAGAAAACACAGAACTAAATGTGAAGATGATATAAACAGTTCATCAGAAGTTTAGGAGAAACATAGAACAAGATCAAGAAACAAAATCACAGTTATTACAGGTTTGATAAAGGCTACGTTTGATAATGGAGCTGAGCTTCATACTCAGCGTAACATCTTCAGGCTTTCACAGCTCCAACACCATTTCAGAGACCTTAAGTGTTTTGTCACAGTCGTGCCCACCTCTCTCCATATCCCGTCCTTCAAAGTCATCCAGAACCAAATGGAGGGTAAGTGTACATGACGGCTGGGTACCTGAGAAACCACGGCTAATGCACACTGTGAAGGAGGCCAGGGTAACAAGTAAAAAACCAATATCCCACATAACCAGGCCTGCACTGTGCACAGCGGGGAGACATAGGCCAATCAATTACTCTGGTTGCCATGGCGCTTGCCAGCACGTTACCTACACAGGAGGGCAAACCCCCACGTGATACCGGGCTGATATGGATTGTGCGGATTTCCTCATTTGCCTTTTGATCTGTCCTGCTCTCCTGCCTCCGGGAATCTGCCTCTGTGGAGGGGATTTTAATTCCACCTCACATTCGCCATCCATCCATTAGAAGAGGCAGCAGCAGCAGCAGCAGCAGCAGCAGCAGCAGCAGCAAATCAAAAGAACAATGGACACGGCTTGTTTGATTTTTTTTGGCATCTTCTTCTCTCAAGGTGCAGGCGCAATATGTTTTCAAGCACACACCAGAGCATCATCAAAGCTTTTCAATAGCTTTTCAGCTGTACATTTTTTTTGTGCTGTGGCGTTTCATGGAGCAGCGCAGACCCACATGAGCCAGGTGCACACATTAAGGTGGAGCTAAACTCGGGGGGGGGTGGAGAAGGAAACGGAGGTGGTGATAAAAGACATGTTGGTGGAGCTGATAGGAAGTGCACGGAACAGACGAATGGATAAGTACAGGGATTTAAAAGTGTTGAAGCTAAGCTGAAGGCAGGGAAACACGAAGCAGGCGCAGGTGATGAATGACTCGTAATAACCTGGTTAGGAACTTGTGATTGTGTGTCTACCGGTGATGGAGGAGGAGGGGGCCAGTCAGTGTTCAGGTGCTCTCGGGCTGATGAGCAGACAGTTACGGTGGAAAAGCAAGAGGCCGGAGCCAGTCTGCGCCGCAGGGTATTGAACCAGTTTCACGATCGGAAAGGAACAGGATATATCTTTATCTTTATCTGCCAAATCTGGGATGAAAACGGGGGGGTGGGGGGGGGGGGGGGGTAATCAAAACAATTACCCAAGTTGCATTTTCTTTCATAGAAGACTTGTCTTTTTTCATGTGAATC
>NW_019525446.1:544523-558711 GCF_002814215.2 Seriola lalandi dorsalis | reverse complement strand
GGGGGCTGGGGGTGAAAGCGCTCGGAGAATTCAATCATTGTTTGTTTGGTGACAAATCAAAAGCTAGGTAAAAGTGTGAACGTGCACATGTGCAGTATGGTTTCACATGCTAAAGGAAAGGGACGAGGTGTAACGGCGCAGGGCGCGGGTTTAATCACGCGGGTTAAGCTGCAGCCTTATTGCATTGATGATCCATCGCAGCGGTGCAGACAACTTAAGGAATTCTTTTCATTTGCCGTCTTGATGTTGAACATTAACAGTGAACCAGCTCGGCAGAACACTGTGTGCTTCACTTTAACTACTCCCATGGCATTTACAGGGTCTTCATGAGAAGTGGAGATAAAAGCAGCGGCGCTGCTGCAGCCAGCTCCTGTCTCAAAGTGGCGAGTCCCTACGGCGAATGAGGGTTTAATCGCTCCCAATTGCTTTGCCTCACAAAAGGTGTGACCCCCCCCCATCCCGCCCACCCCACACCCAACCCCTCTCTCCCGCTACCACCACCACCACCCTCCCATCTGTCTCTCATTGTTGCCAGCGAATAAATCTTGCCGCAGGGAGATGTGAGCTGCTACTTCTCCCTCAGTCCCTTCTTCCCTAAACCTCCACTTTCAGCTTTTTTTTTTTTTTTGGGAAGCCGTCACCCAACCTGGGAACGGGGGGGGGGGGGGGGGGGGGTAATCAAAACAATTACCCAAGTTGCATTTTCTTTCATAGAAGACTTGTCTTTTTTCATGTGAATCTTCAGCCAGAATGAAACAGGTTGTGTCTTGGGGGATTTTTTTGTGTGTGGAACATCACACAGGCAGCAGCTGTCACAACACAGGAGAAGCTTCAGTGGCAGGCTGGCTGCACCGGCAGGTTCAGCACTTGGCTCTTTCAACAAGACATCCACAACAAATTACCCCCCCAAAAAAAGAAAAGAAGAAGAAGAAGAAGAAAAGTGAAGAAATGTGGGAAAAGTGTGAAAAGCAGTCACCGTCGTATGTTCCCACAAACAGTTAACATCCTCTCATCGACAAGAGTGGAACAAATAGCGATCTGGATCATTGTGTGGGAAACAAAGCAGCCACACGTTTCACTACGATCACCTCTAGGGATTGTCGTCTATTTTCTCAAGAAAGGAGAAAAAAAACTCTTTAAAAATAAAACCTCTGAATACCAAGCTTACCTTACAGTGATCAGCCAAACAGCTGAAAAGAAAAGCCAGGCAACATCTTGGCAGATCAAGAGAGCCTTGACTTTGATGAGACAAAATGAGCTCACCACAAGATACAATATGTTGCCCCCCCCCCCCTCGTTCATATCTATCCCCTACAGTAACTCTCAGACTCCCGGGCATGTCGTCCGAAATTGTAAAGGCCTTAATTAAAGATTAATGTCAGGGTTTCTTCATGCGCTGCTTAGATAACTCATTTCCCAGGGCGCTTTGCTGAAAAACTGCCCAAGCTGGACACCAGATTTTTCAGCTTTTCAGAACAAAAGCCCTCAGCTCTCTGGCCAACAGGATCCTTCCCGCTGAAGGACAAGCAATAACAGCTCTCGCTGCTGCCATTGCGATGCCACCACTGTGACTGGGAATCGTGGGGGCGGGGGGGGGGGGAGGGAGGTTGAGTCATTTTAATTATCACAGGCATGCAAAGAGACACAATCAGCCAGTTGAAGGCCCCGGCTGCACCGTCTGCTTGTCCCTCCACCCCTCGCAACAATTACCGAGGCTCATCTTCTTCAGGAAGCCTGTTTATAATGTCAGGGCACGCCACCGAGTGTCTGTGCGAATCAGCCTCGCACTATATGCCTCTACGCACAGTGAGGGTGCAGATGCACGACTTGTACATACAGGCAGAGACATTCAATCATCTGTATGCTCGTGTGTTCATGTAAACTTGTTTTGTCAGCAATTTCAAACAGATGTATATAAGAACTGACCAACTCCAGGGCTGCAAGCCTGTGCTGTATCGTGGCCTTGTCGGGTTTCTCCGTCGCACAATACCAGATCTTCCTTTTCAGCATCTCAAGGTTGTTTTCTCATTTCTCCTTTGGAAAATGATAAGCTCCATAGGCAGAGACATATTAACCACAGACACATCAGCTTTCATGTTTTACCATCAATATAATAAGGCTAGTGACAGAGCCTTGCAGGGGTGTAAAACGAGGACAATTTGATGGTTCAGAAAGGGCTGCAATTTAGCTCTTTCCATAGACCTCCAGTGAAGGATTCTCCAAGTAACAGATCTGAAAAGAGCTGCACATGGATGAAAACAAACACATCCTTCAATATCCAGCAAGGCTGCCCAGGCCAGTAGATAACAGATGCAGGGTCACACATGCAGTATATTCACTCCTGTGGGTGGTGGGGGGGGAATATCTGATCGAAGCTTTATTTGCTTAACATTCAGAAGCCAAAATGACTGTATCATTGCAAGGGCTGCTACTGTGCAAGTAAATATCTACCCTGATACAGCGAGTGAGTGGCAGCTGCAATCATTGATTCCGTCTGGTATCGCCTTCTTGTTAGCTCCTTTCTGTGGGGGTGGGGGGGAATTGATTTTGCCTTCTTCAATAGTGATCAACATGTCAGGCAGAACTGATGTTATTTTTAGTCAATAATGAAGCCGTGTCAGCCGACATACAGTTAGCAACAACTTCTGCCACTGCACAGAGGAGGATGGCAGTCGGACTACATGCACTCACATTCTGCTTGTTAAATAACACACGACAAGGTGTCATGATGTGGGAAAATAACAGATGAGGCGGTGATTTCCATAATGCCAAGATGAGTTTCCCCACCCAAATTAATTGTTTTTCTGTACTGGGATGCCTCAGAGGACATTATCACTGTTTCAACATTGACAATTAGCAAAGAAACAAAAGCAGATGCTGTGTTTAATTAACTCAAGACAAATAATCAAGGCGATTTATTGGACACTGCACCTGCTTGACCCAGGTAGTGTGTTATCCGTGCAGCCAATGACCAAAGCTGAACAAAACAACTGCCCAGAACTCTTAAAGATCCCATATAGTATAAATGAAGATGTCCATGTGTTTGATTATAGATCAGGTCTAGGTTCTGTATTAATACCGTGAAAGTATCAAAGCCTCAGTCCACAGAGAAATGCACACAGCCTGTATTCAGGAACTGAGCCTTAAAACCAGCAGTAACTTTGTGATGTCACAACAAAGCAGTCACCGCTCTCATCCATGCGCTAAGCCCCGCCCACCTGGACCCACCATCCCCGCCTTGCAGGATTTGGTTTCTCTGACTGTTTACCTGAAATCTGCTACGTTTCTTTTCAATCACTCAGAAAACAGTCAGCCAATCAGAGGAGAGGCTCAGAGCGTCCTCTCTTCTGATTGGCTCACCGACCTGTTGTTACTAGAGTAAGAACTACACTGGGATGATTTTAGGTACTTCAAACCACAAATATATCTTCTTATGGATCAACACTTCGACTAAAACACAGAATGAGTGTAAGATATGGGACATTAAAGGCCCTGAAAACACCAGGCATAAAGTGTTAAAAATTAGTTTTGGAATATGGCCAGTTCAGGACAATATCATCAACTGGGATGAGAGCCATTTCTTTAAGAGGGTCAACTTTTAAGATGTTCATTATTTTAGTTTTGTACTTCTATGGTGCCTATACCCATAATCAAATTAGCACTGAGGCCAGAGAGTGTTTCAGTATAGAAAGATGTGACGCTCCCACTATGTTTTCCTATATGGAACGGGTATAAAAGCAAAGATTTTCTGTGACCACACACACATAAAATGTAGGCTGGTTGGGTCAAGAGCAGGACTGTAACAACTTAACCCAGTCCAACATACAACATCACCACCAGCAGTAACTAAGAACAGTTACTAAGTTGAAAGATTGAAATATAACATAAGGATGTTTTTTCTTGGGTAAAACATTAACATGTCCACTTTGAACCTGACAGGAAGTTGAATCACCGACTTGTACCTCTAAACGCCCCTCTCTGTGTTGATCCTCAAAGATGTTAAACTCTATCCTTCCTGAAATAAAATTCCACCTTATTACCGCTTGTTATGTCACCCACTGCAGTTCTCTGACTGTCTTGGTTGTTCAATTGACTGGAAAGAGTGAAACCCGACGTCTTTGAATCGATGACAGCTCTGCAGATGTGAGTGGTGATTGAGACGTCTGAAACCAGGGTACCAGATCTCTTTTCAGCTCAACATCGTCGGGCGTTAGTTAGGACGGTGAACACCGACGTTACCCACGGACATCACAAAGTGTCGAAGCCATTTTGGAATTTAAAAAAAAAACCCAGAGTTAACGGAGTCTCTCTTCTTTGTCTCTATCTGCTGTCTAACTTAGTAACCAGGAGCCATTGTTCACAACTGACAATGACAGCCTTTACCTGTGACAATAAACAGCTCCGACATGGCCTGTCCCTTCACTGCCACTGCTGAAGGCTACGGTAATGCTGCCCATATGCGAGGCCTAATTACTTTCTTGGTCGGCCCCTGCAACAAGGTCACACTTGTTATGCCAATGTCCCATCCACACAATCAGATTTCTCACAAAGGGAGCTAATCTCATTCCTTCACAAGCCATTATCTTGATCGGACTGGCTTTTTACGCAATTTGCAACGCTGTCCAGATGAGAGAATGACTTTCCTTTAGCGGGAGCGAAGACGCTCATCAGCTTCCCACTGAGAAGTTTCAAACTGTCAGCCAACATCCACCAACTCCAAATTGGAGTTAAATTGAAGAGGCGTCCGGCTGGAGAAAGGCCAAGACAAGCAGGCCCAAGCATTGCTGCAGCGGCAGATGTCGATGAAGGTTTTTAATGGAGTTGAATTAATTCACGCAGGGTGTAATTTGTCCTGTGGATGTGGGAGGCGTACTAAGCCTGAACTTTTTCAGGGTCACAGGAGTCGTTATATTGATAGACATCTGCTGAGGCGGCCTGCAAATTTGCAAAAACTGACAGATCTGCTCTGATGTTGAGATAATGATAAATTGCATTCCACTCCAATGTGAGGCCTGTTGTGAAGCCAGAGTTGTGTCCTCACATATGTTCGGCCAAATACTCTGCAAAGGGAGAGTGTTAAAGTCATCAACAGGTAAATTCTCTAGCTCATTTTCCAAATATAAATTGGTCCATGTAGACAATCGGTATTTCCCTGTATGTTTACAGTACATACATTTTGACTAGTGTGGCATAAATATGAAACATACTTGAAAACATAGGTCTGTTTTCTTCCAGTTTTTACAACCAGTGTTGATTTTAAAAAAATATTTTAAGAGCAACAAATGTTATCAACTTAGATTTTCTTATACGCTAGTGTTGATGTAACCTGACATTCAGACTGACAATGTGATTTTCAACACTGACATTTTAAATTATCTGCTTCTAGAAAGCCACTAAAGACTGTGATATTAATCACATAAACTCTAATCGTTGTTATTTCCGTAAATCGGCTCACAACAGCCTGTTCAGCGCCGTCACTTTCTCCTCCATTCTTAATCCCACCTACAAATCTCTGATTGGCTTGGTTGTTGTTGTTGTGTGTTTGTTTTTTCTCACTACTGTCAAACTGCACAGCACCAGATCTATTTGAATCGCTGAGAAATATCATGTGAGCACACGACTGAAACCTGGTCTGCGTGTTTATAGATCTGAGAGTGACAGCAGCTTCACTCTCAGATCTATCAGCAGGCTGTTTTTTTGAATGTTGGCAGTGAAGGCATCACGAGACTATAGAGGACAAGGCACGTAATTACTTCTCCCAGTAGAATCATTTTCAAGTTAGAGGAGCTGCTGTACAATTACTATCAATCAATGTGATTGCTGACCTTAGGTTAATTTATTCATTAACCAACTGCCTGCATGCACATGTATTTGCCAAACTGTAAACCCATGGTCCTTCACAAACTGGCGGCTGTAAGGTTCACGTCTATGACCCTTCAGTTACAGGATGGTCATTTCAACCATTTTTCTGTGTGCTATCATCGTGTTGAAGTGTCCACAGCTCCTTTTAAGCAGTTCAGCGCTCTGGGCCGGATCCAGTGCAGAGTTAGTGCAGCTCTCATTGACACTGTAACCCATCTGAAATAGACTGAAGTCAAACTGTCACTTTTTAATTGGCTTTTTAAATAAATTAGGTTGCAGAATGTGATTAGAATTAACTGGTTGTCGAATTAGAATTTAAAATCTTGGCCTGAACAATTTTCTTTATTCTGACTGGATATTTCTCAGGCAGAACACAGAAAGTAGTTTCTGATTTATTTTGGTGGAAAAAGCAAAAGGTTATTCTTGGAAGATATACTGTTATTGTCTTAGCTCTCTTTACTCACTCAACCAAGCATTGATTAGTTTTGTACTGCACTGCCACCTGCTGGTATTTAGCCTCAATGTGCACACCTGACAAAGAAGGGTTGCAGACTTAAGGTTAGGGTTATCAAAGGGACACCATAAAGGATTAGGGTTCCCTTTTCTAACACTTCACCACACGGCCGCATATTTTCTCTTTCGCCCACACACACACTTTCATAAGTATTGAACAGACCTCCAACGTCTGCTGCCGTGGGGATCCGTTATCCCAACCATGATTCAGTGCTTTTATTTTGGAGACATAAAGCAGGTTTTAATTTGTAATTGAGAAAACGCAAAATTCTTACTACTTTTAAGAGACTGCCCACCTTTAAGTTTTCTAAGAGACCTTAAGATTTTCAAAAAATAACAAATTGACTTGTGGGGGCTTTGGGTGGTTAACTGTGAGCTCTAAAACAAAAATGTTTTCGCAAATTATCATTGCTATTATTTCTTTATACTGTGCTGTGCCACTGGGAAATTACCCATTTTGCCCACATTTTTTGAAATAACCTTTTGGTGCGTGAAGTTAAATGGGAGTGTAGTGCACCCATTTAGAAGGAGGAAGTACCTCACACCTTTTAAAAACATAGCTATCTCTAGTGGTGCCCCCATAGATATGAAAAACTAAAAGCCTGAAGAAAAGTACTGTAGGTTGTTGGAGTGGAAAGTTTATATAATTAGCAACAAAGCTGCTTTGTTTCTAATTAAACATGCACAAAGGAAATGATTCTAAAGGTCTCCGTAAATGAATGTATTCTCAGTCAAAGGCCAAATACAAACATCATGCAGCTACAGATTATACTGACCTTTTCACTGGCATCATTTGTGTTAAACATGCATTCAAAATCTATGTTGCAGGACTGGGTGCGCGCTGAAACATACTAAACAAATACTGAAGCTCATCTGCAAATGTCAGTGGTTAAAGTTAGTTAAACTTCACCATATACTGTAGCCATTCTTGCTTTTGTGGGATAAATTTGTCTTAACTTAAAGGTCTCATATTGGAGAAAGTGATATTTCCATGTGTTTGATTATACAGCAGATCAGGTTTAGCTTCTATATTAATACTGTGAAAGTATCAAAGCCTCAGTCCACAGAGAAACGCACACAGCCTGTATTCAGAAACTGAGCCTTAAAACGTACCGTCAGGACTCGTGTAACTTTGTGATGTCATACACAAAGTGTATCAACTCTGATCTGTTACAACCAACATTATAAGACTGGTGTTGCACTGCACTTCTTCTGGGGGCGAGTTTGGTTCAGTTTGAAGCAGAAAAATACAGGCATACAAGATTAAAAACAAAAAAAATTAACAGTGAAAATTGACCTTGAACTGAACAGAGTTCTCATTTTCTGTTGTCATTGGAAGAGGTTTTCTCTGGAGCCGATTTCTTTTTGCCATTTCCTGCCTGTTTTGTTCCTTCAATAAGCTCTTCTTCTGCCTGCAGGGATACATGGCATTTCCCTGACACCTTGCAGTCACTCACACTGAAGATCAGGCCATCAGACTAGTTAAACAACACTGCCATCCGCTGCCTGTGATGAGCACATACACTGATGGGGGGGGGGGGTGGGGGTTTGGGAGGGTCACTGACACGAGAAGAATAGCAATGGTGGCTGCCTACCTTTATTTATGCAAAGTTTGCCCTTTTCTTGCTACACATGAACAACTTGACACATTCAACTAGAGTCATCTGAAGCCTCCTAGAGCTTTTACTTCCAAATATGTAACTCACAGGCGCCTGCTTAGTAACCGCTGAGGGAAAGTTTGCATTTTTCCCCCACACTGACTGTGAATACAAACCTGGAGTGAATAAAAAGCGAAAGCAGCGATGATTTTATCCTATCAGTGTAATTTGGATCAGTGAGTGAGGACCGGGTTAAATGAGATACGATTTAAGTGTGTCGACACTCGCCGACCTGATTATCTCTGCATCTCTGAGGTCACTTTTGCTTTTTGCTTTGTGCTCACAAGAAAATAGAATTGGTTCATTTGATACAGTATCTAGAATGATCCTTAACGTTTTTCTTAATAAAAGGGTTGATTCTGCTGAAATACAAAAAGGTATCTAGAGAGGTAGATAGATTAAGTTTCACCTGCTGATGCTTGAAGTTATCTGTCTCTGAGATTTCTGCTGTCACCCCAATGCAAGGGAGGTGAATGTAATTTTCATTTCTGCTGCTCAAAGAATTGAATTTGAACTTTTCATTGTAACCTTTTTTTCTTCCAAAGACATAGTCTCATTGAAGTCTGTTCACAGTGAGGCCCAGTAACTGGAGTATTGTTTCTGGAGATGTGAAACCTCAGCACCCCAATAAGACTCAAAATATTGGCTTGGCTTGAATGTCTTTTGGAATTTGGGTGTACCGGCCCTTTGAGATGAATGGGCAGTAACGTTGGTGGGTAATACAGCTGAATTTCATCTAAAAAAAAAAAAGAAAAAAAGAAAGGTAAGCAGAGCCCTAAATGCTTTACTGTTGATTCTCAGTGTGATCTAGCACTGTACTTAAGGCGTTTTACCACTTACCTTAAAGTATACCTGACTCTTACACAATGAGGAAAACCTGAGGCATTAATCTTTAACTCAAGGGAGCCCAGTTTTATTTGTAGTGGCCTGTGTGCATAGAATAAAAGGTGATAATGGTTTTCTTTTTAAAAATGTACAGAAAGCTTGATACAAGTGTTTGGATTCAGCATTTTTATCACCTCCTAAGAAATACTTATGAGTTGTTTAGTTTAATTATTTGATAGGGACGATGCAATTTAACATAGTTAAGTTTATAGCTATTGCTAATTTTCAACTCTTGTCCCTAGTGCTCTACATTTACAGTGTAATTAAAATAATCAGTTTTAATTATCATCGACCAATCAATCAAACTGTATTTGTATAGCAGTTTTCATACAGGTAAGTGCAGTTCAAAGAGCTTCAGAGACTGATAAGCTAAAAGGAAAAATACAAATAAAGTGAGAACGCTGACAACGAGATACAATAAAATATATTTTAAAAGCTATAATAACATTAGCACAACAACAACGCAGACAAAGCAGACAACTAGTCAAAACTGTGTCTGGATGAGTTTGGACTTGGCAGGATACTAGTAAGTGAGTGAGTGAGTGAGTGAGTGAGTGAGTGAGTGAGTGAGTGAGTGAGTGAGTGAGTGAGTGAGTTTGACCACTTTTATATCTAGTCTTGATCACAGCGTGAATGCGATCCAGTTTGTGTGTCTGCTGATTCCTCACTTCGCACATCTTGATGAGTGTAACCGAAGCTTTATCAGTAGAACAAAAGAAGTTATTTGTAGCTAATCCTGTGGCAGCAATCAGCTCGTTAGATGAGTGAGCTTCAGGGAGAGATGAACACACACAGATACAATCAAAACGAATGTGTCACTGTAATTAAACACACTCCAGTGTCTGCTGAGGGACACGCAGTGCTTATCCTTTTCTTAAAGACGGAAATCAAACTGTTCCACCACACCTGCTCACTGGCTGACGGCATGAACAGCAGTGAGGTTGTTAAAAGCGTTGTTTCTATGTGTGCTGCACCTCATCCAGGATCTTCGGGCTGTCAGGGTTAAGAGCTAAGTTTTCAAAAGGACGACACCAAAGCACTTTGATTTCCAGATGAAACGGCCATTTATTAAGGGCAAGACTTTCATTCGCTGCAGTCAAGGCCTGCTTTATCTGCTAAAGTAGAAATTCCTTTTGTGCCCTTTTGAGAAATGTTCAACACGGTAAGTTATTGTAAGAGCACACACTGACCCATTGGGTTATTAAAAGGTGCCATGCGCTGACTTTTAACATCAAGAAATCAATCATTATGGCATCAATTTCCAGACATGACTGAATATCCGAACATCTATCAGACTTGCAGCATCTGCAGGCCTTTTTAGTTTTGCAGGAAAATCTGCTGAGTGGTTTTTTGTCATGACAAGCTTGTTGTAGAGTAGAAAACAGTTCTTTAAGTAGTAAGGCTATCAAACACCACATCTCTTTTATACAAAATAATAATTTTATTCAAAGTAATTCTGTGTTTTGTGTATAATTATTTTAAGTAAACCAATTATGAATTGGAGGGAACAAATAAAAACAACCACAATTTAAAGAATGATGCTGGTGTCATTTTATGTTTCTTCTTCAAACACTCTCAATGCTTTGACTTCTTGTGTGTGTGTGTGTGTGTGTGTGGCACTGAGCCACTCAGCCATGCCCCAAGCCCCAAGCCCCAAGCCCCGCCCACCTGGATCAACCATCCAACCTTGCAGGATTTGCTTTCTCTGAGTGTTTTACCTGAAATCTGCAACATTTTTATTGGATCACTCAGAAAACAGTCAGCCAATCAGAAGCTCACCCACCTGTTGTTAGTAGAGCTCCAGAGAGGAGCCAGACTGCGGCGATGTAAAACTACATTGAGGTGGTTTCTGTTACTTTAAACCACAAATATATCTTCGTATGGATCATCACTTCAAATACAGCACTGGAAAAGTGTAAAACATGGGACCTTTAAGACAAATGGAGTTTAAAAATGGAGAAAGCAACTTAAATTTCATGTGCGTAAATGCTCCAAATTCTCAGAAATAATAGGAGAAATGTGGCCTCGGTGTCCTCAGTGGTAGCTTCAGCCATTAGCATGAAGTGGGGGAGAGAAGAAGTTGGTAAACTAACTTCTGGAAGTGGTTACATGAAAGAAAAGATAGTCACATCACGCTAGTTTTGTATCATGAATCCTTTAATTATATCCTGAAACAAAATAGACTTAGTGTGCAGTGAAGAAATAGAGTAAATAAATATAGTTTCTCAAAGATACACAATTTGTTTTGATGCTCAGGATTTTATTTTCAGGACCTATATTTTGAAAGGAGCAGAATACAGGCAGGCCTCAACGCTGGAGATACAATCGAAGGGTCGGACTGAACGGAAACAACAGTGGGAAAAGAAAAAACATTGCAGCAACAAGAAGAGAGCGAAAAGAAACACAATCACATCTTCACACAAAGTATATGGTCTGGTCCCGTAAACATCACCCAGGCCTCTGGGGTGGTCGTCAGTAAATTGTACTTCGTTTTAAGATGTATGGCCTCCGGGACTTGGTGCTGTGCGTCGCTTGCCTCTTCAGGATGTAGGGTGATTTTCGCTTCAGAGGATTGTCACTGTTCTCCTCTAAATATTCTAGAGAGTCGTGAAGTAGCTGTTAGGGCCACACACACACAGAGAGAGAGAGAGAGAGAGAGAGAGAGAGAGAGAGAGAGAGAGAGAGAGGCGAGTGAGTGTCACACAACGAGGAGGAAAAGGCAGGCAAACACATGTTTTGTTGCTGAGTGGCAGGGTAATGGGCGGCTTCGCCGGCGTGGCGGTGATTAAACGAGCTCTGTGCTTCCATGCATGGCAAAGCAGATGCTGATCTGCAGTTGCTGTGTTAAGGTTTTTAAAAAAACAGACAGAGAGGGAGAGAGAGAGAAGAGCTGTTGTGTAAGGAGCTGAGAGTGAAAGGAAAATGATGGAGGGGGAGGAGGGGGGGTGATTTACTGGAGGTGTGTTTACAGCAAGAGAAGATGGATGGGCTCTGTGTGGTGTGTGAGGAGTGTGTGTTTGTGAGATTTAGAGTAAAGCCTTTTACGTTCAGTGTGCGTCTGTGTTTATGTGAGCGTGTGCAGATACTGTACACGGAGGGTTTTATATATCAACCAGGACTTTCTGTTATCAGCTTATGTATGTTTGTTTTTGTTTGTGCAGAACTCAGAGTATTTGCTGCAGCTCTGGACGTACAGAAGGTTGATGGTTCGATCCCCAGCTCCTCCAGTCCGTGTGTCCAAGTGTCCGAAACCCCAAAGTGCTCCTGATGCGTTTTCCATCAGTGTCTGGGTGCGATGAATGAGTGAATGTGGCATGTATTGTGAAGTGCTTTAAGTGGTCTCTAAGACATATCTATATAAGTGCCGCATTTATCATTTATTTATAAAGTGATGGCTGATTAACAAATAAACTCATCTAGCATCAGTGAATTTGCACAATCCGTTCTTTTTTCTTTTCTTTTTTTTTTTAAAGTTCTGTGAGATGAGAATATGTGACTAAGAGTTTTAGAGAATTTTCTCAACCTGTAGAGCAGAAAGCACCAAGGACTTTAACTTATGATACTACATTTTACTGCTCAATACACTTCATTTTGTTCAAGCAGCAAAAGGTGCAACTGTCCACGGAGCAGGACGAGGCCCAGTAGCTGTCAGGGGCCCGTCACACTTGCAGTTTTGAGTCAGTCTTTTATATTTTAATTGCCCTTATTGAACCAAAATTGCATGTTGTTGGTAGTAAGTTGCAGGAAGTTGGTAACTAGGTAGAGTAGGGGCAGGAGAAAAATGTTTGCTGTAAGCTGCCAATGTTCATTTAAAAAATGAATACACATAAATGTGAATACCGTCAAGGATAAAAGAATAAAGTTGACTGGCACACAACTTATTTCCATCATGATATTCTAAGTATCTTCAATGGCAGCAGGCATGAAGAAACAAAGATACACCAATTAACTGTGTGTGTGTGTGTGTGTGTGTGTGTGTGTGTGTGTCTCACCCTCTCCTCCCGGCTCTGCAGCGCTCGGCAGATGTGTTGCAGGCTGTACAGCTCCTCCAGCAGCTGGAGGCTCCCCTCCCTCAGCTCGCCATCCTCCTGCTCTTCACCGCTCCACGTGTCCTGCCGCAGGCTGCTCACCATCCTGCACAGGTTGGCCAGCGACACGCGCCAGTAGGGGGCAACCTGCTTATTCTGTTTCATCTGTCGAGAGGCGGAGAATGGAGGGAGAAAGGGAGGGAGGGAGGGAGGGAGGAGGGTGGAGAGGTTGTTAGTTTGACAAGGTTTAAGTTTCAAATTGAGTTCAGGAGGTTGGCTGTTTTTTCATTTCCAGATTCAACACCTTGGAGTGAAGTAGCTCCTGGTTGTGAGGAGGTGATCTAGTTGAAATGTCAACTAACGCTGTAAACTGAGGTGAAGTGAAAATTGAGTGGAGGCCAGAGGGGAGGGGGGGGGACCACAATTTAATCTATTTATTTAGTGGGGATAGTTCTGATTTCAAACTGTCACTGATACTACTCCACTATTCGATATCCACTTGATTCTATATTTAGTCTCAGTCTCACTTCTCTTGGATGTTGAATGTCATGTTACGTGCGTTGATCTTTGCCTTTTTTAAATTTCATTAATAAATACTGATTTGAATATTTTGTCCACTCAGTTTTATGAACAGATGCCTTAATGATCTGCTTAGCTTTGTTCTGTGAAACAACACTGGAGTGACTGTTATCTAAATGCTATTCTGTTTGTTTTCCCACACTCGCAGCAAATTTCATTCTCTGTGTTTTTACTGTGGCAAATCCTTTTAAGAGGCACTGAGGATGCTGCATTTGAGGTTTCCACTTTACATTGAAAGCACTGATGCAGCCCGCCACATGTTAAAGCACTACTTAAGATGTGCGTGCTCTTTTTCTTAACCATTCTTCTAGGCTCCAGACACCCTGGACGATATTTCTGTCACATCTAACGTCACATAGCTGCAGCCGGCTGCGTTATAATCTTGTTTGAGTGGTTTTAAGATGGAGAAGGGCCCCTGGAGGGCCGTTGTGTGCGTGGGCCAGCGTTGCCACAAAGACCTGTGGGTGTCACCGAGGATGATGGAAAGATTCAGAGGGCGAGGAGAAATTGTCGCCTCTAAGTTATTGTAGACGGTCACAAGCCCTCTGAGACTTGGTTTGCTCACATCATTTAAGAGCGGCAGAGGAAACGCGTCTCCCCTGACGTCGTAAAGACAGGAGCCACGTCGTGTTTAGGGTCACGGTGGGGGGTGGGGGGTGGGGG
>NW_019525446.1:527837-544503 GCF_002814215.2 Seriola lalandi dorsalis | reverse complement strand
GGGGGTGGTGTAATAAAAGTTGTAGAGACATCAAACGAACAACACGCAAGGGAAACAAACATAAGCAGCTACTGACATTTAGAAATCGTTCATGTGTGGAGGAGTTCAGTGGTTTTCATTTGGTTTTAAATGAACTAAGTGAGTGGGGGCCAGGTGCAGGTTTAATTATGCAGAAAGGTCACATGACGGGTAGTTTTTTTTATTTATTTTTTTTAATTTGGCTGTATTAGGATCTTCTCCCTTAATGACAGTTAATCAATAACTTTGAGGAGGGAAATAAACAGTTAATTCAGGGGCCCAATATTCTTACAGTCCCCCGTGGGGCCACACGTTATTAACAAATCAGCTCCGTCTCAGTGACGTTTGGATTTTCTGTCAGCGAGTGACTTAGTAACTGAACCACCAGAACACTTTATCGCAATGTTCTGCTCTGTTTCTTTAACACTGACTCAATTTATTTATAATAAGCAACTTAAAATGACTTGAAGAGCTCAATCTATATTCCAAGTGACTAATGATAGAGAGTCTGGCTAGTTTTGTATTGACCTTTGTGCTGACAGATGAGCCCTGGCTGTAGAATAATGTAATCATGTTCAATAGAGAGAAAAAAGAACCGGAGGGGGAAATCTATCGCCTGCATCTCAACAGCGGCTGAGCAGGTCAATCAATTTAGATGTCGCCTAAAAAATGTATATTGTTAAGATAAAGCAACAAGTATCTGCTACAATACTGCACTTTCCAGCCTCTTCAGCACTCTGTCACCCGGCAAGTTATTATTACAGTCATCACCCCTGAGCAACCTCGCAGCATCAGCAGCAATGAATCACACGTCTCCGTGCGGTCGCCACGGTTATTCATCAGAGAGAGAGAGAGAGGAGGAAGATGTGTCGCTATGATGCCGTCAGGTCCATCTGAATCCTATTAGGCTCGGTCCATCCGTCTCTCCTTGTGCCTCTAGTCCCACTTTCGCCGACTTCATCCCTCAGCTTTGCCTTGGCCCTCAGCGCACGGCAACAGATAGATTTGATAAAAGAAAAAAATCTTAAAGTTACGCCTGAATAACTTCTCTCAGCCTCAGCTCTTATTTTCCTTTCATCTCAGAGGACATGCCCTCCACTGCAGCAACTGGAGTGTGTTGATTATATTTATTTCTCTCTTACACACTTCCAATAAAAAAAACCCAAAACAAAACAATGTCAGCCCCAAAAGTAAGTTTGGCCCTGAGTGACACAGAGTGAGTCTCTTCCAGTAAATTATTTACCTGCCACTCAGCAGGAACACGGCCAAAAAGGTGAGGCTGTGACTGAAGCACGGGTGCAGGTTTCATGAAAGAACACCTGGGTGGGAAGCCTGTGTGTGTGTGTGTGTGTGTGTGTGTGTGTGTGTGTGTGTGTGTGAGTGTGAAGTGTCACTAGCTGACCGGCTGGGTTGAAGCTTTTTGGACACCCCGTCTCTGATGTCACAGGTGCAGAATAAAAAAACTAAAAAAAGAGAGAGAGAGAGAGAGAGAGATAGAGAGAGAGAGAGAGAGAGAGAGAGAGAGAGAGAGAGAGGAGCAGTTACCTTAGAAGTGAAGAGACTGCTGAGCAGCTCGTCTTCTAGCGCTCGCTGGTCCTGGTCGACGTCTGCCGGTTGGAGGTAAAACAGAAAATATAACCGTCAGCCAAATCTAACCTGGACGTAAATCAACCCTGACTGCTTTCTGCAGAAGAAAATGTCAATTAGATATGGAAATACAGAACCATCTTTATCGACTGGTCTGATGCTTTAAACTGCCATTCAGACTTCCTCCATCATCTTTGTGAGTTGGGATTAAGATGTAAATGCTGCAAACTCTTCTTCTGAAGTTTAATTCGGAGGCTCAGCCTTCAGTCTTATTCGCTGGTAGGCAACTTTAAGTGTTCAACACGTGACGCACGATTGATTTACGGGCCCTCAGACTGAACTAAACACAAATAACCCAATAAAGCTTTGTAGATCCAACATCCATCACTTATTTTTTGATCCATTTTTCCATCTTTTAGGTTTCATTGGCTCATTGGAGCAAAAGTGATTTAATTGGATTCCCTGTGGTTTTAGATTCTTACGCAGTTTAGTGTAGCTTGCATTTAATGAAATAAATGAATAAAAGAATTAATGTCCTTAATTTTGGAACCAATTAAAAAGATAATAAGAAATATTGTTTTCTTCTCTGTACATGTAAATTACATTGGATAATTGAGGAGAAGGAGCTAATAGGAGCGTAAAGGAGGGGGAATACTGAAGCAGTAAGGCACAACTTGGATAGAAAACGAGAAGAATAAATGTCTTAAATTGAAGAAATATAGAATAATCTGTTTTGATATACCAAAACAATGCACCTGTTGAATGCAGTAAGTGGGCTGGACGTGTTGCATACTTCACCCGACTGTCGTGGCTTTTTATCTACTTACGTTACCATGAGTGAAGTCGATGATAAAAATCAGAAAATGATGCAAACATGCAAAAGCCTGCTGAAAGTGCTTACCTGTGCAAAGTCCGCCACATGTGAAACAGAGGAGAAGCATACACGCCAACTGTGCCTGCATCTTGACCACGAGAGTACAAACAAAAACAAAAACAAACAAAAAGAGGATCCAACTCGGAAGAATTCACCCGAGGAAGAATCTAGTCCATAAGGTTAAGGGTCAGACCCAGACAGCTAAAGAGGATGAGGAGGGAATGTGTAGTAGTGATGCTGCTGCTGCTTCCTCTTTTTTGTCTTCTTCCTCCCTTTCTTCTTCTTCTTCTTCTTCTCTCCCAGCTCCAAACAACGCTTCCCCTTCCTTGCAGTTTTCTGGTTGGATGTGAAGTGCAGTGGGCTCCATTCCCTCAGTTTATAAGAGGCAATGTGATGTCAGAGGATCTCTCACCACCACTACCCCCCTGCCACCCCCACCCCCACCTACCCACCCACTAACTCAGCCCCCTCCATCCATCCATCCATCCATTCAATCATCCACCCATCCCTCTCTTCATGTTTCCCTTCCCCCCCGTCACTGTGTCATTGCTTTATCAGACGTCACTTTAGCATCACAAGGCGAAAGGTTTTTGCGTCAAGGTTTGAGAGATTTGGTTATTTCACCTCATGAATGCACACAGCCTGAGGTTTGCTTTGCTCTCGTCTCCCGGGGACGGGATGCAGGAGTGATGGGGGAGAGTGGGAGGATGCACGACAAAGATTCATTCTTTTTTTTTTTTTTTTGGTATATTATTAGGTCTCTTTTCAAATCAACAGGTGATCAAATTACAAACCAAAATGAGGGCATTAAAAATACATGAATAATAATCATAAGCAGCCAGTTGTTTTATGGAAATATTGTTATTGATATTCTTAAAGTGTTTCTTTTAAAGTGTGTTTTCATTTGAGTAAATCTCACCCTAAAGTCCATTAAATAGCTTTTCCGGTACTTTTGCTCATTTTGCACAATTTTCATGAGAAGATGGACTTTCTCAAGGAATTGTAAATATTCAAATTCAATTTTTTTTTAGCACTTTACGGACTTACTTTTCACGTTGGCTTAAAAGGCAAATGCAAAACTACTAGATTCTGAATGAGCATGATCTAAATACACAGAACTGCTCTGTGCAACACAGGTTGGTCCTGAATAAAGTAAAACAAGAAATGGTCAACCATTCAATTTGGACTTCAATTCAAAACAAGTTTTAAAATACAGCTATTGTTTTTGTTTTTTTTTTTTTTAAACACAAATATGTAAATATAACAAAAAGAAAATATGTTTAGTACTTTTCTATGGAGTCCCACAGGGATCTATTTTAGATCCTGTCCTCCTACTCGATTTTTAAAAAAAAATTTTAATAAATTGTACCTTTGATTCTTTTTCTCAGATATCTATTTGTTCCAGGCAAGAAATATCAGATGTAAAACAAATAAGGGATGAAGATGATGCAGTGTCTCTATACAGTAATATCACATTAGAGACTTGAGAGTTCATTATTCCGATCTGATGGACTTCAGATCAATAAAAATAAACTGAATACATGTTGTGAAATTAAATATAAGCAGTAATTATGTCCTGGCAAACACCTCTGATTGTTGTCCATTTTGTATCCTAATCTAGGATGCTTTGGGTTGTAATATAAAAGAAGAGACTGGACGTTTCTAATGAAATACTGTATGTACATGTGGTACACTATCACATAAAATCCACTTTGATTGAAAGCCAAAAAGTAAGTATAGTCGAGTTGGTGCATCCTCATTGTAAATCAGCCTTAGTTTCATTTGTTCATATTCACACTAATTGGTCCCCAGAGAGAATTATCCTCTTTTAATATACAGTAAACAACCCAGCTGGAACAAGTCCAAGACATATGTGCTGTGCAGAAGAAACAGTCTGGCTGGAGTTAACGCAGGCTGCATTCCTCTTATGTCTGAATCTCATCTCTGTCATTTCAATCCAAACGCCGAGAGGCAGCTCACTGTAAACTAATCATATTTCAACATCACTTGACTTCTGCCTCTTCATTGCACCGTTACATATATTTGTAAAAGCTTAATTCATTGTGTGTTATATTGTGTAATATATATAATCTTAATAATATTTGTGCTATTTGTTCTATAATCTCTTCTATAATCAAAATGTGACTTATTCCTAATGGGATTTTAGCACTTACTGCCCAGATAGTCTCATGTTCTCTTATGTTTTAACTTGAGTTTAAATTGACCTTATACTGTAGTTTTTTTTTTTTATTAATATTATTTTAGTTTGGTTCCTTAATTTACAGTTTTTTCAAAGTATTTACCTTTGTCATTTTTTTTTTCTGCTCGAGTTTCTCTAGTTTCTCTTGCAGGTGGAAGGGGGCAGAGTTTCACCGATAAATGTCTATGAAGTCTGGGGAAACACCTCCCTCCCGCTTTTAGGATGGGGCGGCGGACAGAGTTGCAGTCGGGACAGACTCAACTTTTCTGAAACACACCACACAACTGTCCGACGTCCTGCCATGCGGGGACTCTAACGTATTTCGGATTGTTGTCTATTTAATTCCGCTCCTTCAGTCATGGCTCCGTTTGGAAAAAACTTCCTGAAAGCTCGACTGAAAAACAGGTAATTTGATGAGAGTGCGATTATAAGAGAGAGAGAGTGCGTGTGTGTGTGTGTGTGTGTGTGTGTGTGTGTGTGTGTGTGTGTGTGTGTGTTCTTTCAAGTTCGCAGAGCTCTCTGTTTTGAACTGCTGAGGAGGGAGACCTGAACTGAAGTCAGTGCGCGTTGGATTTAATGACTGAGCTGCACAAGGGGGGAAAAGTGAATTGTGAATGGAGCTTTGTGTTAGCATCTTTTTCACCAACAATATTAGAAGGAAAGTGCAGGTTGTCCAACATGGTGATACCGTGGATCATTAGAAAAGATCTATATTATAGTCAGAAACGCCATTTAATGCCATTAACTACAAGAACACAAAAGCCAGAGGCCGATTGCATATTTGCATCTGGAGGAGGGAAGGATATAACCTTAAACAATTTTTCATCCATATATCTATGTTTTTAACACACATTTGGATCCTTTCACTAAATTAAGCAGACGTAAGACTTGTTTTCTTCCCTGTTTGTTGTAATATTTCCAATTATTGTGGAAAGATTGAGCAGATTACACTTTTTGATAGTGTTTCTCTCCTTCCTGTCAAAGTACGCGGCACTGTGCATCAGCTCATACAAGCTTTGACCCTCTCCTGCTCTGTAATTACTACAAAGATGTTATATTTAATACCCGTTTCATCTGGTACGACAGAGTCAAAGGACCTGAGAGAGATCCTGTCATCAACATGTATAATTTGCCTCAGCAATTTCCTTAAGTGACTAACCTGGCCTTTTGATGTGCCCCTGGCTACAGCTGGGATTCAGCCTCAGGTTTAGAGAAAAAAAAAAAAAAAAGGTGGGAAAATTAGATTCACCGAGGCACAAGCTGTCCTCTGTTGTGGACTGCAGACTTTAGTTGTGCAGAGTTGGTAAACAGAGTTTGTCTTTTGAGAGTATCTAGGTCATGATCCAATCCCTTGCAGGGTGCAGGCAGGATTCATGCTGCCAAAACCGGGATCAGGAAGGTTTTAACTGTGGGTAAAGACGTATTTTCATTAGCTTTACTTATTAAAAAAGGTTCTCATTTACCACCAAACTCAGTGGAAAAGGGTTTGGATTAAGTTCAGAAATAAAACTTACAGTAATTTAGTATAAATTATTGCCTAAGAAAAACAAACCCTTTGACTGTGGCACCAGCAGAATAATGGATGTACTTTCACATTACACACAGAGCTGAGATGAATTATCTTTGATAACTTCAAACAGTCTGACTGAAGCTGTCTCCAGTGGATGTCTTTATTTCTTTTTACTTCATGTTGCGTGGTAATTACCACTGCAGCACCTATAATTACCTTAAGTGTTTTGATCTGTAGATAATGTCAAACGCTTGATTTCAGAGACGTGCTTTTACTGACGCTGAGACACTGAGCTGGATGTTTGCTGAAGGATGACAATGACGTGGAGCTGCAGTCAGGTCAAACATAAGAAACCTTTGCACACTTTCAGATTATAAAAAATTCAAATGTGTTGATGATGGTGGATGAATCACACTTTTGTTTGAATACTGTCAAACAATCAGTCCTTCGTGTCAAAGTGGCATCCCATAGTGAAAGAGCACAAACGGGCCTGAAAGGGTTTGAAAATTAGATGGTTTCCAGCCAGTGACAATCGTGACCCAAGCATTGCAGTGACCTCTCCCACTTAATCTTGCACTGAGCCACACTTACAGCATGACAGCATTGTTCACAGGACCAATTAGCTACTGAAATTGTTTGGATAACACAAATTAGCAAGCCAGGGCAAATCTTGAAAGAAAAAAAAAAAAAAAAAGATACCAGTTGTATTATTTTCACTGAGCAAAAGCTTATTTTGGTGATTCACAGACCTGCTCAGAGGGGGAGGAAGAAAAAATAAGAGGGGTGGGTGGTTTCACAGAGGAAGGGAGGAGAAGGGAAGGGGTGTGTTGTGTCTCTGCTCACAGATGCCTATCAGAGGAGTCATCATCCCAGAGATGAACATATACAGATAGAAAAGTGATGTTATTTCCTCACCGATCCCTCATCCTCTTACAGATAAGAGCCAGAGGAAGCGTCTCCTGTCCTACACTCTCTGTGTATCTGTCAGGGAAAACACTACGTAGATGCTCTCTACAGCTAATATATTTCTCTGTTTTAACTTTAAAAAGGGTTTGCTGCCCTTCTTTGGTTTCACACATTCACTGACAGACAGGGCAGATAAAACCTTATCATCTTAGTTAGCCTAATGTTATGAACATTTAACATATGGGAACCAATGCAAATGTCATGTCTGTAATGTGATGTATCATGTCTCACAACTCAAGATCTCCTTCATTCAAAGGGTTAGTTTATTGATATCTACTCATAAGGACTTCTTCCTTCAGTAGAAAGTGGATCACCCAGAGTTACAAAGACGCCGTTTCTGGCGAGAGATTTTAGATCAACAACTGTTAAGTGGATTGTTATGCAATTTGGTATCTATCCATGGTGCCTAGAGGGTGAATCCTAATGTCCTTTGTGATCATCTGTCTTTTCCTGTAGTAACCACATGATGTTGACATGTGAAGTTTCAACTGCTGTTGATGAATTGTCACCACTTTAGCGACTCCCTAACTTTCCATATAGCCTACACTAGTGCCACTGAAACTGCAAAACTAATGCTAATTAGCATGCTAAAACACAAAGCTAAGATGAGTGAACAGGATAAACCATATAGCTGCTAAACATGAGCATGCTAGCGTTGTCATTGTGAGCATGTTAGCATGCTGTTATTAGCAATTAGCTCGAATTATCACTGTGCCAAAGCCTCAGAACTACTAGCATGGCTGTTACTTCCATTGTACCGAGGTGACAGCAGAGATGGCCAGTATAACCAAAATGATCTGGATTGGTAGTTGAAGAAGAAATGTATTTGGGTGAACCAACACTTTAGAGTTACAATAAGGAATGATTTATAGTATAAACAAGTTTTACGTCACTTATCTGCTGTTCTCACATCAGCTGACGTACTGTTTGTGTTTCAGTTGTAAGAGCAATCCTTTGATTTCCTCACCGCCAGACTAATCAGGATATAATCAAAGTTTTCAGTCCCTTGGGGAGAAAATGAGAACTTGTTTACATCAGTGGCTACAAGAAATATTTGTTGATACGCCATAGCAGCTTTGTTCCTGTTTGAAATAGCCGCATCACCTTATCATAGGCTATCACTATTGATCTGAGAAAAACGTGCTGAGACGCTGGAGCGCCATAATGCTGTCGTTTGTTATGACTTGCTCAAACCACCAGCATGTGGTCCTCTGTGGTAACTTGTAGCTTGCAAATTTATGACACAAGAGGGAATTGTTAATGTCTGCAGGGTTGTCATTATGAGTATTAAAATGGAAGAGAGCCACACCACCACAGTGGAGCTGTAACGTAATCGTCCAACGCAGAAACTTGTACTAAAATTCAGATAATTTGAATGTGGTTTCCTCCCCACATGTCTGATGTCTCCTTGGTATTGCAGCTTGTAAGTTCAGGCTGAGGTCAAGCAGGTCTGCTCAGGTTTCCTGGGTTCACTCAGGTGTGAAACGATCATGTGTTATCCACCCCACAGCATCCATCCTCGCCGTGACAAGAACCTTGTATTCTAATATTTCTATTAAAGAATATAAATCATTGTACGTCCTGAATTCCATTGGCACCTTTCCAAATCACAAGGTTCGACTTCACCACGATATCAGCGTCAGCTTTGTCATTTATCACCCAAAGCTGTGACCTATGAGGGCACCCTCATTTGTTGCGTCTGGTACCGCAGCTTAATCCCAAACTATGAATATCAAATGGCACCCAAAGTGACAGCCCGTACGAATGTATTAGCTGCGATGTAATCAACCCAATGGTGCGTGCAGCGTTTGTGTCTGTCCTGGCAGGGAGTGGACTCGAGGGGGTTAGTGGTTTTGGCACTAGCAAACACAGATACCGCCATTCTCATCAAAGTGTTTTTCCTCAGAAAACAACGTCTCTCCAGACAGTTTTGAGCGATCCAGTGATAAAGTTTTGTAGTCTTAAGGAATTTGACCTTCAGCATAGCACAGGTTAAAGTGAAAAGTATTCTGTTTTTTAACTCGAAACTTTTAATTTGTTTAGTTGGCCATTATGTGAATCATTGCGCCATTAAGGGAGGTGTTGAGGCTTAGAGAAAAGTATGTTGGAGGTTGTTTTCTCTTGATTTGCTGTGTCTCAGCTTTTCACAACCAGCTGTTGTTGCTGCTGCTGCTTCCTCCTCCTCCTACATTTACAACTAGGCCCCAAATGTAGTTTTACAGAAAACTTCACACTTCAAGAAGTCCATGATCACAAATCTATGGCTGATGTCACAGGTACTAGTGTTCGCCCATGTTTTTCTCCACTTCCTGTTATAAAAAAACAAAACAAAAACGAACAGTCAGAGGCCCAGCCTGTGAACAGGAAAGGCAGTCAGGCAACCCCCCCATTCCCCCCAGTAGCAGTACAGCAGACAGTAGCTAGCAGCCAAGTGAAATAGTAAACAATCAGGTAAGAAGTCATATTATAAAGCCTAGCATTACTGACATTTAGGCAGGTATTTTACACTGCCACTCAACTGTAAACTCACTGCTCAAATTAGCCCATAGCTACCTTGGTAAAATAATTAACATGCTGGCCATCCAACATCATAACAGTGACAGTCATGATCAAATGAAATATGAATGTTTGATGCTATTTGAATTCATTTTTCCCCCCTAGCTTTCTTGTTCCTCCCATTGAAGATTAATTCAATTATTGACATATTCGAGCAGCTCGTCCCCTGAGAAATGTTTAAACACATTTTTAACACCTCTCGACGTTACTAAAAAGGTTGTAGTCCAAACAGTTGGAATATGGCTCGTGGCCCCACAGTCATACATTTGTCAGCACTTTCTTCACATTAGAGTGGAGTTGAAAACAGACCACAGTGACCGGCGTGGAATCCATTTTTCCCCTTCCTCCCTCTGTCCATTGAACTGTTGGTGGCAGGATGTTGGTGATTTCAGCCCAGGACAAATACAGGTGTTTCCCTGCCTTGCTGTACCCGCTTCCTGCACAGCTGAGGGGCTTGGGTCACCCTCTCTGAAATACCCAATTGTCTGGAGAGCATTGTTTATTCACCTGTATGTTCAGATATGACCATAGATACTCGTTTCCCACATGCTTTACGCAGGCCAGTGTTAGTGTTTGTAGGAAACATTTCTATTTTTCTGGCAATTCTTTCACCAGTCCTTCCATCCATGCATTGCAGTGCAGTTACAGCAGTGGTTCCCAAACCTTTTGGCTTGCAAAACCAGAGGTTCATGCTGTATAATCAGTCAAGATGGTGCTTGATTTAACAACCTTGAATATCATTGGGTAGTTAAGATTTTACATACATTTGCTATGGATTTAATGTCCAGTGTACTCTAATAATACAGCTGCTTAATGAATGTAGTGGAGTGTATGCCCCTCTAAAAAAAGCATAAAATGAAGATACTGATGTAGAGTACCTGAAAACTGTATTTAAACACAGTACTTGAGTAAATGTATTTTGCTAGTACATCACTGCAGGTTGCCTGTGTCCATAGTTACACCTGATTTTACCCGATAACCTCTTGTTTTTGAGACGATGTAGAACAATCCAGAGGACTGTTGATTAAAATATAAGCTGTACAAACATTATCTCATGTGTTTCAAGGCTGTTGCATTAGAGTACAGGTGTGGTCCACCCACTGTTCTCTCTCCCGTGCACCGTAGTAGCGTTTGTGGGGTTTCCTTAGTAGATGGTAGTTGGAAACTCTTGAGGTCAAAGTCGTCGTGGTTGTCGTCTGTGAATGCCAGAGGCGTGCTGGATTTGTTTGGCCTGCGCATAGTTCAGGTATTTGCTTCGCCCCGCTCATCTACCAAGGGTCTCCATAACCATTAACCAGCCTCTTGCATTGTTGCATAGGTATTGCATTCCTGACAACTTATTCACCTGCAGTTTACACAATGATCCAGTTCTCATGCCATGTGGGAACCAAAACACAACAGTATCAGTCTGTTAAAAAAAAAAAAAAAAAAAAAATCAGCAAACTCTGAGATAAGTCACTTAAGTGATTTGAATAATACTTAATATCTCACTTAGTCGTGTCAGCATGCAGGTAGATAGTATCTGTATCATCTTCAGAGGATGTTTCTTTTGTCCACGCTCCCTCGCGATGATCAGAGATTGATGTGGGCCGCTGCCGACCAAGGTTATCTCCACAGATAAAAAAGGCACTGCAGGTACAAGATGCAAGGTGCAGATCTGAAGCCACTGCTGCCTGGAACAACCTCTAACTTTTGATAGCACAGCTGTACATCTATCGTGTTTGATTTCAATCACAGTTTGTTTCATTTTCTGGTAAAACATACTGTAGAATCTGTTCTTGTGCACTCATCCTTGAATGCAGGTCTCGATGTATGAAATACAAACTGAAAGAAAAAAATAAATCCTTTAACCTTTTGGTTCCACTTATCTGAGATTATGTGTGTCTTGCTGAGCTGCAACTAAACTCCCTCCGTGATGTCATCAGTTTGCTATGTGAAATCAGTTTTTTTGGAAATACTGTTGACGAAACCTGGCATCAACCGGCATTACAAATGGATTGTTTTGATTTATTGCTGTTAACATTTTAATTAAGTATTGCCTGTTTGGTTGCAAAACCACAGACTAACCTTTCTTCAACCCACACAGAAAAAAAAAAAAAGAGTTCAGTGTTGAGTTGAGAGGAGGAGCTCCAGTTTTTGTCTCTTGGTGGAATTACATGTGTAATCTTCCTGGTTTCTTTGACATTTAACTATCTGGGAGCAAAAAAGGAATGACGTATAACATTTATGCAATTACAGAGTGGGCTTTGACTTAACATTTGAAACTTGGCAGTCGGCTACAATACATCAGAGTTAACCTAATTAATCACATAAATTGTAGAATAATCCCAAGATGTTATCTTTCATATAAATAATAACATGATAGATCATTCTTTATCTTGAAATCAAATTGAAATGTCTGGCAATGTTATCTGCTTATTTGATTACTTGTTCATGTTGTGGATGTCTGCATTTGCCAGTGCCTTTCATCTGATGACTGGATATTAGGTCCTGGATATTACCGGTGGTCCATTAAGCATGTAAAAAATAGATATCGTCGGCCCATCAGAGGTCAATTTTTGAACAAGTTTTACGGTCCAGATGAAAAGGTAATGAGGGCCTTGGGGTTAAATAGCTCAGAACCGGACCATTAAGTGATCATCTCTGATGAGTAAGACCATGAGCAACAGTCTAATTGAATCAAGCTTGGGAGCACAAAATGAGCGAACATAGTTTTCTGCTCATTGACCTAATGGAAAACCATCAAAGTAGAATCTATTTAAGAAAAAAAAAAATAATACTGAGAATGGTGAAAGGACTTCAAAAGTGTGAGTGGGAGAGTATGTGTGTGTTGCACTTCAAATACTCCACAAGCTCTCTCACAGCAGCAGTTTGAACAGAACTTTTTGTAAACACGGCATTTCATTTTTTAATTTATGGCTAACAAAACATTTTGGATTAATCATAGTGTCTCAGCTATCTACATAAAAGACAAACAGACAAAGTGTTAGGAGGATTTACCCTCTGTGCACCTTTGATATCTCTACCAAATGTTGTGGCAATCCATCCAGTAGATGTTGATACTTAATTGGATAAGTTGATGCCTAGACCTGGTGGTGGCACTGTAGGTAAAGTCAGTAGGTTTCATCCTCTGGGGACCACGAACGCCTGCACAAAATTTCAGTAAGAGATATATCTGTCTGCCCCAAAGTTGTAGTGGGTCAGTTTTTGCTATTGCTACATAGCCAATGTTAGCATTAAGCTTCAGCTATTGTTGTGTTTACAAGACGAGAGGCGATAACTCATCCTCTGAGCAGTGCTACTTCTTCAGGGCAGCCTGGGCGCTACAGTGACTCGGTATCAGAAATGGTCAGTCGGACCAGGGCTAGCTGGTTAGCATGCTAACTTCAGTAGAAGAGAAAATGTGATAGAAGCAAAACAAAAGTTGCTTTCCAGTTGTTTTATGCTGAACTGCCAATATTTCTACTAGGCTGCTATGTGAACAGCTTAATGCTAACGTTGGCTGTTTAGCAATAGCAAGAATCTGGTTTCAATTTATGTAGTGTTGATGATTTTAAACAACCTTAAAGTTACTTGAGGGAAAACAGAGGGGATACTAGGATGTTAAAGAGTCTTCATTTCATTTCTAAGCCACGATTTGAAGCTTTTTTTCCTGTCTCTTTCCCAGGACAAAAGATGCCGAGCCTGTGATCGGAAAAGAGATTCAGGTTACTGTCTGCAATGAGGAGAAGGTCGTCTGTGGGGTAACAAAGCACACAACTTGTGCAGATATGATTCAGGCGTTACTGGAAGATCACAAGTCAGTCCCGGAGAGCAAGCGGCTCCTGCACGGGGAACCCAAAGACTTCTGTCTCGTCGAGCGTTGGAAGGGTTTTGAGAGAGCTTTGCCTCCTCTCACCAGAATCCTGAGGCTCTGGTATGCCTGGGGTGACCAGAGACCCTTCATCCAGTTTATTCTCTTCAAAACCAGCGATTTTGTGCCTCAGCCCGCCAAGAAGGCCGTTAAGTCCAAGGGGGCCAAGCAGAAGCGGTGGGAGCACGGCCGTGCGCACTACCCCCAGTCTCTGCCAGTGGAGAAGCAGAAGCGCATGGTGAAGAAAGCCTTCAGGAAGCTGGAGAAGCTTCACAATGACAGCAAGAGCTCCCCGGGCGCCGAGGAGATCGAGCGGATGGTGCAGCTTATTCTCAACCAGGACCACACAATCCGGGAGCAGATCCAACACATGAGGGAGCTGGATTTGGACATTGAGCAGTTTGAACTGCAGGTGCAGAGAGAGGCCGAGTGTGAGAGTTCACTGGCTCAGGCTTGCGGTCAGAGTTTGGAGGCGCACACTGAGGAGCAGCTGCTGGAGTACCTGTACACCGGCGATGGAATCGAACAGCTCGAGCTGCAGGTTCAGAGACACCGGGAGCTCATCCTCCAGCTGTCCCGGGACATTGACACTGAGCTGGGGAGGGCCAGTTTCCCGCTAGAGCAACATGAGGAGAGTGAACAGGAAGGAGCGGCGGCTGCTTACTGGATCGCCTCCGAGACGGACGAATCCTTCTTCACTGTCGAGCTCAAGAGGATGCAGGAAGAACTGCAACACAGTCTCTTCACCGGCGTGTCCCTTCACAACCAAGCCGCAGAGATAGACAAGCAGATAAAGTACTTTGACACCACGCTGCTCTCCAAGGACCAGGAGTGCTGGCATCTGGCTGCCCAGCTGAGCTCACTGCAAATCGGGGACAGCACAGAGGAGAAGTCCAGTCCTCTCCCTGTGAAAAGTGAGACTCAGTGCAGCGTCTCACAGACGGTGAAACTCAAACACAGCCTGTCCCCTCTAGACATTACAGACACAGACTCAGACACTGGGATTAGCTCCACACACAGTCAGGACTCGCTGTCACCATGTCTGGATTTCCCTCCCCCACTGGATACAGACGTTTGAACAACCCAGCTGACCCAGCATTTAAAACAAAAAAAAGTTTTGTATGCACTAGCCCCAGTTTGTGCCTCTCAGGTTTTCTCATTATCTGTTTGTCTGAAAGATAAATCCCCAGAGATCTTAATGACCCAAGATGGTAATTTAACTGGAGCTGAAAAAAAAAAAAGATGATTATCAGAATAGTTGCAAACAGACAGAAAATGAATTAACGATTTCAACCTTTTTTTTTTTTTTTAAGTAAAGATGTTAAACGTTCTTTGGTTTGGGCTTCTCAAAGGTTTTGCTGCTTTTCTTCATCCTAAGTATGAATCTCTGCGATTTTGTGAAAGTTAAGCTAGTGATCTGCAACGGTCCACATGACGTAAACTCGGCCATCAGAGGGTCTGTGCGAGCCTCTGTCCATGAACTCTAGACAAAAGCATAACAACAAATACATGTTCAGCTGTCCGGAGTTTAATTAAGGCCTCAAATCAACAAACAAGCAATTTGAGGATTTCACTATTTATTAATCTGGGCATAGCTCATTATTTTCTGGCATTTTATTTAGAAAAAAATCAAGTGAAACACCTTTTAGCTCGATTTGAGTGACATGAGCCAAAATCAGCCCAAGTTTTAATATCAGGTATATTTATCCACAATGATTTTGTTTTCCATTATTTTAACTTTTGATACACATTGTTTATCTTTTGTATTTTTTCTTGTGTTGTAAAAAAAAAAATAATAATGCATCACTTTTGGATTGGGAAAATGAGTCACAAGTTGGGGAACATTGTTTAGTGAGCAGGTTTTTCTTTTCTTTTTCTTTTCTCAAATCAGTAGTTTGGGTTTTTGTCTCTGAAAATACCTTCGAAAAGAGCTGCAGTTGTTAAACAACATTGTGGGTTTCTGAAATGCTAAACGATGCTCAGGCCTGAGACTGAAATGTAATGATGATGATGATGATGATGATGATGATACATGGACGGCACAATCTGGAGGAATGTACGCACCGATTACTGTGTCACTGTCTGACCACTAGATGACCCACTTTTAAAGTGTACATTTGTGCGCCCAACAAAGAGGCAATGACTATTTACCACTGACAGACGTGTTTAACGTTTAAAGGCTCAGATAGTTAAAAGGCTTCTTTTTTTATTTTGTTTAATTTCTGTCAAAAATGGTGAATGTATGTTTATTGCCCCTTTTTTTTTCTCTCAAGTTCTCAATATATTTATGAAGCTGCACTTCTTCCAACACACTGACAAGTCTATTAACGATGTTTTATATTAAAACAAGTAGCTGACTGGTTTGGATGTAGAATGTGTGAAATGAATCGTAAGTTTCCTCTCGACTACATTGTAAATACGCTGCTGTATCTGCTGTAAATGATTCTTCTTATGGCACAGGTGCAGACTTTAAAAAAAAAAGACAATTTGATAAAGCAACCGAGAAATTATTTATTTATCATGTAATTGTATTTTTACAGATGATTGTTTCTCCTGTCAGGGGATAATCTCAATCTGATCAAACACAATCACGACCAAAATAACAAATATCTGGACTATAAATGTGTAACTCATGCTTAAAAAAAAAAAACAAGCTATGATAAATTAAAATGTATATTTCAACTTTCATAATAAACACTAACACTTTAAATGTCCCAAAGAGTAATCACTGTTGTCTAGTGTGTTAAATATGACTTAGCAACAGCGTTACTGTCCTTGATGTTGAACTGCAAGAGGGAAAAAAACTCAGATTCAATTCTTTCAAATGCAAAGAATTGAACTTTACAGATTCCTCAAAGCTCCGAGTCCTACAGAGAGAGATGACACAGCCGCCTCAGAGCCGCTCTGCACTGTCTGCACCATATAATCAGACAAGATGGTCGCCAGGCAGGCACACAAACAGCAGCCAGCACTCTCCTCTTGTCAAGGTACCGCTGACAGACTAACACTTTGTACTCGGGGCAGAGTGAGGCTGGCTGCTTGGAAAAGCAGAGGATATCTATTTCACACACTAATTGCTTAACCCCCCCCCCCCCCCCCCCC
>NW_019525446.1:524603-527787 GCF_002814215.2 Seriola lalandi dorsalis | reverse complement strand
AACCCCTTGCTCTTCCTCTCCCCCCCCCCCCATCTCTCTCTCTCTCTCTCTCTCTCTCTCTCTCTCTCTCTCTCTCTCTCTCCCCCTCCTTCACCGCTTCAAGCCAAAGTGTTAGTCTCCACCGAGCATGAAAGGCCGAGAGATCTTACAATGTGAACAATCCTGCACTGGCGCCTCACACTTGTGGATGGAACAGGGGTTTATTACGGTTCTCCTAGCTTGTTCTGTCTCACGCTCCAAGCTGGAACAAAAGGGCATTTCATGTCATTTATATCCTAATGCCAATTTAACCAGCTCCCGAGTTGGTGGAAACCAAAGGGAAGGGATGTTGGAGAACTGGGGGACCTGCTTGGATCGACGGTTTTACAGTCATTAGTCTTTACTCAAACTTTCGAGCGACTATAGCGTCGCTCCTTTACAAAAGGCAGATGCTAATGTGTTGTGCGCCCAAATTGCAAGGGTTTATTTAACAGTATCTAATATGAGGGAAGGTATACAGAGGTCCTTCCTGTTGAGAAACCGGAGCCAGAATCACTTCATTTCATTATTTACTGCCATTTGAGAGCAGCAGGCGCCTCAGCACGTCTGTCAATAACATAATGAGGTGAGCCAAGTTTGTTTTTTTAAAAGCTTCCCTGCGCTTCTCCCCAACAAGCTGTCAGGAATACAAATCTGGTGGAAACATTATGCTCTAAAAACTTTAAAATATTGTTCTCCAAACGAAAACAAAAGCAGTTTCACATGCAGTAAGTGTCGGGAACTGAAAGGTCCTCTTCTGGATGAAAAACTGGTGACAAAGAAAAAGAGGAAAACAGGTTGATTACATCTGGTTTTTTATATACGTACATGTCTAAAACTGACTACAGGAGGTGTCTTAAGGCAGCTGAGGCAGCAAAAGAAGTTTAACAAAGCACAGGGTATAAATTTCCGAGTCTTGGCAGAATGTAAAAGCCTTAGAAACCGTTCTTAAGGCAGAACAATGAAACTCTCCACTTCAGTGGTGGAGAGTCTTTGGAAGAGTCTGGAACTCTGAGTGAAAACTTTAAAAAACATTCTTTTCCCCTGAAGTAATATAAAGCCTTTGCAAAGCACTCTTATAATTAAAGAAGAAGAAGAAGAAGAAGAAGAAACTCGGTTTGTTCTCCTGCTGCTGCTGTGTGACTTCACTTCCTGGTTTCAGGGAGGCTGCAGACCCAGCTGATGTTTACTTCTTCCCCTCCCCTCCGCAAGTGTGTGTGTGTGTGTGTGTGTGTGTGTGTGTGTGTGTGTGTGTGTGTGTGTGTGTGTGTGCCAACAACAGTAATTATGTGGACCAAAATGACAATTAGGCTGACTGCAAACCTGTCTTTGTTCAGCCCTCCCAGTTATAACGACTGGGCAGTTTGAGAAAAACATTATTTGTTATCCGCCGTGGGTCCCGTGCTGAACAGCAACAGTGTGGCCATTTTTTAAAATAGTACGTCTAGAGCCAGATTAGATTAGATTATGATTTAGATTTAATATATGACGCATACTCGATACTTGATATGACAAATTTACTAAATACGGTGGCCCTGTGGCCTTTTCTGACCTCACGTTTTATCTTTTTTGCTCAGGCATTTGGAGGAAGCAGCGAGATAAGATGAGAGAAGAAGTGACGTGAAGGGTGCAGTACATAAAAGACTATTGTGGCCGTGCTGTGTTTGATCTGGATGTGTAGCTGTCAGCGTCAGCGAGGGACCACGCTGAATTGGAAATCACCACATGTCAACATGTGGCCGCATATTGGGCTGATAAAAGTGAAAAAATAAGATATTTAGCCCGACACTGAATGTTATGTCTTTAAAAGAACTCAGTAAATACAGACAGATTGGTGGCTCTAATTATAGTTAATCACATTTTTAAACCAACTGAGATGTTTATCATCAAAAGCCTCTTGGGAGGGCATTTGAGTAGATTAAGAGTTTGCTTCACTTTCTTTTTTTTCTTTTTTTAAAACCACCCCCACCACAGACACTTCTCTGCTCTCAGGGGCGAAAAAAAGAAAATTTAACACCTGAGATTAAATTTTCCCAACAAGCACATCTGGCTCCAACATATGAAAACTGTAAAAGGAAAAAATCAATCACATTTGAAAGTTCAAAAAAGCAATTTGCAAGCTGTGATTAGTGAGGACAGATCCATTATTTGATGCACACCGAACTATTTTGAGACTCGAGCTGAATTCTCATTTGTTTTTAAATGAGTCGCTCTTTTAACTGTGGTGACACTGTATGAATGAAATGCGTGTAGGCGACGCAGAAGCTGAATGGTATTTTGGGAAACCGCTGACCCACTGTACGGTGGAAGTTCGGATCTGGAAGCGTTGAGCTGTCACTGTGCCGTGTGCTCAGACGCCCGGGTGGTTCACAAGAAGCTTGTAAACATTTTCTCTCCGCCTTTTTCTGGGGAAACATATCACCTTGTGCGTGTGCCAAAAGCCTGCACTGCGTCTCTGCTCGGTGGCGTTCCCACAACACGCCCGACAGTCAACTCAGTTTGATGACACCGACAAAATTAAAAATAAAAAGATTCATTGCATCAATTCATGTAACCCCTCCCTCTTCCTGTTCACATTAAGGGGCATGAGTTGGGATGAAATAGTACATTTAATAAAAAAAAGCATCAAATTTATCCGTCACATATGATGACGGTCACGCCGTCCCATCAGCCAATCACAGTCACATCTGGGTTCAAGCCGGACGAGTCGGGACTTGTCAAACCAGTTCAAGGGCCTTGGGCTTAATTTCCTCAATCAAAGCACATTTGGAGCGTCGTCCCGGCCAAGAGCATGAATCATCTGATAAAAAAAAAAAATAAAGAGCCCAAGGAGCAATAAACTGTCCCTGCTGCCAGGGAAGGCACAAGAGAGCAAACAGGGACAATTGAGAGAGTGTGAGTGTGTGAGTGTTTGTGTACACGTGTGTGTGTGTGTGTGTGTGTGTGTGTGTGTGTGTGTGTGTGTGTGGTGGGAAACCTGCTGGCTGCTGCTTTAAAGTTGGGAATTTTTTGCAATATGATCTGGGTTTGTGTGGTTGCTTACATTTTGGTACATAATATAATGTGTTCACCAATTAAAAGTAAATTCAGTATCAAAATGAAAGCTTTATGCAAACACACACACTTCAAATGCTCTTTCATCCTCTCACCACCTCCCCCTCCCTCC
>NW_019525446.1:516658-524579 GCF_002814215.2 Seriola lalandi dorsalis | reverse complement strand
TCCAGTAAACACATTTTATTTTGGCATGGATGTTAATTTTCCTCTTTATTAGCGCTGCTGTCCTGGATGAGGCTGTTTGCTTTTCTACAGGTGTTGTCTGATGCTCCTCGCTCCTCCGTCACACAGCCTTTCATTACGAGGAGGTGGAGACACTCGTCGCCACTCAGACAGACGGACAGACAGACAGACAGACAGACAGACAGACAGACAGACAGACACAGACACAATAATAAGGAAGACTGACATTTGAAGGGTTTAGTTTTTTTAAATAAAAGCCAAACTGATAAATAACTTTATATTAACATCCATTGAAAACTGCATTTTAGTGCTGCTCTCAAAGGGTTCGTATACAGTATGTTGTGACCCATCATGTAAAAGTTGTGGATACACAGGGAGTCATTTGCATGGATTTTTCCTCGTACACTGTCCCACTCGACGGTACATCTCATGCAAGGTTATAGTTAGCCATTTAGCCTTGTTGGTCTTTAAAGGTCACTGTGTTATCACTACTTTAGGCAAGACATTTAACCAGCATACATTAATTAGAAATGCCAAGGCCATCAATGTGAAAAAAACAAAGCAAACATGCATTTTCCAGGGCGCCTGGGTGGAGCACAGGGGGAAAAAATTGTCCCAAAGGGGGAATTAGGATAAAACACAAAGCACATGAAGACATTAATACACAAAATTAGGAAATAAGAAACAGTGAACATAAAAAAAAAGTTTAAAAAAGTATTTTAAAAACAGAAATAAAATGCAAGATATTTGCAGATAAGTCATGAAATTGTAAATGAACTGCATTTATATGGTGCTTTTCCAGTCTATCGACCACTGAAAACACTTTTCCAGTCGACTCTCTCATTCACCGCTTTATTCACACTGATGGAGCAGCATCAGGAGCCGGGGGGGGGGGGGGGGGGGGGGGGTCTTGCTCTCTGGGAGGAGGATAGGATAGGAACTGAAACTCTGGGTGTAAGGGATGGGAGCTGTCGAATAAATGAAAATGTAAGAAGTGATTCTATGAAAGAACAATGACATGAGTTTTATTTGCACTAGCTGCTGTTTTTCTTTAATTTTTTTTGCAATTCAAATACCTAAAATTTGTCCTGCATTAAAGTGCTTCTGGGGTTCTGAGCTCTCACTCAGAATCAGACATCGAGTTCACATGAGAAACATCCCGCTGCGTCACAATAAACATGAATTCTGATGTTTGAAAGACATTTAGCAGGAAGAGAGGCTCTAACTGAAATATGCATTATGGGAAGTGTGAGAGCTCGTGTTTTTGCTGCATGACCAATAGTTTAGATGAAGTTCAGGAGATCTCGACCGCTGCTTCTTTGTTTTTTTTTTGTGTCTGACTGAACGAAGCTGAACGACTCACAGAAGGACGGAGAGCATCACATTAAAGAAAGATCCCATTTCACTTCACTTTTATTTTATTCAGCCCAAAACGAAAAGAGTAAAAGAAAAAAAAAAAAATCTTGTCAGATAAACCGAGAACATAAAAATAAAAAATCGAAAACAACGCAGGACATAAAATGATTCATACGGGGGTCTACAGTCCAACCTCGTTTACATTCTCATGAAACACAATCCATTTCATACGCTGCAGGCCGCATGAAGATGATAGACGACGGTATTCAAGCGTTTGCTGTCCATGAGGAAGACGAGGACCGGGCTGTTACCTCCCACCTCCCTGATTGCCTGACTGTGACACTCTGATTAGCTGCTTAAGTAAACATGGAATTCATTTATGTGGCTTCACCTCTTCAGAAAAACCTGCGGCACGACCTCCACACTCAACACTTCCTCTGCGGCTCTTCTCCGTTCCTCATCCTCCCTCCCCGCTGTGGGGTTACTGATTAGGACCCGTTTTCATGTGGTTTTCCAACACTGCGTAATCGTGTGGCGAGTCGTGACCTTGCCATGTCGAGGAGGATGTTAAAGTCAGTGGGTGGGGGTTGGGTGCCACAATCACCAGCTGGACAAAGACAAAAAGAAAACTGCTAGATGCGTATAGATCACACACACACACACACACACACACACACACACACAATGTATTTCTCTGACGTAAATTCTGCACGATACAGATACAGACTCTTTTCCTCTCAGATTAATTCCTCACATGATGGAAGCTGCTCGATTTATCTTGGTTTGATATTGTAGCCTCATTTGGTAATTTGAATTTGAAGAGTCTGTGCAGTCAGGTTAATGTAGCTGATGAGATTACTGCCATAAGTCTGGTCCGTCTCCTGGACATACATTTAAAAAAAAAAAAGAAAAAAGAAGCAGATCCTCTAAATGGTAAATACAATAATGAAATCGCTCTTAAGATCCACTGTATAATTAGGTTGACCTCCTTTTGAAACTATTTTACAACAAGATTTCCTCCCACAAACCACTGACCATGATTAATCTTCATTACTTTTTATGAACGTACATATGTATGTATGTATGTATGAATGAATGAATGAATGTACGTACAGTATGTTTGGGTGCGTGGGCTTTTTTTTGTTCCACATTTATGTAGGACTGGATCAAACCTCAACACATTCGTGGGCCCCAACTGAAATCTGTCTGTGGCACCAGGGATGGAAAAGGTGTCGTCAGGTACTGGAAGACAGCACCGAGCGTCTTCGCTATAATCAGATACTTCCTGATTTACATCAATGTTTCATCCATTTTAAAAACCATGTCATTTGGAGAAAGTTGGTTATGTCTGACAACACGTTTCGGAAAAAGAAGCATATTGATTCTAGTTTGGAAAAATGTCAACACCCAGCTCTGTTCTTATGTTTTTGTAAAGATCTTAATGATTTTACTTTAATTTCAAAGACACTTTCATGTGTAGAGGGTAATCTCTCACACACACACAAAAAAAAAATCTGCGCAGCCTTTTCTATCCCGACAAGATGCTGAGGAACTTGTCGATGCATTTATTTGGAGTCAGAGATACTGTAATGCTCTTTTCACTGGTCTTCCTCAACAATCCAATTCATTCATTCAGACTCAGCACCCAGCTTTTAAGCAGAGCAAGAAAGAGAGAGCATATCAACTCTCCTGCACATCTCTCGTGTTCCTACAGCAGCACTGATCCACAAATACTTTTCATATTCTAGGAGATAAGATAGAGCGAAAAAGAAAAAACATCTGAAGAGCAACTTGGCCATAAAGATGCTGCGAGCGCTGTTTGTCGTCTTGAGTGTAGCGACACTGAGATAATGATGATAGTAATCTTTATTTATAGAGCACTTTCCTAAACCCACGTTACAAAGTGCTTCACACGAGGCAACAAGTAGATCATAAAAATAGTTTCCCCACAGAGTGACGCCCAAATAAAACAAAGGAAAAGCAATGACAGCGTCTCCAGCAAGAGGGAAGTCAATCAAAACAGTCGAATCAGGAAAAAAAACTCCAAATAAAAAGTATGTTTAAGAAGAGGTCACCGATTGTGCTGACCTTCGTCCTCAGGCAGCTCTTTCCATAGCGTCAGGGCTTTGACTGCAAATGCACCATCACCTCTGGTTTTCAGTGGCGCCTCAGGAACAGATGAAAGACCTGTGCTCCCAGTGTCTCAGGCAAGAGGTCAGATAAACAAACATGGAGAGGTCACGAGGAGCCGTAAAAGTAAACAGCGAGATCTTACAAGTCAATTCTAAAAAACACACACACTGGGAGCTGGTGCACGGAGGCTCGAACAGCCGTGATGTGGTCACTAGCCGGGTTCAGTGCCGACACTCGGGAGGTGATTAATAGATTTTTTGGCTGAGGCAGGTAAAAGAGGCTTTTTGCAGTGGTCGAGCTGTGAGCAGATGAAGGCCTGCAAAATGGTCTCCGCGTCTTTGAATATGGATCGTCTCTCTGGTAGCGTCTCTCGGGGAGAGAAAGGATACTTTGAAGAGAAATCTCGGCTCGCAGATGGTTTGAAGTGGCGGACTACTGAAGGCCGACATGCTCTGGCGTTAGATCTGCCGTGCCTTTGATGGCGCGGGCGAGAGGGCTCCCTTGTTTCCCGTGCCATGTCGAGGCGGGATGACGGCGCTAATCTAAACACGATGCCAAACCCCCTCCAGAGCTGTGGCACTTTGAAGAACCCAGTCAATTTGTGAGATTAATATGATTTGGGGGCCAATTTTCCTGAGAGGGGTCCTGTCATTGTCACAAGCACGCCCAGTGAACCTGCACATACAGTATGTACTGTACACACACACACACACACACACGTGTATATGTCCACTACAAGCTCAGAAACACAAACACAAAAACAGAAGACACACACACACACACCCCCCCCCTTTTTAAAACCCACAACCCGCAGCCATCGTCTTTCGTTGCCGTGGTAACTGAAAGCACACTCGGCTCCTTGGCAGTAAGTCTCCATCTGTGTATTCTAAAAAAAAAAATAAAAAAAAAGGTGCAGAAGTGGAATCACAGAAAAAGCTTGGCAACCTTGTTTCCTGTTACATTCACTGGAGCCAAAGTTTCTCCCCCTTTGTCGACCTGGAGTTTTATTTTCCTGTTTCTCATAAAAGATGCAATGTTTTCTTAAAGAAAAAAAATAATGAGTTTCTCAGACGTAAGATTGAGATTTGCTGGAATTCATCCTAAATTTGAATAAACAAGTCAAGTTCATCTGTTTTTGCAGACTCTACTTTTCTGTGTCTTTTACTGGATTTACAGCAGAGATTGACGTGTTGACTCTGACACAAACAGAGCAACATTCCTCTGGCCTGGCCTGGTCTGGCCTGGCCAGGCCTGGCCTGATGGGCTGGGGTCTCTTTCCAGTCGCTCCTGGGTAGTGGTTTCCTGTGATGTTTCCTGTCAGACGGGGCTTTCAGGGCAGCAGATATAACCTTGTGGGAGGCATGTGAAAGATACCAAATGAGTTGACCGCAGACCTCGAGTGTGTGCACACACTGTCATTTTTATGGTTTGTTATTGTCTAAAGAAGTGCACATGCTGTGGGAAAATGCAATGAATGTCAGAAAGTAGTAAAGTTTTATATAGTACTTGAAAAAAAAAGTTTAAACTACTCGTTTTCACCATTTAAAAACCTTGAAACCTGGAGGCTCAGACATTTATTCACAATACATTTAGAATAATGTAGTTTTTCCATTCTTCATTTCATAAAGAGTCACCATCATTTTACAGCCCTTCATTTGGAGATATGACCTTTTGCAGAACACATCACTTAATGGCATTCATCCTTCGCTCAGTATTTATATTTATGAACAAGTCCTGCAACTTAGACGATCATATGAAAATAAAATAACAGTCACACATTTTGGTTAATTGATAAGGCTCAGGAGAAGATTGTAGTTTGGGTTTAAATAAGTATCTCCTTAATGTTAGACCTTCATTGCCATGGTTACAGTAATAAAACACGTGGTTAAGGTCGTGGAAATGAACAGATTTCTCCTGTGTGAAAATCCTGTGTTTTGTTGACCCATCAATCCACCTCCAAACACTGTCACTCTGTATAATACAATCAGCTGACTTCCTCCTTTGCTTCCATCATAATTATGTTAGAGGCCGAACAATGAAACGCTTTAACAGGAAGACTCATTTATAGATGTATTAATATTGCAAACTGTAAACAGCGTCTCCCTAATCAAAATACAATGCTAACATCTGGATTGAGGATAAACATTTTCTATTCAGGCATTCCAGGGTGCTACAAAGTGTGTTGGAAATACCAAGGCACAAATATGTTTCCCCGAAGTACAAAAAATAAAAAATACATGTTTAGGGAATAAAAATATACAAATCTTCTAGGAAACTTTTGACTAAGTGAGAAAATGAGATCAGAAAAAACTAACTTTTGGTAAGGAAAATTGAAAAATTAAAACGAAGTGCATCAGACTTTGCAAACTTTCTGCGCATAACTTCTTTTTGGAAGACTAATAAAAACAAACTTCAGACTTTCACTGAGGCTGGTAGCAGGTGGTACAGGACGTGAGGGAAGTGGCATGTTTATGCAGAGAAAGAGCTTAGCACTCACAATGGAGCCTGGCTCTATAAGTTGTCTGGGGGGGGGGCCTTACAATTTTATAGCTGCAAATTTATTGTAATGTTTTTGGATAAATAATTACAATGTTATTTGTCAGGTGATACCAATGGAGAAAAGAGCAAGAAGAAAGCAACAATTTAAAGATTTTGTCCCAAGTAAGTTTCCCTCAAGGCTACTGTGTTGCCCTGTCCCTGGTCTTAATGACTCTCTTGATCTTGCAGAATTTCTATAGGCAGATGCTTTTTCTCTGTACATGTTACTTTCAAAGCCATCTGTACTATTTGAATAGTTGTCTGTACTCGTCTGAATGTCAGCTTATATTTTCAGATCTTTCCACTGATGAGCAAGGGACGTACTCGCAGGGAGCTGCAAAGAAAAAGGATAAACCAAATCCTTCATGTGAGTAATAATTGTATAAATTGTCAAATCATTAATTTATGAGCACTACATCAAACTTAAAGTGGTGTTTCACAGGCAAAGCTTCTCAGAGAGAAGGGCTTCCAGAGCCACCCCAAAAGTTTCAGAGAAAGAAAACATCATCTCCTGCACCATGTGAATAAAATTAAAACATTGATAGTTTTCATACTGTTACATTCATCTTGTTACATCAGTACATTCGTCTGCAGTTTGGGTTATTTCCCAGGCTGATGTGGCCACTGTCTGTATATGAGATTCCATTAACTGCTGCAGAAAAAATGGAAAGATTAGTTAGCTCCTACATTAGGAAGTGGCTAGGTGTTCCTAGATGTTTAAGCACGGTGGCACTGTATGGGAAAGGCATACTTCAGCTCCCAGTAACTAGTCTAGTGGAGGAGTTTAAATGTACCAAGGTTAGGACAGAGCTCCTGTTATCTGGGAGTAAAGATGTGGTAGTTAGTAAGGTGGTTCCAAACCCAATCAAGGGGAGAAAGTGGAATCCAAGAATCGCAGTGCAGGAGGCGGAAGCAACGCTCAGGCATACAGAGATTGTGGGTAATGTCCAAATAGGCCGGGGAGGCTTGGGGCTTGGCGCGAGCAAACTGGTGTGGAGTAGAGCAGGTCCCAAGGAGAAGAGAAAGCTAGTCATGGAGCAGGTTCGTAGACAGGAGGATATATTAAGGGGTGCAAAGGCAGTGGCCCAGACTAAGCAGGGACAGTAGGTGAATTGGGAAGGTGTGGACAAGAAAAAGCTTAGCTGGAAAGAGCTGTGGAGTATGGAGGAAAGTAGCATTAGATTTTTGATAGGGGCAACTTATGATGTATTGCCAACTCCCCAGAACCTAAAACTCTGGGTAAATGGAGACCCGCTATGTTCATTGTGTTCAGGTACTGCAACTTTAAAGCACATTCTGTCAGGGTGTAAGGTTAGTCTGTCGCAAGGCCGGTATACGTGGCGACATAACCAGGTTTTAAAAAGCTTAGTTGCAGGAATTGAAGAGTCACGGAGGCAGGCAAATTTAGGAGGACCTAAAACAAAGAGAGTTGCAATCAAGTTTGTTCAAGAGGGAGAGAAAGTTGGTAAGACAACAAGAAGGCAAGGCAGCTTAGACGGTGCTTGTGATTGGGAAATGCAGGTAGATTTAGGAGGAAAGCTTGTTGTTCTCCAGGAAATAGCCAGTACAAAGCTAAGGCCTGACATAGTCTTGTGGTCTTGGAGTAGAATGAAAGTATATTTCATAGAGCTGACTGTTCCGTGGGAGGCCTTAGTTGAAGAAGCATTTGAAAGGAAGAAGCTCAGGTATGCAGAGTTAGGGGCAGAAGCAGAGCAGCGAGGATGGAGAGTTAGGATTTGTCCAGTGGAAGTAGGATGTAGAGGATTTGTAGCAAGGTCTGTTGTCTCTTTGGTAAGGGAGTTCGGAGCAAGTGGACAGAGTGTGAGGAAAATTGTAAAGGACATGTCAGATGAGGCAGCAAGATCCAGTCAGTGGA
>NW_019525446.1:516542-516638 GCF_002814215.2 Seriola lalandi dorsalis | reverse complement strand
AAAAGTAAATTCAGTATCAAAATGAAAGCTTTATGCAAACACACACACTTCAAATGCTCTTTCATCCTCTCACCACCTCCCCCTCCCTCCCCCCCT
>NW_019525446.1:513957-516492 GCF_002814215.2 Seriola lalandi dorsalis | reverse complement strand
AGAAGGAGTAATGGTAGCTGGGGGCCCAGCAGGGGGAGCACTTAGGATAGACAGACTCTTAGGAGAAGCAAGGAAGAAATCCAGGAAGAGGAAGTGTTTTTAAGTGGGGGGTGTGGCCTGTGTGAGCCTCTTTGAGGCCATGCAGTTAGTCCAGGTGAGGTGGCCTGTATTGTTTGAATTGGTTGTGGTGTTGGAGGGGGGGTAGAGCACAGCCTAATCCAGCGGGGGAGAGTTTAGCTCAAAAAGGCATCTCTCCTTGACTCTACCTCCCTCATTCAAAATGGCCGCCACTTTCTCCAACTGTTTAGGGGAGTTTGTTTGCTGAATCTGCTAGTGTGTTTTGTCAGAGTTGATGATGGTGTGGTTTGTGGTGCCATAGGCAAGATAAAGAAAATAGTCGTGGTGTGAGGAGCAGTGATGGCTGGCATTAGGGGAGTGACTCTGGGACACCAGTGATCACCGTCTAGCCTCCTGGAGGTGTCGTGGGACCAACTAGACGAAACACTGGTGAAAGGAGGTTCCCACCTGATGACCCCAAAGACATGTTAGTTATCACTGCTCATTAGTCTGTAAAGCTAAATTAATAGTTATTATAGGACATTTTAAGCTTAGGGAGCTATTCACTGAGTCTGGTCCATTTTCTGTAGCACAAGTTTCTTGTGTTTACCTTAAAGTTAACATAAAATTTTTATCGCTATACTGCACAGCAAAATGAAAATCATGTTTTCTACACAGACGAATCATCTCAAAGAGAGTCTGCCAGTGTGACCTGGCCTGTATTAGGCTATTTGGTGCCGGCCTTTATTTGTTCGTGTAAACAAAGCCCCAGCCATTATGAGACCCGGCTTTTAATTAAATGTTTCAAAAAGAAATGCGATTTATAGACCAATGCGACTTATATATATGTTTTTTACCTCTTCATGTGATGTATTTTTTGTCAGATGCGACTAATACTCTGGTGCGACATATAGTCTGGAAAATACGGTAATTAGTCGTTAAATCCTGCGAAATGTGTGTAATAAGAAAATATTTGCAAATGTTCTTGATGCCATACAAAGTTGTTTCTATTTTAAATGAAGCTGCCAGGGCATCTCGCAGAGCGGCATGGCACCATGGTCATCACACTGTTACAGGTATGAGAAGACAAAAACAAAAGTATCTTGTGTCTTGCTACAATATGACCCCTCAAACAATTAGTTAGTATGGAGTTTGTTCGATTTTGTCATATGTTCCACAATGTTCATGATAATTAATCGTGACCTAAATTCTATTTGATTTTCTAGATGCCCCAAAGACAAATAATGTGGAGACGAGCCTTAACAGCTCTAACGAGCTTGGCACTGAACACAGAAGAGGTGAGCCTTCAACACTAACTAAATAGCAATTCATTTATACCACCAAAGAATATACTTGACTGACGATTTTCCACACAGACTACAAATACAAATTTCCACTTATCCATTTTTTCCAGAAAAGCCGGGGCTGAAAAGGGCCTTCCTAATGTCCACAGCTAGTAAATATTAGCTTTCACAATGAGTGATTTGCCTGTAATCTATACAGCAATGTCAATGTCAAATTCAAATGAAAAGGTGTACAATCTTCACTTTGATTTTTTTGGTTTCCTTTTTAAAGAGTTCCAGAAGGTGGTAATTGACAAGTTGGTGGACATCATTGATATTAAAAGATATCCGGGGAATGGTGCAGCCAGAGGGCCTTCCACTAAAATAAAAAAAAAAAAAAAGAGTAAATACCATTGAGGAGCTGGAAGAGCTGGAGGCCTTTCTGGGGAATGATAGACAGAGGGCATCATCAGTATAAAAACTCAAAAATAATTTTATCTCTATGCTGTTTAATGTAAATATATATATTTTAGCATTTAAAAAGAATTACTCCTTTAAGAAACTTGGCTGGTATCTGCCCAGAGCATGCATGACATTGTGTTTGTTTGTTTTTTTAATCAGGTTCAAGTACTGGCAAAAGTGGGGGGTAAAAAAATACGAGACAACACTAAAAAGATATTGGACAGGTATGAATAACACACACATATACAGAGAGAGAGAGAGAGAGAGATTTTGAAATCTATGGAAGTCTAATTGATGTTGCATTGATGCAATGATATTGAGCAATTCTCAATAGGTGAACATTAATGATGCGAAGCTAGTTCAGGCAGACGTCTCAACCTGCGCCCCATCCTGATCAGTCACATGCTCTCCTCATCCAGATAGGGCGGGTTACTTAAACCCCCCAGCTTACCTGCTCATCCCTCGCTATGCTGCTGCTCTGCTGCTGCTCTGCTGCTGCTCTGCTGCTGCTGCTGCTGCTGCTTACACCTTGCTGCTGCTGCTTACATCTTGCTGCTGCTGCTGCTTACATCTTGCTGCTGCTGCTGCTTACACCTTGCTGCTGCTGTTTACACCTTGCTGCTGCTGCTGCTTACATCTTGCTGCTGCTGCTGCTTACACCTTGCTGCTGCTGCTTACATCTTGCTGCTGCTGCTGCTTACATCTTGCTGCTGCTGCTGCTTACACCTTGCTG
>NW_019525446.1:512580-513937 GCF_002814215.2 Seriola lalandi dorsalis | reverse complement strand
ACAAAAGGTAAGACGCCGACCCCACAACAGACAAAGGATGTGAAACACACAACAGGGGTGGGCCTTTCCCTCAGGTATAAATGTTCAAGTTTCCCCATGCTCGGGGTCTTTCTTCATTTTGAACCGCTCGCACGTTGATTGACCTTTTCTTTGCAAAGAAAATAAAACATTGTCGGCCGACGGAAGTCTCTATTTCATTCTTCACCAAGAGCAGAAAATTTCCACGACAATTTGGTGTCAGAAGTGGGATCCCTCGAGTGATCGTCTGGGACGGAACGCGGACAGTGACAGGCCATCCTGGAAGAAAAAAGCTTTCCAGCCTCTAACCTCAAAATCTTCTTCTGAGAAGGGAGGACTGACCGCAAACGCCCCGGATCATTACCGCTGGGATTCCACGAACATAATTCAGCGAAATTCATCTGGTGAGCATTGAAATATTGATATTCTAACTCTTCTTCCTTTTAAATTTGGGATTTTAATTTGACATAATATTTCCATTTTTCATTTTCTCCACAATTGGTACTGAATCCGTGAGGAATTCAGGGATCAAAGTTTAGATACTTTGGGTGCTTTTTTTATTGCTTTATAGCGTAGATTAAGTGGTTCGCTTTTCATCACTTGTGCGGTTTAACAGAGTGGTCCTTACAGAGACGTCTGTATTGAAATTTTCGTGCACGAGCTCCGCAGCTGGAATGGGGAGTAAGGGCTCTGTTGAGGCGGGGCCTCCAGAGGGTCCAATTGTGGATATCATGAGAAGGAAATATGGGGATAAAACTTTAAAATATTTAAATGTCTGGACAGCTGAGTTTGGATTCCCAATAGGGGGATCTCTAAGTTTAAAAACGATATTACTATTAGAGAAAAAACTAAAGAATATAGAACTAGGAATGAGAAGGAAAAAGAAATTATCTGCAAAGAAATTTGAAATTATGGAAGGTCAAAAAGAATGTTTACAGATTTGGAAAATGGAAGCAGACGCAAGAAATAGGAGAATGCAGAAACAACTACCTTTTCCACACGAACTAACCGAAACTAATGAAAAGCAAGATTTACACACACAAAGAACACCACACTCGCAGATTTCTTCTTCTTTGTTTCCACAGTTGACGGCTTCGAAGCTGGATCCAGACCTCGACGGCAACCCACCCTCCTGTCCTTCAGCTCCACCACCATACAACGCAATCGACAAGAGAAAGGAAACAGACCCATTCAGCATGACACACCAAACAAGTTCACTCCCAACTCATCCTGATGTGCCGGCTCGATCAAAAAAAAAAAAAAAAAAACTCTTCAAAAACCCTTCTTCTCCAAATGCACACAGACTACGTCATCTCAATCAAGATACAGCTTTCAACAT
>NW_019525446.1:484868-512560 GCF_002814215.2 Seriola lalandi dorsalis | reverse complement strand
TGCTGCTGCTGCTTACATCTTGCTGCTGCTGCTGCTTACACCTTGCTGCTGCTGCTTACATCTTGCTGCTGCTTACACCTTGCTGCTGCTGTTTACACCTTGCTGCTGCTGCTGCTGCTGCTTACATCTTGCTGCTGCTGCTGCTTCTTACATCTTGCTGCTGCTGCTTACATCTTGCTGCTGCTGCTTACATCTTGCTGCTGCTGCTGCTACTACTACTACTGCTTATATCTTGCTGCTGCTGCTGCTTACATCTTGCTGCTGCTGCTTACGTCTTGCTGCTGCTGCTGCTGCTTACATCTTGCTGCTGCTGCTGCTACTACTACTACTACTGCTTATATCTTGCTGCTGCTGCTGCTCTGCTAATACTGCTTACATCTTGCTGTTGCTGCTGCTTACATCTTGCTGTTGCTGCTGCTTACATCTTGCTGCTCTGCTTACATCTGGCTGCTCTGCTGCTGCTGCTTACATCTGGCTGCTCTGCTGCTACTGCTTACATCTCGCTGTTGCTGCTGCTGCTTACATCTTGCTGCTCTGCTGCTACTGCTTACACTTTGCTGCTTTGTCTCTAGGATCCCCTGCGGGGGTCTGCTTCATTCCCTGTAATGTCTGCCAAAGCAGATCATTCAGGGATTGAATAACCGAGACAGAGCCTGATGCCAAACCTGCTGCAGCCATGCTCAAGGATACCTATGCTGTGCTTCAGCTTGCAATGCTTACGCTCAATAAATGATTAATTCTCATTCCAGAGTTGTCTGACTGAACTGAAGTCTTGTCTTGTAGTCTTGTGATATTCCTTTGACAATGCTTTATCAAATTTACAGGATTCTGACAAACAAGACAATGGCCATGTTCAACATGAGGGGTGGTGGCCAAAAAAACAAAAAGGGCCTTCAGGAACACTACCCTGTACTCTGAATAAAGGTAATTGTTCTACTTATAATGAAGTTTGCCCGTATTACTGAGCAGTTGCACAGTGAAATCCTTGCATTTCATAAATTTAATTCTCTTCCCTTAATAATTTAGATGCTGTCATAAGGTCCAGACCAAGCGCCACGGAGGCCGATATTAACAGCTCAATAGGAGACCACCTGAAACAGGCGCCGGGGAGGAGAGGGTGGTGGTGGTGTTTTTTGAATTATTTATTTCCTTGTATTTTTTTTTTTTTTTTTTTTTTTTTTTTTTTTTTATATTTTGAAAGCTTTATCTGACTTTTTCCTTGGGTAAAGAGGGACACAACATTTGATATACACATTACAATACCCCATTTTTGATATTTTAACAGTGCATGACAATTAAAATGTATTTTGAATGCTGCATTAAAAAATGTCACACATAATTGGAACATGACGTTGAAAAGACGTGGTTTAGACGTCAGCATGGTGAACTATTTTACAGAGAGCATTTTTACGTTGAACAGACGTTTTAAAAACGACTATGTTCAAAATTGGTTGAAAAGTGAAAGTGTTTTTTACCGGCTATATGTAGACGTTTAATGAACGTTCACATTTAGACAATATTTAACCGTATTTTTCAATACTGGCTTTCAAATGGGGAATTTTGACGAAATATACCAGTTATGATCCACGATAACAATGTCTGCACACTATAAGCAGAAACTTTTCAATACAAAATTTCCTGGTTAAATATAGTTTATATGTGAACGTTGAATAGACGTCTACAAATAGCCAGTAAAAAAAACTTTCACTTTTCAACCAATTTTGAACGTCTTTTCAACGGTCAGCATAGACGGTTTTTAATAGTCTATTCAACAAATGGTCTGTTTCAAAAGACACACTATGCAGTCAGTCTGTTTTTTAACCATACAACTTTTTTTTCCCCACAAAAAATGAGAGAGCCACAGTGGTCATGTGTTTCACTTGAAAGCATCGTGGAAGATAATGATGCGCTGCTCCATCCTGTATCTTGTATCAGGGGTGTAATGGACTGAGCAGAGAGTTCACTGTTGAAGCTTCATGTTTACCTTTCTGTTCACAGACACATTTATGAAACTGGCTTTACTCTGCAATTGTTAATTTGGGACCAAAAAAAAATAAAAAATTGCTGCATATGAAAAGTTTGGCTTCCTTCCTGTGGATGTCATGTGACTGACAGGAAGTAAAGCTCATTCTCATGCAGCATTGAACTGATATGAAAACTGCAAGTCTGACAACAACAACAAGAACTCAAATGATTTATATTTAATGGGAGAGATTATCGCAATCTGAAGGTTGTGTTAGAAAAAAAAAAAAAAAAAAGAAAAAGAAACTGATAGCACAGACTGTGCAGACACCACGCAGGAAGAACGGACTGTTAACCTTTAAACTGGTCTCATGACGTTATACAGGTCAGGTCACCCATCTGCAGTCTGGCATGAATCTGATTAGTGATCACATGCTTCAGCACCATTCCACTATCTTCTAACAACATGCACAGTGCTGTCTTTGACTGTAGTGAACATTGTGTTCATTAACTCATTTAGAAATGTCTTGACCAAATTCAAACTATAGTAAATGTAAATCTAAAAGTCAGGAGTGAAATGCTGGTTTTTATATTTGTTCTGTCACATGACAATTAAGTGTTGGTTGTGATCTAAGTTAGGCATTCATTTTTATTCGTTAGTGACGTTGGTTTGAGTGTCTTGGTCTTTAATTTTACACCATTAGGTCAGAAACATTTGAACAAATTAGTCCAAATGACTCATTTATTGATGCCGTTGAAAAGTACTATGCACTTATGTTATAATAAACTACAACAAAGTAATTCTCAAAACCAGTAGTTGTCAAAGTGGGGTTCCTGGGGGTCTAATTTATAGTAATTTATTTTCACTATAATTTCCAAAAGTAACACTGACAGAATATTCTTCCTGTAATAAAACACCTAAAAGCAAAAATCTTATCAGACGGGGGTCCGTGGTCTAATTTATGTCACTTTACGAGTCCTTGACGAGATGTAAGTTTGAGACTATGGGGAAAAAATAAATAAATAAATCCATGTACAATCACTTGCACTGACCTTTGTCAATGTTTGCATCAAACGTGATTTTGTTCAGAGATAAATCAACTTCCAATGTAGTCAACCGAAAAACACATGACTTTTTCCTTTTTTAAAATGTACCACCGTTCTCACAGCAAAGACTACTTACATCAACTGATTTGCTCAGATTTACCTTGGTGCAGATTTCTGTTGCTGATAGACATGAGCACAAATGACAATTACAGTAAGTCAATGAAATGTACAGTCTGGAGAACCAATGCAGTTATAATTTCCTGATGACCTTTGAATCCCTGATCAGCATCCTGTCTCATTAGTTTGAGTTTAAACTCAGAGGATTCACAGTAACTGTAGTAGCTGATGGAACAGTAAAATCCCCCACACACACTTTTACGATCACCTATTTCAGTCAGACATTTCCTGCAACAGGCGGGTGACATTTTTCTTTGACACAATGGGCTGGACTGTACATTACCTTAGAACAACAGGGGAACCAAATTACCTCAGAAGGAAAATTGCATACGAGAGATAAGCGGCTGAGTGGAGAGTAAGCTCAAAGTACTGCAACACAGGTGAAGATTTAATGACCATCTTGTGGCTGGTGTCAAAAAATAAACACTTTTTTTTTTTTTAGGGGGCTTGTGTTGAATTTATTTACAGTTTTACAGGTATTTGGTCATAAATAAATAATAAATTCATACAGTAGTGTTGACAAATTCAGTCTGGATCAAAGTGGTGTAATGACCAACCAACCAACAGACAGACCAACATTTCCATCCATAAAGCCTCTGCTGCACAGATAGTGATGTGTTTTCATTATTTAAATTTGACCTGTCTTCCTTTACGTCATTATACTGATGTCACACAACTGCCCACACTCTTTGAATGTCAGATGATGTCAATGAAAATAGTGCTGAAACACAATAGCAACAAAGCAAAAGGGGGGAAAAAAGCAAAAGACATGAGTCACATTACCAAGGGGGAAATAAAGTTAACATGGCCATCCAATCCAAAAATACTTTATAGCCTATTCTACCGACTGTCATTGTGTTAAATGACTCTCATGACCCTCAGGACCATGACATCTGGCAAAAATCATGTCTGCCTTCCTGGATACTCTGCAGGAATGTGCCCCCCCCCCCTTTTAAATGTAGCGATGTCATCAGTGTTTCCATTAGCTCTGACCATCACATTAGCTCTCTCTCCAGGGAGACGGCGTGTTGTAAACATCACCCCCTGCAGGATCGATGACATCACCGTCTTTCGTGTCTGAGCATCTCCTCCCTTGGAATTCAGTCAAAACCTCTCGTCTTAATAACCACTTTGCTGAAGCCATTTCACAGTGGAGATCAACACCCCCCCTGCAGACAGTAAACAAACAAGTGCGCTACTTACATGTAGCATCATCAAAAAAAAAAAAAAAGTTGATTGCTCCACAAAATTGGTCGCTGCTGACAGTAAACAGCAATTACTGGACGCATGGCTTTTTATGTCTTTCATACATATAATTCAAGAACTCCTTCGCCACAAACACTAACCCTCATTTGAGTTAACGTGACTGTATATGAGTCTCAATGGCCTTTCTGAGCAGATTATTAATGATTTGATGTCATTTTAGAAACATCACGACACAAGTGTCAGAGGTTTAGAGAAGAATGATAAACAGATCCGGAAAAAAAAGAGGGAGAAAACCCACCGACAGTAGACAACTGTCCGGGAGACGCAAACACTTCCTCTGCCGGCCCGTACAGAACACAAAGGAGGAATTTAAAATACCGGACTGACAATGTCAGACTCCCTTGACAGTAGAACAATATGAGCCAGCTGCCTGCTGGTGGAACAATAGGTTTAAAACATAACCCTTTCCTGTTGCCAGAAAATCTCCGTACAGTCCCCTGAAACCAGTTTGTCACAATGAGAGACGGAGAAGAATTAAAAAAGTGGAATGTAATCGCCCACTCCGACAACGTGACTAGTAAACAGATTCATCTTAAGTCTGGCTTCACTTTTACCTGTATTCAGTTATGACTGCACCTTGTTGTGGTATTCAACGCTTACTCATACAGGTACATTGTGATTAAGCACTACCCTCAGTAGAGGTGAAACAGCTACTTAAAAACTCTTGTCACTCTCACTATGTCGATCAAAATCTGTCAGACAGACCGTCACACACTGTCATATATCCCTGTATTGCAATTAAATAATGCTTTCTAGAGCTACATGGCAGTTCATGTCAAATAAACTGCCTGTAGAAATTTGGCAACCTTCAAAATTCAATTAAAGAATGAATTCAGATGCAAATAGACAGGGTACATACCGAGATATCCTTCTAACTGAGATAAAAAATAAAAAGCAAATTCTATACATAACATTGATTTGATAACACACCAGATAATAAGATAATGTGATGTCCTGTCTCTGCCAGTTCAAGACAGACGAATACGATCTCTTAACCAGTGATCAAGCAAAACAGAGTTTGTGTTGCTTTTCTAAAAATGTCTTGAGACTAATGTCAGAAAAAAACAGTCAAAATAAGGAGGGGCCCACATGTTATGTCTAATTCTACTTAGTCAAAAAATGTTGGCTCTCTGCCTGCGAAATCAAAGCGCCAGAGGCTGTGAAGCACGCGTGTGTTTTCACCTCTAACTCTCACATTGTCTTTGCTCTGCTTTCTTTGGCTGAGTGCAGCCTGATGTCTCTGCGCTTTGGGACGTGATGTCAGGACGGACGTAGGGAGCACCTGTCGATTTACGCACAAAGGCAGGGAGCGAGCTGATAGGTTCACGACCCTTACCGGCCCTTATGTGGAAGCATCTTGATGCCGAGACGGTCCCGCTGCCTCTTACGTACATACACCCACTGTAAGTAATCACTATGGCAGTGTGAAGCACCTCTGCAGCGTTAGGCAATATTAAAAAGTGTGGCAACTGCAGTCCTCCTTCAGTCTATTTGATACACAAACACTGCAGACGCATTCGCTCAGTAATCAGAGGAAGCTGGTAGCAGAGGTGCTTTGATTCCAACAGGAAACACCCTCCATTGTTCTTCCATGCTAGCTAACCCACACCCACAGGCCGGCCTCCCATTAAAACGTCAGTGTTACCCCATTCTTTATTGCCCTAACGGACTTCTGTGTTTTAATATAGCCCTCAATTTCCCTTTTCACATTCCATTTCCATTTTAGGCATTGAGCCGACACTAAAATCTAAAAAAAGGTGATTATGGACCTTTTCATGTTTGTTTTGTGCATGCAGGCGTATTTGGTGGCAGAAAGTGACAGTTAGCGGTGTCAGGTGTCAAGGGTATAATGGATCATTCTCCAATCAGACCTATCATAATGGTTTACCAGCAGAACACAGGTTAAATAACTGAATAAGTGAACAAAATGTGGATGTTGATTCAACATCCCACTTGCCATTGGTCAACAGCCAAATTTGTGTTTTAAAGTTCACATAAATGTCACTCTAAAAGCTTAGTATGATTGTAATATATATTATATACATTATGTTATATGTTGTAAAATATGTTTTGAGTTTAAATATATTTTATATTAGATTTGCAATGTGAAAAAGACACTCCACTCAATGGAGACGCCTTGAATGGAGGCACAGAAAGAGGCATATTTAGAGCAGACTGGTTCGATGTCACTGTCATCACGCCAAGTCTTCGCTTTGTAAATTTACATAAGTTAGGTGCAATTTTTCACAGACTAATACAGGAAAATGAGAAATGAATGTAGACATGTGACCACAGTACATTTTCCATTCTGCATCCTGAACACATCCTCCAGAGGTCTGACCAATCAGCAGCTTGATTCATCTCATGAAGATTGCGAGAGACAGAGTGCCCACGCTAGGCACCAGTCCAATTCACAATACCTCTGCACATACAGTAAGTGGGTGAGGATGCTTCATGGAAATTTCAGTTTGAATAAAAATCTTAAAAATCGACTGGAGGCAGCAGCACATTCAAAGAAATAGACATGACAGATGTGGCCGGTTAACCTCTTTAACACATTTCCCTCTTTTTTTCCCTTAAGTAGCTTTAAGGTTGTCAGGCTTTGGAAAAAAACATTTTATTCCACATTGGCAAGATTATACATTTTTTTGCATCTTGTTCCAGCTCTTCATTGAAAATCATGGATTATTCAATTCCAAGACTCCATATTTTCTTTGGTTGTACCATTGTGCATGATTTCATACACATTTCCCCCAAAATTCAGCATTCACAATTGAGCTGTAAAGCGCTCCCATCCTAATCAAAACTGAAGCACCCATGATTAACACACTGAAGCCCAATCCATCGACTTGTGTTTTGACTGGGCAGTAACTGAAGAGTTCAGGTGAGAGAACCACTCCCAAGAGCTGGAGTTTGTTTTTGGTTTGGAGGTTGCAAAGACATTTGCTTCAGTCCTGTGACTCTTCTCAGTGCATTCAAACAGATCACAGGGCATGAGCCTCTTTTATACCTCTTCTTACTGATTGGCTAATCAGCAACACCTGGAGTTAACCCTCCACACTGAAGCTGCAGCAGGAGCGAATTAGGAGAAAACGAAGGAGTGAAGACAAGAACAAAGAGATCGAAAAAATAAAATAAAATGGAGGCACAAAAAGAACAATATACAACATTTATTTTAAAAAAAAAAGGCATTTCAGATCAGGTTGGTACCTGAATGGCTCTCCACACAAGACTATTACACCTTCATTTCACGTTCCACTGCAGCTGAGCTATGACTTGTCAGTGCTATACTTGGTTTTCCAACACGAACAGCGGCATGTGGTTGATGCCTGAATATTGTTACTTGCTGACAGATGTCTATTTAAATGGATGCAGACATCTGTTGATGGAAATGAAAAAGCTTAATGTTTGTATCTGGTGGCTATGATCACTGCAGCATTGTAAGATGACAATAAACATAAATGACATGATGAAATGACTCTGGGTCTGGAAGATGTAATCATGATTTTCTCCATTGTCTCTAACATCCACCTGGGTTTTGTTTGTAATATTTTGCAGAACAGTAAATTGCAATACACTAAATGTTTTCTCCAGACATAACAGCATAAGTAAACACTTTGTATTATATTGTGAAAACGATTTTGGCATGATAGCCACACCCGATTTTGAAACAGCATTCCAACAAACCAGTCTCATGCATTACATAATAATCATATTGAGAACCTGCAGAGGAAAAATGAGGTACAGGTTCAAAGGAAATAGACGCCAATGGAAAGTTCACAGAGAAGTTGCTGAAAAGCTTAAAATTAAACTAACTGGTATTTTAATGATTGTAATTTGTAGTGTCTGCTGTCATGCTTGTGATGTAAACCTATGCCGCCACACACGTGTCTTTTCGTGGGAAAACTCAGCATTGAGGCCTTTTGATTTTCTTTAACCTTGAGAGAACATTTCCAACATCTCTGGAATGCAGAGATGCTCCCCAAAATATTAACAAACACCAATGAAACACATCCCAAACATGCCTGGTGCCAAAGCAGGTTGTGTGATAGTTTTGTCTAAAGAAGTCTCTGTTCCTAATCTCACTGAAGCCGAAGAGTGTCTGGTATCTGGTTCAAGGCCGCGGCGTCTATAGGGGTGAAATGGGAGGCCTTGTTTTGACACCATGGGACCAGCTCACTTTGTTCTTACTTATCTCCCCTTTCTGTAGCTAACCCCTACATGCTGTGTCCCTGTGATGTCTGGTTGTAAGATAGTGGACCATAAAAACACACTCTGTTCATCTGAGAGGGTATCAGAGGCTTCCTTTGGGAAAAGAATGGGTATGGGAAGTGATTTGAAAAAAAAACACATGCTGCTCAGTAGTTTTAGCTGTTGATCACCTCCAAATTAGATTATTAAAATTAAAATAGGGATTAGTACTATTTTAAACTCAAGGATATTTGGTTAAACCCCACCTCTAACCTCCTATCATTGGTTACATCCTCCAGCAGTTGCATTTTGATTAAAAAGAAAAGAGCACTTCCATGTCCTTAACTGCACTGCACTAGATGCTAGCTAGCATTAGCTTGGCGACAGGTAGATAGGCTCAAATCTAACTAGGCTAATTTGAAGAAAATGTTTTGGGCTCATGGATGTTTAAAATGTTTTGGAAACATAAAAACTCTGAGGAACTCTAACCAGCCTTTTGCTAACTCCCATGTTTGCTAGCAGGCCCAAAAGCTAACTCCATGTTTGCTAGCAGGCCCAAAAGCTAACTCCCATGTTTGCTAGCAGGCCCAAAAGCTAACTCCCATGTTTGCTAGCAGGCCCAACTTTTCTGTGGAGTTCTACAGCTACAACTCTTAGCTGAACCGGCTAACTATTCAAAATCATTACACTCATTTGTGTTAAGTTATCTTGCCCCTTACTTTTTGCTACTCTTCAAAAATAAATGCAGCCATTTTCTTTCTTTTGGTTTAACCACCAGCTGCCAGTTAAACACAGGAGATCAGAGTTTGAAGAGTGTGCAGCAGCTGGCCTGATTTTAATCTCCTTTAACACAGGAAAGAGAAGAAAAGCTTGAAAGCAAGTATGTGCAGTTAAAACTCTGGGCTTTCAGTTTTGTGACAACAGAATTGTAAAATAAACTATGATTTAATCTTGTTTAAACTTACTCCTGCAAGGTGGGCCCTACCCTCAGAGCAGCTGCCAAACCGGAGTCAAAACAGCTATGAGCAAACAAACAGCTCTCTACAAAACTGTCAAAGAAAAGCAACTCTCATTAACCACAGACAGATTTACTGTATCATACTGGACTGAAACTCACACTGGCTGCAGTAAAGGTTTGTTGTCAGAAGGAACTATTTTCAGTAGCATTTGCAGAAAGCTATTAGCCTGCTAATAAACAAATTCCACTTGATCCATGAGTATAAGATCCGTCCTCCCATTTCAAGACCGACATGACGCAGTTGATATATTGTTTCAGCCCTGAAATTGTCAAAACCTTGTGCATATATCCATTACAATCCATACCATCCACTTTATTTTATGAGCATTCGCCCCTCCACCCCTTCCCCACCGTGCAGTACCTAGGTGTATTGTTTCCCGGAGATCCCATGTAATTTGCTGTGCAGAGCCCAAGATTATATTTCAGCCCGAGGCTTTGGAGTGGCCATACGTCTTGGGAGAGCGAGAATTGGCTCCACAGGGGGGTGGGGGTGGGGGGGCAGCCAAACAAGTAACCACCGACCGGTTCTCCTTCTAATCCTGCTGAATGGCAGTGAGAGGTGAGAAACTCTATCGCACATAAAAAGACAGAGGCCTCATTTTACACACTCTGCACAGAGATCCCAGCTTCCCACAGCACCGTCTACAACAGGAATTAATGGATTTGTAGCTTTCTGCAACAATGTTTGGCCTGAAACACCCTGAGATTTGCATGAGAGCCTTTAGTCAGAAAAATGGAGAGCACGACTTTGTACACAATTTCCCTTGGCTGCACTGAGCAAAGGATTAGTTCAACAACAACTTTTATAATGGTGTTTGATACACTTTGCTAGGCTTGACTCACAACAACCACAACAGTGTTCAGCCTAAAGCTCGGTTGCCATTCAGTGCTACATACAGATTCAAATGTGGTTTTGAGTGTGTGTTGTGGTCACACTGAGGTGACAAATTTAAATATAATCAGACATGAGTAGTGGACAGCTGTTGTTATTAAATTCATACATAGATAGCAAAAGGGGGAACATGTGCGTACAGATCTGATATTTTATGTTAAATTAGCTTGATTAGTGACTGACATTGTTTTTCTCTCAATGCAGCACACACAGGGAATGGAGAAGCCACTCACAGCTGCAAGAAATTAAGAGTAATTACGGCCTCAGGTGAGACAGCTTCAGGGACACCTTCAGGGACACCTCAAGGGGCAAAAGAAAAGTTCAATTTTTGCCTTATTAAGTTTTCAGATTTAGTGCAGGTCAAAGGTTGAGTAGTAAATTGGTTTAAAAGTTAGGGATTTGTTTGATGTCTAGATTACATAAAACCACAGTTGTTGTTGTTGTTGTTGTTGTTGTTGTAAATACTGTTGAAACAATTTGTGTATGTAATCTCCTGTAGACGTCAAAAAGATTTCACTTTTTTACACAATTTAACCCAAGTTTAACCGAGACATCATCTGACCTGCAAAATACCAAATCAATGTTTTCTAAATTGGCACTTGTAATTCAAACTGGCAGTGTGATTGATGTCCTGCCTGCTGAAACAGTGCATGTGTTAGTTTTGTCCAACATTGATCAGAAGCCCTAAAAGTAGTTTGGAAAAAAAGAAATTTAACATATACAATTCCACAATTACTGAGCAAACTCCATCTGTTGTTAAAGATCACGTGATGTGGTTGTAAGGTCCAGTTTCCAGAGTGAAACTCAGCTTTATATATATATTTTTTGGGGCTTTTTTATGCCTTTATTCGACAGGAAATGGGGAGGCAGAGGGGGAACGACATGCAGTAAGGGCCGTCCAATGCGGGAACCTTGTGATGAGACTGTTTCCTCGCCAGTTTTTGTCATGATTAGTGAGGTATTACTTTGTGTAATCATGACAGGGAAATAGTACTAATACTAAAGTATATTGTGACGCGATTTCAACATAAATCTCAGTTTATTTGGATAGTCCACCACAGAGAATTTACAGGGAGTATTTCTAACATTTCACTAATGTTCAACAACGTCTATATAAATATTCAACCACCGATTAGTAAACCATTTAATGGTTAGAGTTAAGGGCAGCTAAATTGTTGAATCTCAACTAATAACTTATTGAATATACTCTGTAAACTCTCTGTAGGGTGACTATCCAAATAAAGTGCTCCCTAAATCTCTCCTCTGCAGTTTCTTGTAGCTTTACTGTTGCTATAAACAGTAGTTTTGAATCTGGATGGGAGATTTCACCACAAATGAACATCTACTACAATGATCACATCCCACTATGGTTTAACATCTCCAACTCTGCACTGAGAGCTATCTTTATCCTATATATTTGTTCATGCTCAGAGAACAGTACATCTTTCTAATTAGTCGACTGTGCAATATAAGTTTTAAAATTGCCTCTGCGAGTGGAGTTCTCGACGGCGATGACTCTGTTTGTGCCACTCGGGGATATGAAAGCTTGATGCAGTGTGTCTTCATAACGCACGACTGCCACGCTTAAAACGGCATCCAGGAGCTTATTACTTCCATCTTATTAGCAACCTGAGAAAGCGCATGCAGTTCTTGTACAAGTAAATTGATACTAAGTGTTGGGATTAACTCGGTGTTATAGTGACAAATTAGTTTTGGCTTTGGTCTTTATTTGACTCCATCGTCGTCTGCGAATGATAAAGTCTGAAAAGCAGAAAATATGTTAGAATTGCGTTAATGTGTGAATTGGGCATCGAGTAGGAAGCACATGGAACGCAGTGTGCTTCACTATATGAACATGCGTTGTGTATCAGATGGGAATCGGCCCAAGCAGATCACACAACTGGTGTACGGTACAGGTCCGGGCATATTCAAGGATTGTCATTTGCCTCTGGGGGGAGTTTAACGAGTCGCTCATCACTGATGCCAGCCAAGAGAGAATTTTTCTCACTTTGCTCTTCCTCACGGTGGCTCTCAGGTCTCTAAAGGTTTACCTCACTTCTGACTGACGTGTGGTTTGCAGGGTTCAACGTTCGATCCCAACCATAAAGGTTTTCCTGAGAGCCTTCAGACAATGTGTCAAAAAACTGCCCAAACCTCAAATCAGGCTGTGTTTGCATCATTGTATGTAAGTGTTTGTGATCAATGTATTACAGACACATTTGTGGTCAGTGGGTGTTGTTTTTTTTTTTGTAGACTGAAAGCCTGTAATTTGTTGCTGAGCATTTACTGCGACTCAAAGTGCAACACTGAGTGCTCAGCAAAAATGGTACTGTAATGGTATGTTTTCATGCCCTTTACATTGTCCTGAGCTGTCGGCCAAACTGCCTGCTTTTGTTTTCTGAACAAAGCTTCAAGGTTTGGCCATGAAAAAAAAAACAGATGGACGACGCTTTCTCCCGCCACTGGACAAATTACAATAATTTTTCTATTGTTTCGGTTCTGAGTTCAGCAAATATGAAAGCAGTGAGAAGCACTCAGCCCCTCTGGAAGGTAAACGCTGTGCATGTCAAATCAGGTTCTGCTGAAATGTGACTGACTACCGACAATAAACCTTGATGTTCGATCTAATTAAATGACTCTGTCACCTGGAAGCAATAAACCTGACACACGCAGAGCAAACACTTAATGCGGGTGTTTTGTTTAAGCTTCAGTGCCGGCGTCAGGTATGCACGACTGTGCATTTCTTTCAGTGGCAACTTGTTGTCGTCTGAGCATTAAATCACTTCAGACCTGACCTGCGTGGCAGTGGGAGCAGGACACATGCAGGTCCAGCTACAGGTTCTGATGAATTTTGGCCTCGCTGTTATAAAGTCTTCAGAATTTTTTATAGAAGGGCTTTGAGATCAGATCCAGCTATGACGGCTTTATTTCCCTGAAGCGGCTGAGGTATTGATTTGTGACGAAGATGCTTTCAGTTGATCTTGCCCTCATGCCCTTGTTCACGGAGACCAGAACTGTTAAAAGCCACATGGATAAATGAAAAAGATGAAATAAATAATCATATAAATAAATACAAATAAAATTAGTTACATAACAATAAGCAAAAAAAACAAAACTCAAACTTCATCACTGTAAAATGCAATTCACCCAGCTTCTTTTCACAGTTTACTGCAGGATCGCCATTTCAAAATGTTTGTCTTTGTTTCACATTCACTCAGTGTTTCTTAATGACCATCACTTCATTGCGCCAGTTTTCATCACAAAGTCTTTGGCTGTGACTCAAGACAAACAGGGCTGAGCCAGATATGTGTTTGCCATTGTTGCTGTCTACATAGAAATCTGCAATAAAAACTGTTACTGTGAAAAGAAGCAAATGAACAATGAAATGTTTACATTTTATTATAATACAGGATCAAGATAAAACACATTGATGATATCTACCTTCCCTTCCTGTGTTCCAGTTCCAGGGTCCTGGTATCGTACGTGCTGATTCATTGCTACATGTGTTGGATGTAATGTCACACCTGTGTTTTTCTTGCTGCACCACATCAACAAGTCTGTCAAGGGAGGATGACGACAACAGAGCTGCAAAGAAAGAACTGCATGAAAGTTCTGCAGAACACAAGATTCTTCACTTCATAACATACTGACTCAACACGGAGGCTGTTTCAGTAATATCTCCAGAGGTGCACATGCTCATTTTTTATCCCAGTCAAGTGAAAATATGGAATTATCCAAATGGAGTTTTGCCTGATTTATCTGCTTAATGAATGAAATCAGATGTACAGAATGTAATGTCTTGGTTGTGCGCATCCAAATTGTTTCTTACAAGTTCCCTATCCGAGATGTAAAACTAAAAACTCTATTACAACATCAAAAATGAGAAGCGGATGAAATTGAGTGTGTGATAAAAAACTCTTAAACACAGCGGCAACATCGGTAATATGATCTCGTAAATGTTAATTTTTCAGATCAGATTTCAGGAATCACATTTAACACAGAAAGTGTCATCATTCTCGTCCTCGCCCCCGTAACCTTCCCACAGCAGCAGTAATTGTTCGTGACAGTTTGTCTCAGGTGAAACGGCGTGGCTTCAGGCAAAGCTCTCGCTCTGCTGGATGCACATGCAACTCACTTACAGGAACAATTCACACTTAAAACACACTGACACTTAAAAGCAGCTATTAGGGATGCACCTCGGATTCCTGGGTCAATCTGAACTCGTGATGAAACGCACAGGTATTTCATCACTGTTAACAAGACATCCTCCCTTTCATTTACTATCTGCGTCTTACTTCTGTCGTTCTTTGAAGGTTAGCCATAAATATCGAGCACTAACTCTTGTCCCTTTTACTGTAAACTACATTCTTCTCTGTTGACAGATACATAAACAGTGAGAGAGAGAAAAGTGAATCTCATTCTTTCATACTGATACGTACATTCACACAAAGAAAAGCAAACCGCCCAATTCCATCAAATACAGTTTGTCAAAAGATGAATCTTAAACAATGCTAACTTAAAAACTACTTTAAAGGTCCATGTTGATCCATAAGAAGGCATATTTGTTTTAAGAACCAAAAACCATCTCTATGTAGTTTTTACATCTCCTCTCTCAGGCTTCTCTCTGGAGCTGTAGTAACAATTATGTATTTAGACAAGTTTCTTTCAAAGTTCTTTATTCATAAAAAAAACTGCCAAGATAGGCACAGCGTGAATTTTCCATAAAGATGGTTAAGGTACTCAAAAACAATCAGCAGTGATGGAAATGCAGGAAATGCAGGAAATGTGCTCATTTCACCAAATTATAGGAGATTAGCTGATGAATCACTGTGAGACAGGCTGAATGCCTCTCAACTGCGGGCGGGAGAAAATAGTGGGTTAAAAAATAGCACATTTCTTATGATGCCATTATCATCAGCAGCAATTTGCAGCCAAAACCAAAGTCAATCTTTTTGGATTTAAATATATTTTGAGGAAAATCATCAGGTTTTTGGCCCCAGATTGTATTTGCACTGTGTTTACCAAAGAAAGTTGTCAGTTTATAATAATAATCAAAGTCGAGATTAAGTCATCGTTTTCTGTTGTTTTGAGGGGGAAAAAACAGAGACTGACTTGGTGCCAGAGCTCAGTGGAGGAAGCGTCTCTAATCAAAGCCTAATTATTCGAATAGATTTAACAGAGCAACTCAAAAACGAATGGAGGTCTTCCAAACCGAGAGCTCCTGATCTCCTCTGCCCGCAGGTTTTCCGTCCATGCTCATGAAGGCTGTGAGTAAATCAGAGCAGCAATCAGGCAATGTGTTTTGACAGATATTAGGTTAATTAAAGCGCACAGATGTGTGTTATGCAAAGTGGTTGTGCTAATTCATTTAATTGTTTGCTGAGTAGTAAAGCCAGGGCAGGAAACACTTTATGTGATTACGATGTAATTTTCAGTGTGTGTCAAGACTGAAAGGGTGTTAATTCACAGTTCGTTTACCGTCATCGTTTCATCTCCTCTACAGGAGCCGGTGCATCGTACATGTCGACTTTAAACATGTCCACATGTCCAGACAGTTTACTCATAAAAAAATCACGTACAGTAAAGTCACACCCAAATAAGGTTAAAGGAGCTATATGTAAGTTTTGCTATTGCTACATAGCTAGCGTTAGCGCTAACAGTTGTTTACTTGTCAGTCTAGAAGAAACGTTGTGAATTCAGCATCATCATTCCTTTACTCACCCAGAGCCGTCTCCAGAGGTGGAAAGCAACACGCTAACTCTCATCTCTATCACTTCTTTTCTTCTACTGGAGTTAGCATGCTAACAAGCTAGCCCCAGCCCGTCTTGCCACTTTCTGATAGCGACTCGCTGTAGCCTCCAATCTGCCCTGAAGACGTAGCGCTGCTCAGAGAGCGTAATATAACCTCTTGAAATATATATACAAACAATGGCTGAAGCTCTTGTCAAGCGACAATCACCACCACCCACTGCCGGCGACTTCACGTCTAGTACCAGGTTTATGACCAAGTCCATTCAAAACTATTCCCATCAGCCTCAGTTGTAAGTTTTACTTCATTAAGAGAGAGTGTAAGTAAGATAATTAGAGAGTTCACACTTGATCTGTTCTATCATGCAACAATAATGTGACACAAACATTTCTGCAGGCACAACTGAAGCTTGTTTCAACATGAATTGTTTTGAACAGTAGTCAAAATACATAAAAATGTAAAACTGTGTGGCACGCATTTGAAAATGGTCACAGAATGTCAATTATAGTAGATTATAATAATAAAGGAAATCAAACTTGTTGTGTGCATTTGAGAATTTAAAAAAAAAAAAAACAATCATTACCTTGAACTCAGTGTAAAAGTATTTTATTTTATATTAAACTCAACTCATATTAGCTCTTGTCTTTTCAATAGTATCACAGTATGTTTTTATTTTATTTTGTTAAAGAGTAGATGCTCTGTAGGTTTTACAGTCTCCACAGCAGGTGGTTTTAGACTTCCTCTGGCTCCAGTTTAAAGTCTTTAAGATGCAACTGAGATGTTAAGAAAACAATGAGGTCAGCCAGATATATAAAGAGATATACACCACCTCTCTCTCCCTGTCTCTCCTTCTCTGCCATCAGGTTTCAAAAGCAGCTCCTGAATGATTTCCAAGAGGTTTATAAAGCAGCTCTATAAATCTGTCACAGAGTGAAAGCGCCGCTAAAGCAGCTGTGCTACAACAGCCACATTTTATATTTGACTTTTCATGCTGCCATACATTTTATTCTGCCTGCTCCACAGGAAAAGGAACAACTAAATCTGGCTTCGTTTTTTTTTTCTCCAAGCGCTATTATCTATCTGTATAAAAGCTTTGCATGATGAGGCACAATCCATTTTAACAATATAAACAAAGCTAATAAATTAAACTGTATAATTTTTACAGATTAAAGAGATTTGCATTTAAGGGATGAGGCTGGTGTTGGAATATTATTTGTCTTATTGTTAAAGTCTATGCAACATTTTTACAAAAAGCCCATTAATTTCCTAAAGTAGCTGCACACTGTTTATTTTGGCAAATATGAAACCGTAAATACTTCATTTGTTCTGGACTACTTTCCGCTGTGGATTAATACACATTCGATGTGCTATTGAATATTTATGGAAGCAGGATGGTGTATGTGAGGTTGGTCGGGCCCATGTTCACCATAATAACCATAATTCAGTCAAACAGTGTGGTTCACTGCTGTGCTGGGACAAAAGAAAATATAGAATATCACCAAGCTTTGAATGAATTCTTTAATTTTCTCATTTCAGATGCTGACTGTCTTCCTGGATTTGGAGGTGGCATCATAAATCTGCTGTTTGAGATGTAAACATATTCAGATATTCAGCTTCAATGGGAAGGTGAGCTCTATCAGCTTCTCAGGACCCAAATTGTGTTAAAGTGTACGTGCGGCTGTGGATGAGGAGATGGGAAATACGGTGAAAATATACGGTATATCTTCTCTTGGTGACAGTCCAGCCAGTATTCATCAAAGCTGAGATCTCAACAAGAAATTGCACTGCGTCAGCGAGCTCTCAGTAAAGATGATCACCACCAGCTGTCATCAGGAGCCCCTGATGACTCCATTACAAAACACAAATAAATCGAATAATTGAGTTGTTTGACACTGAAACAGTGGGAAAATGAGCCTCTTCTCATCATCAATAGAAATGCAAATTTCCACAGAGAAAAAAACAGCGTGGAACAGATGGACAAGACAAAACAAAAATAATTTTCATTTTCATAGTTGTCAGAACTGTCATGTCATAAAAACCATTCAGTTGTGCTGATGGACATGCAAGTTGTGTGTTATGAGACACACGTATGAAGCTGCAGATGGTCAATGAATGAATCAATGAAGTCACAATGAAAGGACACGTTTGACCAAGTTCTTGTAATAACACATAAGTTAGCAAATCATGCAAAGAAAAATAAAAGATATATCCGCTTTTAATTTGATATTAAAACCACATTTTTAGGGTCACTTTTAAAGTTATATTTTACACTTTTTCTGTGTTTTATTTGAAGTGTTGATCCATAAGAAAATATTTCTTTGAGTTTTTTTTTGGTACTTTCACAGTATTGATATAGAACCTAGACCTGCTTTATAATCATAAACAATTTATAAAATATGGGACCTTTTTAAAGGACCTTAGGAGTGTTACTGTATCACCTTACAAAACTGATAAAAAAGGGAAATATCTGACTAAATGCTCCACTACGTTCCACTTTGTCTTATCTGCAGTTTGGTGCTGAGCAGATAATACACAGTGTGTTTGTCAGAGCTTTTTCTCTGCTCCTGGACACAGCGCTGAAACAACAGTAAAGTTGTTTACTATGAAAGCCAAAAGACATTGGTTGATCATTTTCTGAGGTTTTGTCACCACAAGCGACTCTTTTCACATTCCACATAGTAATTTAATCCATTGTTAATATAAAGCTTTTGATTAGTGCAGTTTTAAAAGAGTAAATAATTACATTGTCCCTCTTGAAGTGAGTAAATCTGAAGCATTTGCATTTGATACAGAACTAACTTTGGTGTGGCGGGGTCATTCTTCGATGACTAACGAGGGAAAATAAGAATTTTGTGAACTTCTTCGAGTTGGAACAGAGCAGCGCTCTTGCAGCAAAATGCCTGTATGGCTTCTCAGCTCTGCTGTGCTGTACTCGTGACAGCGGCTGCGGCTGTGAATCATGTCCCTGTGATCTTTATCTGAACAAAGTGGGTCTATGACTCATCACAAATAATGACGTCCACCAGTCACAGAAGGTACAAGGTCCCTCTCCGCACAAGACTCCCTGACTGTGGCCACAAAATACAGGTTCACCTTCACCAGAAGACACGCATCAGTGTCTCATAACACATCGTCATGGTAATTACTGTCATTTGTACAGTTATGCAGTGGTGGAAAGTAATACTCAAGAAAGTACAAGTAAAAACTTGTAGTTAGTTATAATCATAAAATATGATATATGAAACTACCTACTATCATTTGTGATAATACTGCAATATTTTATATTTTCAATACCATTAGTACTGCTTTACATATACTGTAAACAGTACTGAATATGAAGTATTTATGATTTTGGGTTGGGATGGAGTTTCTGCCCTAAGTGAAAGAGTTTAAGTATCTTGGGGTCTTGTTCATAAGTGAGGAAACGATGGAGCGGGCGATTGATAGTGGACGTTATACCGCACCTTTGTTTGTGTTTACCAGTCCCTCTCCGTTCTCACCCTCGCCTACGGTCGTGAGCTTTGGCTAGTAACCGAAAATCTCGGATCCAAGCTGCTGAAACGAGTTTCCTCCTGAGGGAACTCCGAATGGAGCCACAACTCCTTTGCGTCGAAAGAAGAAAGGTGAGATGGTTGGGCCACCGTAACCCAATCTCGGATGAGTGGAATAAAATTGATGGATGGATGGATATTGGAAACTATATTATATTTTCCAACACATCCTAGTGATACTTCATGTTTGTTGGCCTACTTTAGATCAGATCAGTATCCTCACTGATTGGACAACCATTACAACCGAGTCACATGTGAAGGGTTAAAAAAGCTTCCAAATTGGACACATCACGCTGTAATGTGAACAGACTGTAGTCTTTGTACAGTTCAAATAAAACTGGTTCTCATTCTACTCGCACAAGGCCACAAGCAGCAACTCATTACCTGAGGGGTCGTCCTCAGACAAGAATGGGGCTTTTCAAGGATCACTGCAAAGCCACTCAGATCAGGCCAGGCAGCATACCCGTGGTAATTGTTGGATGTTTTGAGTGTACCAGACACTGTTCCCTAAAGTAGCCATGGAGATTTTTTTTTTAATGGGCTCTTTGAGCTTTAAAACTTTGACCCTGTATGATGGGTAGCACAAAAGCGAAACGTTTATTATTTCAAAAACAAGCGGTGAGTGTTGAAGCAACAGGTTGAGCTCCTGTTGTCAGAGCGTATTGATGCATTTGTATAAAAGTTTACAATGAGACAGAATCATTAATATTTAGCAGTCTAATTCCTTACACATTGATGCACATGATGTTTTTGTTTTCCCATCTGTCTTCTTCAGTGAGAAATCCATTCTTTCTAAATGTTATCTTTGCATTGAAACTCAAAAAGATTTCTTTGCCCTTTAATAACAAACAGAGGACTTTTCCTGACTTTTTTTTCCCCATGTTTTGACTTTGAGATAAACTCTATCGCGGTGCTAAGATTGTCCACATTAATATCTCAACACGGTCATTACACCGCACTGTATCTCAGCTTCTCTCAGTAGCACTGTTTGAGTAACACATTCTGTGCATGCCATTTAAAAGTCAATTACTGTTCCCTCCGGTTTGAAAAATGGGAGCAATGAACTCCAAAGAAGGACATCTAATCTCTCACCTCTCACTTCAGGTTTCTGGTAACAGGTTCCTGCATACCTCAGATTCCACAGACCTCGAAAGACTCAAACATATTTACCTCCAACCACTTTCCTGGCTAAATATTACTTCATTTGGTTTGGTTATCTTAACTGTGCTGTGAGTGACTAAAATTCAAATAGGCTCCTCCAGACACCTTCATTTGCTTCAGTTAAACGTGGAACATTTTTGGCTGTATGCATGAAAAGAATATATATATTTTTTTGTTTTGTTCTTCAGATGACATGAAGAACAGCCCGTCCTTGTATATACTGCAGCCCTACTCAGTATGTGTGTGTGTGTGTGTGTGTGTTTTTTTCTTCTCTGTAGCGTGAGAGCATTTAGTGGGTTTTGAAGAGCTCATTCAAACGTTCCTGTGGCGACTAAGCTCATTCCTTACAAACTGAAAAGAAGCACTAAATGTGGTGGGAGAGTGTTCAAGTGTTTATACCCACACATCCTCCCCTGGGCCTTCTTACAGCTAAATCTATTTCAAAAGCTTTACGTAAGCCAAGCCGTGGCCACAGTGCCAAGTCCCATCAAACCCGTGGGGGTGCCCGGTGTGTGAGTAAAATTTCAGAGAGGAGATGGTGAATATGTTTGACCTTTCGTGAGGCGCACGGTGCGGGGCCTGCCTCCTGAGCTCTCCGGGGCATTAACCTTATCTCAGAGACGCATAATAGCCTATTGACTGCTGCCCGTATCTATCCTGTGGCTCCAAGTTCAATGACTGCTGATGTCTTTTTCTCTGGGAGGACTTCTTGGTTCAGCATGGGCACTAACACCGCCAAGATTAGGGGGTTCATTTCCAGCTGGGGCCGCCAAATTATGCATTGGAAATGTGTTAGAATGGGGGTAAAGTGAGCCACTTTTTGCATTTTGTAAGGATAAATGTGTTTGTGATTTTGAGGAATAATGGCTATTTAAATTTGGAGTGACTTTTGAAAGTTCTTCCTCTTCCAAAAGAAAAGTTGAGCTCATAAGAAATAAATGACTTTGTGATTTAAAGGTTTATAATACAAAGAGTAACGATGAACCTTGTTTGCAGTAGGAGGTGACCTGTCAACAGTTTCACAGACATCTGCTTTATAAAAGTAGCCTATGGGGAAAATGCTTTTAGCTGATGATTTTAGTTGCAGTACCGCAAGTGGCCACTGCAGAAAACTGGGTGGTAGCTCTTCATCCAGCTCTCCTAATAGCCTACATACAAAAATATGACCTTATGGTGGCAAATGTTATTAGAACTTAAAATAGATTTTGTTGTGTGCATGCCTCTGCCATTACTACGTCAGTTCTCTGACTCATCTTTATGCTACTGTTCTTCCTTGATGTCACAATAAAACATCACAAAAGTTAACACACACATTAACAGTTTCCTGCAAACACTAACTTTTATATTGAATTCATTTCCTGGCATCCAGATAGCTGTTAGTTTGTTAGGAAAATCTAACTGCTGAGACTGTGAACATTTGGTTGCCTTCATTTATTTGTTCTGAACTACTTATGTTGTTGTGCATGTGTTGTCAGGCTTTTATGGAAAATAAGTAGTTGGAAGAAAAAAGACGACGACGAAGACGACAAGAAAACACAGAGCACATGTAGAAATGTGCAAAAAGCTATGCTTCAAATTATGTAATCTATTTGTACAAATCCATGTAATTTTACACTACTAATTGACCTCTACTGGCATGTGCCTCTATGTTGTATTATCATATGATATTATAATAATCAGTTGAACCTCTTAAGCTGTATTTGCTCCAGAAAACTTTTTGAATCAACTTGTCTTCCGACATTTGCTCTACTGCTCCTTTTTGTAATGTTATCCGCTCTGTAACTTCAGAAAGTACCACTTGAGCATATTATTATGTTTTTATCTTTAATTGTCTTTTTATCTTTTTAATAGACTGTAAATCCCAGAACTAGATGGAGCCAAGTTAGCCTGCCTCGGGTGCGACAGAACCATTTTACCCCATAAATACCATAAATACCCCATAATTGCCGCATCTTGCCCACAGGCTCAACTTTGCTACAAGATGATTCAGATACAAGCTTTATTCGAGGCTTAATTGTATAGGTCATGTCATTTCTTGAGGCAGAGAAACACCCCGTACAGTATCGCCATTGTACAGAGCTACTGCAAGTCAATGGACAGCCTGTCAACATTTTAAAAAAATACATATTTATTGCTATAATTTTCATGTTTTGCATGACTCAGCTGTTTGTCTCAGTTTAAGATGAGCCTCAACACTTTAATCCCAAAAGTATTTAAGTCCAAAAGGCAAAAGTCAACAAAGGGAAAGCCTCGCTACCACAAACCATGGGGAAGAAACTCTTTCATTTTGTTCCTGATACACTCTTGTTACATTAAATTGTCTCCGGAAAGTGAAGTTTAACTTTGAGTTGTTTCTGGATTTAGAAGATGTATTCTCCTTGTTTTAATACATCCACGTGCTTTTTTTCCCCCTAAATGCTTTATACTAGTGCATTGCTAATGATCAATAATGTGTTGACATTATTGGAAGAGCTGACCAGTCGTCTGTGAATCTCATGCTGAATCTTAATGTGCTGCTTTTCTGCTGTGGTAGGTCCATGCAGAGGAGAGTCCTCTGGAGACCAGCTGCTCCAGCTGAGGCCCGGCAGGCCTGGCACAGATTGGTGCCTGTACATACACGTGTTTTAAGAAATAGTCTTTGTCAAACAGCAGCCTTTAAAATAATAGTTCACCAACAACATTTACATCCTATATGAACCAGCAGTGTCAGTGCAGCTCAAAAGAGAACAACTCAGAATAACTTAAACAAAAGTAAACATCACTACATCATTACACTAATCAACAAAAAAAGTCTTTTAAGGCAACTGAAAACAAACCTCTACAGATTCTCTTAAAATTAAGTACTAATATCAAACACAAGATTATTGATTAGAAGTATTTAATCCCAATTAAAGTCAAAATGTTGTATGAGTGTTGTATGAATGAGTTTTGCTGGTATATTATCCATAGGAACAGCCAACTGCTTAAGAGCCTAAAACACTGGTTTCCAAACTGTGGGGCGGGGCCCACTGGTGGGCCGTGAAGGTATTGCAAATCACTTGCAAAAAAGTTAAATTTTGGTGAATAAATATAATTATAATAAGAAATGAAAATATATATAATAGTTTTAAATGCTCATAAAAACATTAAAAACTTTGAAAGCTCATTTCATTGTTTTGTTTCCCTGCTTTCAGTTCAGTCCTGAATGTCTGTGAACACATTATTTGACCTCTGTATTGTTACGGGGTCAGATGTGTTTGGGAACCACTGGCCTTAAATTAAAGAGCGTTAGACAGGAAAATTAAAGTCAGTGGTCTGTTCATTGTCTCCACTTAACTCACAGTTCACAGTTTCTACAGTGTCATCAAACAAGTACACACACACATAATGTGCATAATCATTACAACAAAGAAAACTAGATATGAACATGAAAATGGAATCAAATGTACACAAACCAAAAGGCAGTTCAAATATTTGAATACAAGCCAATATCAATTGCTCAACAACTGTCTTGCACATTTAAAAAGTGCAATTTTTCCTATTTGTGTATGTTGCAATCTTTGGAAAGTTTCACGGCTTAACAGCAATTTTCTCATCCTGCCACAAATTCTGGGCTGGGTTAGAGTGTGGTCAATGCAGCAATTTGACTCTGTTGTTTTTAAAACCAATCCTGCCATAAAACAAAGTCAAACTAACAAGGACCTCACTTGCTCAACACCTATACACTGCACAAAGAAGCAGGCAGAGTTGATTTGTGAATCTCTGACAACTCGGATCAGTAATGAGGAGGCCGGCTCCGAGTCCTTTCTGAGGTGAACAATTGCAGCTGAGGTTTATAAAAATAACTGGCCGTGTTGTTCTTCTTTGAGTAAGGGTGGATACTAAACTGAACCGCTAACAACGTGTTTCCACTCCGATGATGAAATAAGTCATAGTCAACAAGCGAAATACCAGCAATTCCTGTCATCTGTTGGATTGGGGTAGAAATATGAGGCAGCTGCTTGGCACAGCTCTGACTGGGGAAAACTGATCCATCTTTCTACTACAGCTTGAAACAGAATACGATACCGGGGGAACTCAAACTTCCTTCTCACCGGACAGACTGCAGCCTTTATTAGTTTTAGGAAAAATGACACTCATCATGCTGTAAGTCTCCAGGTGCTGCTTTAAAATTAAATTTTGTGTTCATGAATCATCAAACTGCTCGACTGTCGTCCTTCCTCGTGTCAGTCTGCTTTGATCAAACTGTCATCAAGTGCGTCTTGCTCAGTTTAGGTGGCAGGCAGGTCTGAGAATAAGGTTGCGTGTCAACACAACAGAAACAAGGCTTTGGTATCGTGAGCAGCTTGATATGACGAGATGGACACAACCTGATCCTACCGTGTGAAGCATTTTGCTCTGCAACCCGATAGGCAGCAGATGTAGGCTACATGTTCCAAATAAGCATCCGAGGTAAATGTAATAAAGGAATGTAGACTATTGTTGTGTGACATAATATACAGCCCCGAGGAGAAATCCCGTACTTCCTATTGCAGGAACATGGAGTCCATAAGCGCTACAGTCATGTTAGCGTCCATACGGGACCGTGAGGTGATACTCTGACACCGCTCTGTTGTGGACCGCGATACCCACAGGGATTGTTTCACAGGTAAAGGAAGTGTTGGACTTTACACTTCAGGGTTGCTCTAAACACAGGTAGTAAGTGCTGCTCCTGTTAGTCCTCCACAATGGGACAAGTCCTCATACCTAAATGGCAGAACAGATCATTTGTCATCTCTCACAGTTTTCTCGATGAAGATATTCGCACATTCCAAATTTCTAGATGCAGGTGTGTTGGAAAGTGTCACTTCTTTCCTGGAAAGAATAATTTCCCACACACTGCTCTTGCTTAGCATCATGATTTATTGTTCATCCGGACGTTTCGGTCTCTGTCACTTCTGTTCTTCTGTCCCTACCTTCCGAAACGTTAGACCTTCATATTCAATGAAGGTCTAAGAGAGACCTTAATGCTGGGATGATCCAAAAATCGTGATTCAAAGCAAGAGCAGTGTGCCAGATATTCATCTCTCACAGTCACATGGTTGTCACGGTCTTGTTAATTGGTTGCCGAATGTCAAGACAGGTAGGCCTTATCCAGCATGAGCCTGTCGGAGGCAGACACAGAAGTGAGAGAAGCTGGGAGGAAACGCAAATGAAGAAAAGTTGCAAAGACATTTTATGTTGAGACCATGATGAATAAACCATTTCAACACTACAATGGATTAACGCTCATCTGTCCATCCCACTAACTTGCAAAAATACTTATGGGACAACCAGTCACTGTCTAGTTTGAATCAGACTCCTTTTGACTGTCAACTACACTCAAGATAAATGTCACCAATATTCACACTGTGCTGCAGCCTGCAAAGACAAAACGGAATAAAATAAATGCTCTTCTACAGGAATATACGGTAAATGACATTTCCTGTATATTTTACCTTCTAACTTTATGGCGGACAAGTATTTTGTCTTCACCACCTCATTTTACTCAAAGTTCTTTTTCTTCTTCCTCTATGCTCAGTAATGTTTTCTTCTCTCTTTGCTCATCTGGGCTGAAGACGCATTATGAAAGGAGCCGCTCATCCAAGAAATGTACGTCGATGATTCATCTTAAGTTATTTTGCTGTACATCGCAGTCACAACCATGGAAACTGAATTCTTCAAGAGAGAGCAGTGATATAAGAAGACGCCAAAGTGATTCAGTCAAGTAAGTAACACCGTAAATAATCCTGTAAATAATCCTCTGCACAGCTCTATTTGTCATTTTCCTAGATCTATTGCCTTATGTAATCATTTCACACCATTTGACTGTTGGCTGCTTACAGCCTGCAAATCTAGGAACTTTTTTGCAGTCTTCTATTAATGTATTGAAAAAGAAATTACTCTTTTCCCCTTTCTCTGCAGGAAGAGCAGATGTGCTAGCCCCCATAATGAATGACAAACCAGTTTTGGGAGCCAACACAGGACCAATTCCAAAACCATCTCAATGTCTCCCATAAATTCAGCCAAACCTGGAGTTTTTGGTTAAATTCTAGAGCTCAACACTGCATTTTCTGATATGCCCCCTGCCGCTGCTTAAACAAGCTATTTGCTATTGCTATATAACCAAAGTTAGCTGTTTATTTAGCAGTCTAGAAGACGCGTTGTGAGTTCAGCATCAAACTTCTTTCCTTTCCTTGTCAAGAGCTGTCTCCAGCTCTCGCTTTGCTTTCTATTTCTATTACTTCTTTTCTTCTACTGAAGTTAGCATGCTAACGAGCTAGCTCCTTTCTGGTCGGCCTGTCTCGTAACTTTCCGATACAGAATCACTGTAGCGTTCAGTCTGTCCTGAACGAAGAAACGCTTTTCAGAAGGCGCATTATAACCTCTTGTATTGTAAATGCAACAATAGCTGGAGCTCTAACATTGCTAAGCTAACGTTGGCTATGGAGCAATAGCAAAACTTACAAATAGCTCCTTTAAGGGAAAGATGGCCTTTTTAACAAATGTGCACATTTTAAACCTCAGTACTGTGTGAAGACTCGTAGCTTCAATCTTACTGAAGTTGTATTTTCAGCACGTCTTGACACCGTTCTTCATGATGCACAGGTATCGCTCTCACCTTTTTTCTCTTGCATGGCAACCTAAACTTATCTCACCTCTCATTTTTATTTTTACATC
>NW_019525446.1:477132-484818 GCF_002814215.2 Seriola lalandi dorsalis | reverse complement strand
GCTCGATCAAAAAAAAAAAAAAAAAAACTCTTCAAACAACCCTTCTTCTCCAAATGCACACAGACTACGTCATCTCAATCAAGATACAGCTTTCAACATGCCCATGGTTGAAGTGTCCGGACCAGAAGGTCCAACATTGGTTTTCTTCTGGACTTCTGCTGACATCACAGAACCTCACATGGCAGCAATAACCATGTACAACACAGTCCGAGACTGCAGACAACCACATCGTGAACGCAGACAAAGAATACACAACCGGGACAAGAACTGGGAAAACAGATTTCCAAGGAAATTTCCCAATGATGTATGTTACCACTGTTGCCAATCTGGACACTATAAACGTGACTGCCCCAGATTAACATCACCACTTCCAGAGAACACATCAGATTGACGGTGGTCGGGGGTTGTCGTAGAGGGATGGACTCCTGCTGACAAGCTCAACCAACCTGTGAAGCAGGAAGAAGGTACTGCACCACACTCACACATACATACTGAGCAGCTTAATACACAATCTATTTCAGACACAATCATTTTAACATATGTTCAATACACATCTGATCATTTCAAAAGGTTTCCCAACCATACATTGACCATTACTGAACAAAATGTTGCATTTTTAGTTGATTCAGGAGCTACACATTCTGTGATTAGAGCCCTAGAACTCACTACAAAACCAAAACTGAGTGGCAATCATGTGTATTCTGTTGGTTCTTCAGGTCAAACAATCAGAGAGAACATTACTGTCCCACTTAAATGTGAGGACGGACCACATACACATTTCAAACATGCATTTTTACTCTCTGAAGTCTGTCCCATTAATCTCATGGGCAGAGATTTAATGTGCAAATTAGGCCTTTGCCTAATCTCAACCCCAGAAGGTGTCAAAGTTCCCAGACTGTCTGATTTGCAACCAAATCTTTCACACTCCTTTGTTCACCACAACTCACATTTTCTCTATGCATATCAATGGAAATTACATCAATTAACAGTCTCTTCTGAACTTGTCACCGAAGCTAAAAAGACAGTTTTGACAACTGCAACTGATTTCATGACACCAGAGGACCTGCATTGCACCTCTCATGTTTCCCCAGAACCTGATGAGCCGTATGAGGAAAGCTGGCTGAGGGAGAGATTTGAAAAGCTTAAACTAACACACATATATTGGACACAACACAGATGTGCTATATCTATCTCTCTCACATCAGCACAATCACACATGTATACCATAACTGATTCAGTCCCACACATCACACTTGCAAAACACACATCAGATAACTGGGAAAATTTGGGCCCATTTATAAAAACATGTCAGCGCGCAGCCGATTGGCAAAAAACATATGATCGATCTATTTTTTTTTTTTTCACCAACACTGCAGTGCTTTTGTAGAAAATTAACATCTGTTGTGCACACTACAAAAACAATCCAGCTGGTACCTGAAAGCACTTATAACTCTTTGTCTTTTTTGTCCGAAGAACAAGCAGCAGCTATTACAGCTCTACAGGAAGTCCCTAAGACACTGTGGGCTGGTGGTAAGTATGATGTTGGCCTCATCAAAGACTGTGAACCTATTGTCATAACTCCAAAATATGACTTTAGACCTTGCAAGGCTCAATATCCACTAAAACAAGAAGCCATCAATGGCATAACGCCAGTCTTTGAGTCTCTTAAAGCAGCGGGAATCCTTACACCATCTTGTCTCAAGTTCCCTCAAACGCGAAATTCTTTTCAGTGGTGGATCTTTCTAATGCTTTCTTTAGTGTTCCAGTCCATCCAGAAAGTCAATTTTGGTTTGCTTTCAATTTCAATGGACGAGGCTACACATTCACTCGCTTGTGCCAAGGATATTGTGAAAGTCCCACCATCTACAATGAAGCTCTCAAACAAAGTCTTGAATCTCTTCTTCTCTCTCCAGGAAATGCCTTGCTACAATATGTTGACGACCTAATGATCTGCAGTCCAACCAAGGAGCAATGCGAAACCAACACAGTCAAACTCTTAAAACATCTGGCTAATGGTGGTCACAAAGCCAGCTTGTCAAAACTGCAATTTGTCCAGGAACAAGTTGTCTTCTTAGGTCATGTAATTACTTCCGAAGGAAAAACTCTTTCACCGAAAAGAGTAGATGCAATTCAGAATCTTCCAAAAGCCATCACAAAAAAAACAAATGATGTCATTTCTTGGAATGTGCTCTTATTGTAGACAGTTCATTTTAAACTATGCCATTCTTGAGGCTCCACTCGCCTCCCTCATTCATGGCAATGGTCTACAATCGCAAAATAAGATCACAGACCCCTGAAGCAGAACAATCTTTCACTAACCTAAAGCTTGCCTTACAGACCACTCCAACTTTGGGACTACCTGACCCTACCAGACCGTTCACTCAAACAGCAGATAAAAAAATGGATGTATGACTTCTGTTTTGTTACAGGAACACGGAAATAAACTACGTCCCGTAGCTTATTTTTCTTCAAAACTGGATCCTGTGGCTGCAGGCCTCCCAAGATGTCTCAGAGCTGTTGCTGCTGCGGAAAAGGCAGTTATGGCATCCAGAGACATTGTGGGTTATTCTGATGTAACTCTCCTGGTCCCACATGCTGTGTCCATGATTTTACTTGAACAAAAAACCTCTCACCTCTCCACAGCACGATGGCTAAGATACAACACCGTGCTTCTAGAAATGTCTAATATCTATATGCTTCACGTGACCCACAACCTGGTCGCAACAAAGTAGGATTTGCTGTTGTCACTAACCATGAAACTCTTGTCTCAGATTCACTCCCCTCCCACTACTCTGCACAAGCGGCAGAACTGATAGCATTAACAGAGGCATGCAAACTTGCAAGCAACAAAACTGTAACTATTTACACTGACTCAAGGTATGCATTTGGGGTTGTACACGATTTTGGCACTCTGTGGAAACACAGACAATTCTTAAAATCTGACGGAAAACCCATTCTCCATCATGATAAGGTTGCCGCTCTTCTAGATGCCATTTTGCTCCCAACCTCAATTGCTGTATGTAAATGTCTTGCTCATACTAATCACTCAGACTCTGTCCCCTTAAGGAACGCAAGAGCCGACGCTGCTGCAAAAAGAGCAGCCCTCCAACCCATTATCCTTGATCCTTTGTTTGTTTCAACTCCAGTCTCCATACCCAGCTTCCTTGAAGCAATACAATCCTTCGCCACACAACAGGAAAAGACGTTGTGGAAACGCTGCGGTGCCACACACAGAGAAGCAGTGTGGCAAGGACCCGATAACAAACCATGTCTACCTAAACATTTCTTTCCACACTTTGCAAAGTTGACACATGGATTGGACCATGTGTCAAAAGGGGGGATGCTGGATGCCATAACCCAAAACTGGTTTACCAAAGGTTTTTCAGCTCATGCGCAGAAGTCTTGTCAATCATGTATGGTTTGTGCAACACATAATACAGGTAAAATCAAAACAACACAGAGCTAAAATAGTGCAACAAACTAGGACTAAGTAAAAGAATGCAGAACTAAAATAGTGCAACAAACTAGGACTAACTAAAACAACACAGAGTTAAAATAGTGCAACAAACTAGGACTAACTAAAATAACGCAGAGTTAAAGTAGTGCACCAAAAATAGAACTCACTAAAACAATGCAAATTATTTAAACAAAGAATGAATAAAAAAGAATTGAAGAAATAAAATATGATGAAGAATTGTGTATTAGGATAAGTCTTCCGGAAGCACCAAAAACAAACCTAAATCAAAGATCAAGCTTCAACTTGTGTTGAGGTTTGTTATTTTGAGGTTTATTGAGATCGATCATTTCATGTGTGTCTTTGTCTGTGGAATCTGTCATATATGTTGTCTTTTGCCTTTCAAGGTTTAACATGGAGAAAGAGGCATTCTGAGCAGAAAGACAAAGCCTCCACTGATCCATATGTTAATAGTTTTGTTTTAAGTGTCTCTCTAAACAGGCGGAGCAAAGAAAATGGCAGAGGAGTCCTATGGAACTTCACACCTTGGACAAAGCCACCCTCCTGGAATAAAGGCTTTGGAACTTCCTTCCATTGTGGTGAGAAATGGCTGATTTGCAGCTACCAAATTTAAAAGGTAAATCGAACCCACCCTGTCTCTGCCACCTCCATGAAAGATTCAGTTTAAGATGGAAACATTGAACTGGTGTCAGTTAAAGGTATTATTTTTTTTTTTTACAACTTGTAGACTACAAAACACAGTGCAATACGAATTGAACAGAGACAATCACAGAAACTAAACATCAGCGAAGCACAGACAGTTATATAGACACTATAACAAGGACCTAAACAGAGCAAATAAGTGACGTAGGGAGTGAGATCAGTAGTCACAGGTATGTCCTTAGATCTAGAGTTTGTATATCTGTCTGAGATTTGCAATAGAGCTTGTTTCTATAATGTGATATTGGATCTTGTTTAATAGATTGGTACTGTGACTTGTGTTAATTAAGTCTTCCTTCCAAACTCTAGTACCTACACTGATGACTTAGAGGCAATGGAGTGCCACAGACAGGGTATGTGATTCGTGCTGATTAGTGATAATTATTGAAAGTGACACCCTGCCATCCTCAAGCTCCGCCCAAGTAGCTGAGTTATTCGTACTGACGAAGGCTTGTCACCTAGCCTAAGATATGTAATACAAATTACATAGACTGCAGACGATTTCGAATGTTTACATGTTTACAGATTTGTACACTGTGGGCAAAAGGTGTTTGGCCGACCATGCGGCCAAAGCTCCTGTCAAAGTTTTAAACTTCTATTCTCCCACACCCGCTAACAACCTTGTTTCCCTAATAACGTGGTTCTTTTTGCAAGAAGACTGCTGATGTAAAGGATCATAGGTTTTGGCTTTCTCATGGATGTAAATATGTAAATCTGTGGATCCACAATGACGGCCGCATTGTGGCTCCCACACCTTTTCCCTATGACTAACCTACATGTCTTGTGACTTGTCAATGGGTCAACAATTGTTGAAAGACTACAATGCGTCAAGATCTACACCATCTCCAAGAGAATTTTACTGTGTTCTAACAACTGTTGCTGAGTATATCCACAGACAAGTGAAAGCTGTCCAGTCTCCTCCCAGCGACGAACCTTGCCACAACATCCAACCTGAGGACTGGGTCTGCATCAGAGAGTTCCAGAGGGAGACCGCCCTGAAACCCCGCTGGTCCAAGCCACAGCACATCCTGCTCACCACCAACACCGCTGTGAAGTGTGAGGGCCGTCCCACCTGAATTCAACATGCACCAGACACCGACAAGAACCCTCCTCATCCCATGGACCTTCTCCCTCATCACTGTCGAGATCACACAAGGACCCCTCCTACTGAAGGACAACGTCGCCAACGGAGCCACAGAAACGGATATACATCTCCAGCCACCTGGAACACGCCCAAGTCAACCATCAAATCACTCATATCAAAAAGCACTTCTAAAATGATGTAGTCCACAACAACTCACCTTGCCCCCTCCAAACAAAGAGGACAGTTGAGATTTTATTCAAAATTGATTGATTATTGACTAGTTAGGCTTAGATCATACTTTTGTTTTGTTTTTCTTTCTTTTCTTTCTTATACTTTCATTTGATTTTGCACAATTGACTTTTCTTTTGCTTGTTCATTTGATTTTACTTTGTTTGATGATGATTTTATTTTATTTTGATTATCAATTGACTTTAATTTTTTTTTTTTCCTTCACTACATTTTATCCCAACTTTGTTTTTTCTTTCATTTTACATCACTCGATCGAATTTTTGTTTTATTTTATAACATTCTATGTAATAATGATTACCTCACCTCTTGTTTTGTTTTATTTTATTTTATTTCCTTATCATAACTTCATTTCATTTATTTGATTTTGTAAATATTCTTCTTCTTATTATTATTTTTCTCTTCAGTTGTGATTAATTAATAATCAAAAGGGAGAATTGTAATTGTAATTTCAACTTCTTTGTAAGATATCCAACCTCCCACCTTCTCACCAAGATATCAGACTTTTAATTGTATTAGTAAATTGAATTCCTCTGCATTTCAACTACCTGAGACACCCAACCTCTCACTTTCCCATCAATATTCAAACCCTTTTGTATTTTAAATTGTGTGGGCTAGACCTCTTAACTTCACACTTCAAGGGGGTCGGTGCCAATACCTGCGAGAGACAAAAGGTAAGACGCCGACCCCACAACAGACAAAGGATGTGAAACACACAACAGGGGTGGGCCTTTCCCTCAGGTATAAATGTTCAAGTTTCCCCATGCTCGGGGTCTTTCTTCATTTTGAACCGCTCGCACGTTGATTGACCTTTTCTTTGCAAAGAAAATAAAACATTGTCGGCCGACGGAAGTCTCTATTTCATTCTTCACCAAGAGCAGAAAATTTCCACGACAATTGTCACTAGATGCTTTTTTGAAAAACAGTTACTGTCATCTGCCGATTTTCAACAGGGGGTCTGAAAAGTCAATGTAGCTACCAAAAAAGACACTAAGTTGGCAACACTGGCCAATGGGGAAACTCCATCACTCAATTAGGGCTGGCCCTGCTGTTGTGATCCAACCAAAATTAAAACCTGTAACCAGTAATGGTTATCGTAATGGCTATGAATTTGTAAATGTACTGCGAGTGTTCACCTTTTTTGCACATTTCACTCTGTTTATTGATAATTTCCTAATCTGATATCCTGTGAAAGGTATTCAGACCATGGCCATTCTAGAGTGTGTGCTATACCACAGCTAAAAGATGAGGGCTTTGTTTCCAAGTACCGAAAATATTCTGTCCTCTTTCCTCAAATCAGACCAGGAAATACTCCAGTTATGAAGAACACTTGAGGCAGTGATGGTGCCAGCCCTAGTGGAAAAGTCTCAATAGTGTAAGCATGAGGTTCATGTTGCAGTTGGTGGAGGACAAGTTTTGTAATTAATAAACTCACAATAAAGTTAGTCAAACCTGTAACGTTTTTGACACCAAACCAATACTGCAGCATAGAAAAAGATAGCAGTATGTGCCCCAAAAGTTGGCACGGTCGTGGTGCAGGACAGGGTAGGAAATGAGAGGAGGCTGCACGGGGAAAACAGAGCTACTGGTGGAGGAAATTTGGCAAAGTTGTACTCTGGGCTTCATGCTGCTGCCTCTGCTCTGGAGCTAAGTTGGCTGGTGTGAAAGGAAGGACAGCCAAATCCCCTAACCCAGAACAAATATGTCCAACTAACTGCACAACACTGCAAAAAAATCAACCACTGAGTTTATCTTGAATAGATGCTCAAAGCTGAAGGAAATGTTATAATTCAACTTTATGAAGAGAAAACTGTAATAACTGCCTCACAGCTTTAAAGTGCAGCAATTTTCTCTTGTATTTATTAAAACATATCAAATATGCCAAGCCGAAACTCAATTAAATGACTCTCCAATAATGACTTTAAATTTCTCTTTTACTGTGTTATGGTGTCGTAAGTTGTTTTCTCGACTAACAGATGTTGTAAAGTTTAGAAGTGTGTTTTAAAATGATGGTCTAACTAAACAGATGGGATCACTGACTGACGAGAAGAAGCTGCTTTCACATAATTTGATCACATCCAACCTTTACTTTATGTTTAGTTCTGCTGCTATTTTAAGAGGTTGTATTTAGAAAGTGATTTCATCCCTCAAGGGGAGTTTAAAATTACTGTAGTATGCGTTA
>NW_019525446.1:475847-477082 GCF_002814215.2 Seriola lalandi dorsalis | reverse complement strand
CAGGAGCAGCAGGATCAGCAGGAGCAGCAGGATCAGCAGGAGCAGCAGGAGCAACAGGAGCAACAGGATCAGCAGGAGCAGCAGGAGCAACAGGAGCAACAGGATCAGCAGGAGCAGCAGGAGCAGCAGGAGCAACAGGAGCAGCAGGAGCAGCAGGATCAGCAGGAGCAGCAGGAGCAGCAGGAGCAACAGGAGCAGCAGGAGCACCGGTACACTAGTAGAGCTATGTGTTGCTGGGGGCGGGGCCAGCAGTGAAATACGTGTTTTCCCGCCCACAGGCGCACGGCAGAGCACCTGTGTTACAGCAGCAGGTCAGCTGATTGCATCACAAAGAGCCAAACTTCACTTTGCTTTGACGTTAAAAGTTATAAAGTACGTCGTTTTAATAAACTTGCATTCATAAATTAAATATATATCCTTATCCATCATATAGATATTTGTACAAATTGTACGATGAGTATTTCATGTTCTAAACGTATATCTTCATATATCCAGAGGATGTATACATGTGATAATAAACCATCTTGATACAGGGACAAATACGTCACATATTAATGTCTTTGTGGGGTTTTATTTTTTCCAGGAGAGAAAGACTTTGATTTTCTGTTTATTTGTTTCCTTTATGTTTATTGGACTTTTTAAAAATGAGCACTAAATAAATGATTCTATTTACAGTTTACAGCTTCCAGCATTTAAATTATTATTATTCAGTTAAACTAATTAAATGAATGAAAATGAACAGTACAGGTAAAGACTAAATAATTGGACCTGCAGCTGACAGGACTGTGGTGATATCATGGGCAGTTGTTCTATTACTCCTGATACTGATCCTGTTACTATCAATAATCCTAAAACAGAGAGAAACAACAGTTTGATCAACAGCCGGCTGAACATCGTGACCGAGCGCTCGCTCCTTCAAACACACAGATATATATTTCACAACACACCCCCTCCTATCAATCTGTACTTCACCCATCCTCTCTCTCTCTCTCTCTCTCTCTCTCGGGGGAGTCGTGAAGGGGGGGAGGGCGCTGTCATCCTGACTGACAGCTCTGTTGGCTTATCAAATTAGTCCCGGCCCAGTCGCGGCTGACAGCGTTACCGACCAATAAATGCAGATTTGTGGGGAATCATAGCGAGCCATCAGCTTTGATTTGCTACAACATGAGATGTTTATGGAGCAGGAGAGAGGGCGAGAGACTATCAGCAGACTGGAGAGAGAGAGAGAGAGAGAG
>NW_019525446.1:475271-475797 GCF_002814215.2 Seriola lalandi dorsalis | reverse complement strand
TTCCCCATGCTCGGGGTCTTTCTTCATTTTGAACCGCTCGCACGTTGATTGACCTTTTCTTTGCAAAGAAAATAAAACATTGTCGGCCGACGGAAGTCTCTATTTCATTCTTCACCAAGAGCAGAAAATTTCCACGACAATGCGAAGCTAGTTCAGGCAGACGTCTCAACCTGCGCCCATCCTGATCAGTCACATGCTCTCCTCATCCAGATAGGGCGGGTTACTTAAACCCCCCAGCTTACCTGCTCATCCCTCGCTATGCTGCTGCTCTGCTGCTGCTCTGCTGCTGCTCTGCTGCTGCTGCTGCTGCTTACACCTTGCTGCTGCTGCTTACATCTTGCTGCTGCTGCTGCTTACACCTTGCTGCTGCTGCTTACATCTTGCTGCTGCTTACACCTTGCTGCTGCTGTTTACACCTTGCTGCTGCTGCTGCTGCTGCTTACATCTTGCTGCTGCTGCTGCTTCTTACATCTTGCTGCTGCTGCTTACATCTTGCTGCTGCTGCTTACATCTTGCTGCTGCTGCT
>NW_019525446.1:473442-475221 GCF_002814215.2 Seriola lalandi dorsalis | reverse complement strand
GGTCGGCCTGTCTCGTAACTTTCCGATACAGAATCACTGTAGCGTTCAGTCTGTCCTGAACGAAGAAACGCTTTTCAGAAGGCGCATTATAACCTCTTGTATTGTAAATGCAACAATAGCTGGAGCTCTAACATTGCTAAGCTAACGTTGGCTATGGAGCAATAGCAAAACTTACAAATAGCTCCTTTAAGGGAAAGATGGCCTTTTTAACAAATGTGCACATTTTAAACCTCAGTACTGTGTGAAGACTCGTAGCTTCAATCTTACTGAAGTTGTATTTTCAGCACGTCTTGACACCGTTCTTCATGATGCACAGGTATCGCTCTCACCTTTTTTCTCTTGCATGGCAACCTAAACTTATCTCACCTCTCATTTTTATTTTTACATCGGTGAATACTCTTCAGCTTTACTGAAGAGGAATTACTCTGACTGGGTTGACATTTTTTTCATCCTTCTTACACATCTCCCACTCTATGCCATTACTGGAAACTCAGAAAGCTGTAGATGTGTTTGTTTCAGAAGAGCATTGCACCCCTGCTGGTACACAACTGCCAATTTGCCACTAAATCCAACCCGATGGAGTGCAGGCTGACAGAGGCTGTTAATTTGCCTCATCATTAGGCTTGTTTATTCATGATTAATTAAATTGTTATCATTAAACATTATGTCATTATTAATAATTAATTGACAGTAAATTGCTACATTATATAGATATGTAGATACATACACTATTTAAGTCAATCAGAACGAGATAGTCTAGACTTGAAAACCCACATGATATGAACCGTGTCCACTGCAACCTGACAGTGCACAGCTCCAGTATGTGTGTAAAATGTCAGACTGTGACTGGTTGCTTCACACCAGGTGAGACTTTCACACATTTAACAAGGCAACAGGAAGATGGGTGTATGGAAAAACTAGGTTTCTCTCCTGAGAATGATGGAAGTTTCACGCCTTCCAGATCTAATTCTCATCTTCATCAGACTACCTAACAGTCCTGAGGTCCCATTCGTTAGTTCTTTTAATCTTTCTGTATACGATGCAAGCACTTTAAAGACTGCAAACTTTTTCTAATGCTTCATCGTGAATCATAACTTTGGCTCACATTTGGTTTTGAAGTGTAAATATGCACAGAAGAAGCTAATGAAAGTATAAATGAAAGCTTCCCTCCCCTTCTGCATTAGATTTTTCACTGTTAATTTTAGTCTTCAGCAACAGTTTCCCATCACCATCAATATTTTATTGTAATCCCTTGTCTTTTGTCAAACAGGGGTATAACAGTGTATCTCTATGTTATGTGTTATCATCTAATTATCATGTTTACAGAAAATAAATTCAGCTCACCCTGGTTGTGAGGTTATAGGGGTAAAAAGTGAAGTGAGATTTTCCTCCGTCTATACAAACCAATTTATTACTTTGATGGGAAAACCGCAGAAGTGTCCTTCAGTAAGACAGTGCCTATATTTCGCAGGCAGAGTGCTAGGTTCAGCAGTGTTGAAGTGTGTATATATATATATATATATATATATACAAACACGTACAGCTGATCAATACCACTTCTGACTTGTATACCATCACCACCACGCCATCACAGCCACTCTTGTCTTGTCTCCAAGTGTTGGAGTATGAAGTGCATTCGTCTTTCCCTTTTATGTTCTGGATCCGAAGACTAAGTGCTCCATCATAACGCAAGCGCTCTGCCATCCTCCATTTTCATTGATGAAAAAGGTGAGAGAGTGCAGCAGCTCTCAGTCCCACCAGGTGCCACCCACCCCACCT
>NW_019525446.1:452648-473422 GCF_002814215.2 Seriola lalandi dorsalis | reverse complement strand
GCCACCCTCCCTCCATCCCTCCCTCATTGTCTTTAAGTGGTTTTAGACCCACTTGTGCCGTGCTTTCAGAGAAATATAGGTCTGACAGCAGAGGAAGGACAGCAGCCTTGTCCTGTCCATCCTCAACTAACGCCGTGTCACCTCAAAGAGGTCGAGGAGACCACGGCGGTTTTTTTCGCTCATATTGGTAAAACAGGGAAAAACTCAGTTCTGCTATTTCAACCTCTTTTGAGTTTTCTGGCTTTAAAGGAAACAATTGCAATTATCACATACAGTATATCGCTCTCAAGTACAGTATTTAAGATCTTTGGAAACATGGGTACCTTGTCTAGAGTATTTAGCTTTGAACAATATTAATATTAATTGTCAATATGTGACCTAAAAGTATTTGAACACCCCTGTTCACATACTTTCATGTTTTGTTTGGGGTTGTTTTTCATGGCTTGGGCCAGTGAAGAAAAAAGCTTAACCCAGTCTGGAGTAGAAGAATACCTTCCCATAATGCCCTTTGTTTTGGATTGAAATGTTCAGCATTAACACATGTGTGTAATATTTGGGTGTCCACATAATTTGGGCCATGTGATGTATGACCTTAGCTGATTTCTCCATAAATGCAGGAACATCTAGAGCTGTGATCCCTGTGGTTTCAATGACACCTTTACAAGGCTAATTGTTAATCATCACCTTTGTAATGTTCACATAGCTGGGGTGCCAGTTTATGAACATACCAGAGACATACTGTGCATGTGTAGGCTTTGGTTCTTTGAGCAACTGGATTGTTTGAATATGAGAGAAGTGAGTTGTATAAGTTTGACTGAACATTTTTTGACAAAAAAAAGTTTTTCCTCAAAACTGTATCAGACTTGAACCAGCAGATGGCGCGATGATCTAAATATTCACCATTTTTTCACTGGTGATCTCCTTTCCTTTAAAAAACCACATGGACACCCACATATTACACCCATATGTAGCTGCTTTAACATTACCCCCTCTTCTGGTTTCAGACGTTCCAACAGGTTTTGAAACTGCCTGCAGGATTTGCCCCCATCCCAGCCATAACAGCATTAGAGAGGTTGTTCTGATGTTGAGTGATAAGACCTGGATCACATCTGGTGTTCAGGTTCATCTCAAAGGTGTTGGAGTTGAGGTCAGGGTCGTCAAGTTCTTTTAAACCAAACGAGGAAAGACACTTTTTATTGGACAATTCCAGGACAGTACTGGTTTAAATGATCGTTGTCCACATACTTTTGACCAGATACATTATTTCAACCGGCTTCAAATTTTTAAGATTTTAAACAAAAAAAAAAAACTTTTCAGGTGTGTTTTCATTGTTTCATAATTGCCCATAAATAAATAAAGTGTACAGTATGTGTACCTGTTTGAAAAGTGTGTGTCTGTGTAGTTATGACTGAAGCGAGTGGGACTGATCCTCTGCTGCCACCTAGTGGCCTACTGCAGTATTACCTCATTTTTATATATCAAGTTATACTGTATAAACTATGTTTTATCATTTCACCAGATTACAATAAATTCAACTACATCTTCTAATTTTTGTAACCTCGCCAAACAACAGACTCGTGTCCGATTAGTGTATAGAATGTGTAGGTCTAATGAATAGTATCTACCATAAAGTGAGCCATGATTTACACAAACTTTTTCTGTACTTTATCCTACCTTGCACTCCTGCCTGTGTGCATGTGCTCCCATGTATATTTATGGTGTATACGAACTACCTGGAGATGTAAGCCAAACACAGTCACGTCAGATCTATGGGCCTCTGCGGGGCTGCCGGGGAGCCGGGCTGCAGTTTGGTTTGGCCACGGCGCAGCAGGAGCCACCTCCCTCCCTGTCAGTCGTCATGTGGAGGAGACATTCATCTCTGTGGAGGCAACACGATTACAGCTCAATGAATACTGTCTCTCTGCGGCCCGATTTCTGCTGCTGAAAAATGCAGTTTTTCATATCCCGTGCTGCTTTTATGAAATAGTTTTTCAATGTAGACATGACACTCTGGTTTAGTTTGGGACAAAAGAGATCTCTGACATGTCATGATGAGAAAATGTATGCTGATGTTATTGTCCTTTTGACTTTAGCTTAAATTAAATCACATTTTAATTATTTTCTCTCCATATAAAAGTGAAAACATTAGAAAAAGATTTTAACTTAACTATTCAATTATTATTTAAATTATAACCACAAATCATAACTTTACTCTTCATATACTTGTTCATTTTTGCAAATCAATAAACTTTAAATATTTAATTAATTGTGTTAAGAATTGTATCTTCTGGTTCAATCACCAATACAGATTTAACAAATGGTCATTTTCATGAAAACAAGTGCAAAGCTAGCATGTAATTCCATATGATTCTTCACAATGCATTCCAGTTAAATTAGTCCAGTTAAAGTATTTTCTTAAACCAATTTTGTCCTAATAACCACATACAGTATTTAGACTGTGAGATAAACCTGAAATGTGAGAGAGCGACTGTTCCAGCAGCAGTAATGAATCATCTGTTCCCAGGCAGACTCATTACAGCAGGATCAGAGAGACCATACACTCCTAATCTTCTCCCCCCGTGCAGCTCCACCCTGCTGGGACTCTGACCTGACTGCAGGCTGATGACAACGGGCACATCCACACTGGCTCCTTTATCACTTCTGAACAGTGTGAGTCCTTTAAACCTTTAAGTACTGTCAGTAGAGGACAGGGACAGGAGCCACTAGGAGGCAAACTGTGACAGCGTGAATAATTTCATGGTCTAAAAATGAACATATAATTGACTTTAGATGCACGTCAAAGGAAAAAATATTTTCACTTTGTCCAAATTGCAGATCTGTATTTGGATGTTCTTGACAACAGCTCCTCCGATCAACTTCAAGAAAGCGTCAAATATTGCTTTTCTACACGTTTGTCAGACATCTGAGTTCATTTCTTTGTTCACGTGAAGTAACGCGTCGAAAAGCGATGTTTGAAGCTTTTCATCAAAGAAACTGAACATCCGACACTGCACTTCCTTGGGTCCAAGTTTGAAGTGAATCAGATGAGTGGTTTCAAGATCGGACTCGAGGCCTTCTCTGTCACAGTAATCCAAAGTGTTACCAGACTTCTTAAGCCACTCTGTTCCACTGTTTTAAGAAAACAAGGATTAAATTAAGTCTATCATCAAGCATGTCCAGCTCCAGTGGTCCAGTCCAACAGATGGTGACGACACAACAGAAACGGACAAAAACAAGATGGCTGGCAGGTTAAACTGTAGACTTTTGTCACTTTTTATATGAACTAGCCTATTGTATATTTGCATTTCTGTCACAGACGCAGGAGACCTTTAACATTAAGCAGAGAAGCAGAATATGACACCAAGTCAAGACAATATTTCATTATCATCATGAAAAACATGACATAAACAGCATTTATGATCAATTTAAATGTATAAACTGAAATAAACTTTCTTGTTGTTGTAGTGGATGAAAGAATTAAAGGTTTTACCAACAGAAATATCTTGCCTTCGTTACATCAAATAGAAAACTGTTTATAGTATATTTTGGATCATTCCATATGTGTAGATTCTGTATATCTATATATATTTCATATCTGTAAATAAACATGAATCACATTTCATGTCTGGACTAGAATAAGATAAATAAATAAATAAATAAATAAAGTTTGTTTAATCTAAACAATGATTAGCTGTCCGAACATGCAGTTATTAATATTTCTGTTTTTTTCGGATCTCAAACATGACACAGCATCAACAAAAACAAAAAGCTAAATGTAAACATTGCAGGGATGAGTATCATCACACTGTTGTGATTTTATGCGCCAAAGGGTTAAATCGTGGATATATGAAGTGCTTTCAGGAAGATTTAAAAATATCAAGATATATTGTGTATCGTGACTTAGCCTAAAAATATCGTGACATAACATATATATTATATTTCCCTTTAAGACATAAACATTAAATTAATCATCCATGTTCCACTGTCACAGAGACCTTCAGTGGTAAGATCTTCACTGGGAGTTTATGCAGAGTTTCAATGTATGGAAACAACTTCTCAGTGAAAGTGTGTGTGAAGGTGTGTATGTGTGTGTTCGTATCCGGATCAGAGAAAGACAGCTTTCCTCTGTCCCAGTCCAGTTTCACTCTGATCCTCTTGAACTTCTGCTGCACTGGGAGATCAGTGACCGGAGCTGAGGGTGACCATGCTGAGTATTTACCTCCACAGAACCATATTATCCATAATCCAGACAGTATGTCTCCCTTCCTACGGACAGACTCTGCTAACACGCCCAGGCAGTCTGTACTGTCTCCAACCTCCACATCCCAGCTGTGAGTCCCTGAGACGAAGCCCTCGGAGCCCAGGACGGACGAGTGAGTATCAAACCTCTCTGGATTGTCGGGAAGCTGCTGTTTCTGTCCTCGTCTCACACGGGACAGATCTTCAGACAGACTGAGTCCTGGTTGAGCAGTGTTTGGATCCAGAACCACAGGCGTGTAAGAGACCATAGTATCCTTCATCTTGTTCCAGATGTTGAAGGTCAGGTTGCCCAGGTGTTTGGCCTCGTCTATCAGAACCCCTGAGACCAGCTCTGGATCATCCAGCAGGGAGAACCGCCAGACTCTTTCCTCTGCAGCCTCGTAGTTCTGCAGGAATGAGACGTCCTCGGCTCTGAGCTCTTCCTCCGTGGCTCTGACTGTGTCTGAAAGAGCTGCTATCTCTCTGCTCAGAGCCTCCATCTTACCCATCACCATCCGACTCTTCTGCTTCTCTTCCTCTCTCACTGCAGCCATCCTGACCTTCTCTTCCTCCTCTAGAAACTGGTGAAGCTTTTTAAACTGCTCCTTAATCTGCCTCTCTATGTCTTGGGCCTGGAACTTAATGTGTTCTGCTGTTTGATCAAACTTCCTTTTAATTTGTCTAAAAACTCTTAACTTTTCCTTCAAGGGCTCCAGAGTTTCCTGAAGTTCCATCCTGTATTCATCTGCAACTTCATCGACGGGTTTGACTGACTGCTGATGGTCAAGACAGAGAAGTTTGAATGTCTGTGAAGATTTCTGCTCTCTCTCCTGTAAGACGGCCTTTGGAGCTCGTCTCTTACAAACTGGACAGTGTCGTGTCAGTTTCTCTCTCCACCAGCTCTTCAGACAGTCTTTACAGAAGCTGTGGCTGCAGGGCAGAAGAACAGGATCTATGAAGATGTCACAACAGAGCAGACAGCAGAGACCCTCCTCTGGCCTGAAATTCATTTCGTCTCCGAGAGAAACTGAAAACACAGCAGACAAAAAGTGCAGTCAGTCATGGCTTAACTTCACTGACATTTACTTTCACTTTGAGCCCGGTTCTTTGTCAAACTCACCTTCAGTGTGTCAGCAGGTTGAAGCAGCAGTGCTGTAGTTTCCCACTCTTCTCTTCTGCAGCTGGACTCACAGAGGAAGTTGTTAGTTTGGTCTGAAAGTGAATCTGATCATCTGTTTTAAAGTCTGTGTATCTCTCTTTTGTGAGGAGGAACAACAAACTGTTTCCTGGTTTGTGTCAGGTGAGTCAGGTGAGGGGCGGCGCTTGCTGTTACTTCACCTGTGACACAGGGCGAGTTGCATTCCAAAGTTTTGATTCATTAATAGAAATGCTGAGTGAGTGTGCAGCAGAATATTGAATAGCTCTGTTCAAATGTAGTTCCCAGCTCCATTTTCTTTTCTTACGTACAGTGGCTCTAATACGCCATCATACAGCTTACAGGTAACAGGCTGAATGTTTTCACTTGGCAATGTGACAAAAAAAAACCTTGATTCATTTCTTTACATCTGTCAATGTTACAGTGTTAATGCATCTCACTTTTTTCTGCACATTAATGGACAGAGATGTTAACAGACCTGACAAAACACAGTTAAAGCGAACCTGATGTGTACCATATATTATAGCATGTCCACAGGCAAGGTCAGTCCAACCATCACATCAGTCATGTCAGTGTTGTGTGATGACTGTGTTTGCTTGTTGTTAATTGTTGGCTGATTCCTGCCTGCATAAACATCATTATTCTGCAGGGGTTGTTCCTCATTCGACTATTCATGAGTGAAGCAGCTGGCAGGGCCAACATGACGCTTCTCTACTGACAGATGACTCACTGTGCTAATGTATGTGCACACGTCTGTGTGTGCGCTTTAGTTTTTATAAGTATAATTTAAAAAGAGAATGTATTATGGTCATTTTAGAGAAATTGAATTGTAGATGTTTATGTATTTGTTATTGATGCACCAATTTCTCACAGCATTGGTTGTTTATTTGGCTTAGCAGTTTGTCTGAAAACAGTATTTTCATTGGTTTATATTTTGTTTATTCAGTTCTAACATTTAGTCTATTATTATCAGATCAGCTTTTTATAGTTAATGCCACATACACACTTAGGAATTACAGATCCTTGTTCTGATAAAGGTCAGGCATAACTAGCAATGCAGTTAGCATTGCTAACTGTCCAACAAAGCTACTGCTGGTAGCTAGCTAGTGGTAGTTTGATGATTCTGACAAAACACTGAAGTTATGTACAATTAAGTCTTGCAAAACAGATGCAACTCAAAAAAACAGCTGACACTCAAAGAGTAGCTATAATACTTTTTGTGAAAATAGGGAATAGGGAAATGCTATCTAGCGCCACTAGCATGCAAAGCAGTGTTGCTTGAGAACTTGATGCCAATCGGTCAGTAACATTAATGTCGCTAATTTAAAAAAAATTTAATTTGGCTAACTTTACACTTACTTTGGCACAAAGACAGCAGCTGACATGCCTGTTTGCTTTGTGGGCCCTTTAAATACAGTTTGCAAGACCAAGCATTATGAATCACTGTAACGTTAGAGCGCCCACAGACTTCATCAGCGTCCTTTTCAGGGTAGCCAAAGCCAGTTTTTTTGCTCTCGCCAATTTCAGTCTGAACGTACAGACTATACCTACAAACCACCCCAATGTATGATGGAGCTTAAAGGGAATCCCAGGGTCCCTGTTCCAGGGAGTTTGGACACTGGTCCATAGGGGTCACTCTTACTCTGCCCGCTCACCTGGAACCAATTTTCTCGGACGACCCTGCAGGAGCTGTTTCAACACAGCTCCCAGAGTCACGTAAAACCCAATCACAGTAACATGTGAGTGGAATTTTATTGAACCAGCCCCAGTTAAAGATTAAATGGCTCTACAGTTGGCATACTTTCGTAAATCTTAAAATCTAGTCTGGTGCAGATGGGGCCTCAAGTTATACGCTGACGAACCTGCAGAGCCTCTCTCACAGATCCAGGACTCTCTGCAGAACACAGTGTAAGGGAGGGGGGATGAGGAGAGAAGAAGACAGAGAAAAAGGGTGTTTGACTCAGATAAATGTCTCCATCACAGAGGACTGACAATGAAATCCCATTTAAAGGGTCCAGAGTCAGTTTTGTTTAGTTCCATCAGTTTAGTCTGATTATGAATCCACTTCAACTGCAGCTGGAGAAACAGGCTGCATCTCCAGAAAGGCAAAAGGAAACAGCAGAACGCCTCGAAGTTGCTTAAACAAAGTATGCGACAGTGCATTACGACTTGATGAGAATCCTTTTATTCTCTTGTGGGAGAAGAGCAGCAGTACAGGGGAAGTGTTACTGGCAATCCAGCACACATTACTACACTGTCGTGGTTTGGTCAACCGGGCCATTTTCCTTGCCTGAACTGGCGGAGACACGCCCACACAGATTGCAAATACATTTTTTTTTCTTTTTATAAGTGCAAATCATTTTCAGCCTCCAGAGTTTCGAAACATTGAGTGACATGGATTAAATGTAGGAATCCCTTGAACGCCCTTGAGAGTAAATTGAAGCTCCCAACACAGATCTGGTTGTTTCCCAATTCTTCACATAGGTTTATTTTAAATTTACTATGTTGCTCTATTCCGCACACAACATCTATTGCATCTCTGTCTGTCCTGGAAAGTTGGGATATTGAACTACATAAATATAATTGATTGAACTTGAGCTGCGTGTCCCTGTATGAATTTTCCCTTCGTTGAAAAGCACCAATGGATCCTCCACTCTTACCAAACTGTCAGCACGTCTTTTAAAGGGAATGAGAGGTGCCATCTTTCCAGCCTCTGGCCATACCCATTATTAAAGTCTGATAATAGATTTTTCCACATTCACCTTTTTGTTTCCAATGTTTAATGTAGGTGCCTGATGCTCCTGCAACCACAAACCAGACTTTGTACCTTGTAACTTCCAAACATTTTCGGCCCCGGCGTCTGTTAGATCTTTCATTCTTTATTTTTGTTTTTGTTTGCTATAAACCAAAGACAAACTTGTGTAGCATGTGCAACAACAGCCATGAAAGCACCACCTACACGGGGTCAAACTCAGAAACTCAGAGAAGGAAGAAAACATTTCAGAACCAACCACACTGTCTGACTGATATGTGGGACGTATTTCCCGTCAGTGCCTGGCAACCAGTTCCAAAATGAGGCTGTCACACAGTGAATAGTTTAGAGATGCTATAGCTAGCATTGGTCTCTGGCTGCTGAAGAGTGGCAGCCTGCAGTGATGTCAGTCAAACCTCATGTAGAGCAGAGACATGACATCAGTGATTAGGTAATAGTCTGTTAGATTCTCCATTGGTTACGCTGGATTGGACTACATTTACCAAGGGACCCAGCCTGCAGTTTTCCCACAGTAACACTGCTAACACTTGACCTGTGTATGTGTGGCACGCGCACACACACACACACACACAGAACACGAACAATATACTGTTTACACAAAAAAACACATACGATGGACATAAATACACTCCAAGCAAAAGACACACTCACCCTGACACACACACACTCATGATCCACATCTCTGGTAACTGGACACCTGCTCTCTCCTGCTCTGACTGACAGGCAGCAGCAGACAGTCCAGATCCAGTCCCAGCTCTTCCTAATTGGATTTGTGAGGCATCCTGCCGCAGGCCTCTAATAGCCTCTTGTAAGCCGCCTCGGGCCTGTAGTGCACCACTTCCTCCCTGCGCTGAGAATAAGGGACCTTCTGAAAGGCATTTTTGGCTGCACACCCTGACTCCTCAGAGCTATTAGGCACTTGTAGATTTTTAGGAGCTTTGACAACAAGGTCAGAACAACAGGACATATATGATAGAGAGAGAGAGAGAGAGAGAAAAAACAGGGAACAAAAAGTGGGTGCAAGGTTGTAGCATTAGAAAAGCTGGAGCCAACTGATGTTGGTTTTTGAATTTTGGAGCTGTACCACAGTCACTCCGGGACGTTTCCTCAACTGCACCAGCCTGTGTTTGACATTCAAACCCAAGACAGGAAATTAGGAATAAAAAGAAAAAATTTAAAGTGCACTGCATTCAATTCGAATAAATGCAACACCCCTGAAAGTTATAGTACATAATAGGAATTCTTGAATATGCAGTGATTCTTGTTCCATCACAATATATTTTTAGAGTACTCTATTATATATGCAGTATAATCTGTAATTTGTAAGAAAAACATTTTGACCTGGTCTCTGGAATAACAAAAAGAAATGTTTCATATTAATAATAAAATATGAAGCATAGTTAGTTTAAGCACTGAAGTTGAGCGTCCAGCCGTGTAACTACTAATGTCCAATCAGATTCGTTCAGGTGTACATGACGGACATTATCACCTGACACTTCCTAACTGTAAGGATCATGCTCATGCCGTTTGGTGTTGCTGATTTAATGAAGATTCATGGTCATGTACTCGGGGGGATTAGCTCTTTCAGCAGAATCCACATCGCTGCTTGGATTCATTGAGAGCTCCTTCAAACCAGAAAAGACTTTTCCGTCAAATCCAACTGTAAAACCATTCACTATGAAAGCTCACTTTCTTTAATTCAAGTGTCTCTGACTGGAGTCTAATTATTGTCAACTAAAACTGCCTGTTTGATGCAGAGGGTGCACATGAAAGTTCTGCAAGTAGACCAGCATTTAAGCAGCATAAATATCTAAAGGATTAAACATCGATGATAGTAGAAATCCTGATATGTTTATGTGACGTCTGTCTGTGTCCAGTGTGTGATCAGACACACTACTGCACCAGGTGAGACGTCACCACTGTAACATTACAGTGTCATTATTGAAAAAACAAACATCTCTTAATACATCCTGAGGCCTGTGAACGTTGATCTGACAACAGTTAATTATGTGACCTTTGCTCACTGACTGATTTGATTTAAGTAACATGCGTGGAGTCTCTCACTCCCGCAGCACATCAGACACTGCAGAGATTTAAACTCATGAGGTTTCTGGACTTTCACTTGGGGTTCAATTCCACTTCCAGAGCTGGAAATATTATAAGACAAGGAGATCTCATCCCATCCAAGAGGGCACAGATAAGGACAAAGGCATTTTCAATTTTAATTATTAAAGAATGGGACAGTACGGTGGTCATTGGAGAAAGACAGTTTCTATATATTTCAATAGAGTAGTTTCAAGTCTCGCTCAAGTACGAGGATTTCATCGGAAAGTCTTTGTGTCTCTGAGCTGGACATTTTCCTTCCAGGCCTTTTTTCTTTTACAGAGCTGAGAACAATTTTCTTTAATGCATTTTAACAGACCTTTAATAAAATTACAAAAGGTGGAGCAACTTGGTACAACTCGATCTTCAATATTGTAAATATATCAAAAAGAAGAAAAAACAACAGAGCGATCATTAGTGACTAAAAGCAGGAACTTGCATGTGAGCCGTACAACAGTGAGGTCAGTATTAATGTGCTCTGAAACATGCCAAAACATGAACAAAAACATGAAGTTCTTTGTTTTATAATGCAGCCAAACTGTGAGTCATATGCTTAATAATTTAACACGCAAGGTCTGCCTGCTGCTGTCGTATTTATATTTTACTGCTGCAGGATTTCATCAGGTCAAAACTGATCACGGTTCCTTTTTTTAAAGTCTAAAGTCAGATCAGCTCGCACAGAGAACGACATCATTTCTGACTCCGCTCTCAATTTCAGTCTGTTTTATTGACGTGAATCAATAATAGTAAAACAGACATCTACGTTTGAACAATACATGAATCCTCAGTTCATGAAGTTTGCCGTCGCCACAGTCTGACAGGAGCGTCTTATATTAAATGACCTCTGAAGAAACTCCAGGGAGAGGGCTCATGACAAATAACTGTGCTTGTAGAAAAAAAAAAAAGAAAAAAAAGAAAAGAGGATGGAGCGGTGGTGAGTTGGTCCAACCGTTCCAGAGCAGCAGAAGAAGAAGAAGAAGTAGAACATCAGTGTTGAGTGATTAGAATAACAACAGTGGGCAGACAGCAAGTGTAGATCTCTGCTGTGGAACATACGTGACCGCCGTCTCCATTTTTCAGTCGCCGACCGACAGAACGTTTGATCTGGCTCTATTTCTTCATGTCAACAGCCGTGTGTGTGTGTGTGTGTGTGTGTGTGTGTGTGTGTGTGTGTGTGTTGCACAGACACACACAGGCCTGTCCTCCCCTGCGTGAGGTAGTGCGGGAAGTAGGGAGGCAGGGGAGGGAAGCTCTTATATTAATGGCTGCGGTTAACCTGGAAGGGTCAAACCCATTGGAGCTGTTGATGGATCTGGTCTGCAGGAGCGCTCTCTCTCTCTCTCTCTCTCTCTCTCTCTCTATCTGTATCAACACACTAGCACTTGTCCACATGTGTGCAGGCCTAAGTTGCATGACCATCAGTCTGTGGTTGTCCAGAGATGAAGATGATGAGGAGGGGAGGGCAGCGGGGGCACAGAGATGGTGGAAAAAAAAAAAGAAAAAAAAGATGATTGATATAAAAGAGCAAATTGTAGTTTTAGTTACAGGCATGTTTATCAGAGGCAGGGGGGATGAGGTAAACCTCAGTGGGTGGAGCCTCTTTACAACAGTGTTTCAAGATAGTGAGGAAAGATATCTGCAAACAAAAATAAGTTTTATCTCATCAACATGAAAAACGTCATCAAAAACAATTAGCCGTTAAGTAATAATAAAGTGTTGGATGAATGAAAGCTCATTCCCTCACACACATTCCCACTGAGAGCTTCTGAGGTGCTACAACAGCGTTTACTGCTTTGGCCTTTGCTTCTCAGAGACAACACAGCTCTCCTTCTCTGACCGCGTTGCATCCGTCTCGTGCCGCTTTGCTCTGTACCACATCAGAAGGATCAGGCCCTTCCTGACTCAGCACGCCGCCCAGCTCTTGGCCCAGGCCTTGGCTGTCTCTTGCCTCGACTCCTGGACCAGATCAGCCCCTAAAAGGACGCATCTCACTCCGCTACTCATCGGCCTCCACTGGCTACCTGAGGCTCTAATGCTCGCCGTTTGTTGGGAAGACCCAAACGTACAGGAGGTGTTTGAATGAAGGACAGATGCTGATGGCTTCCAGTGAGGAATGTTTCCTTCGGCAAAACGTCGGCAAAAGTCGAAATGAATTTCAGACATTGCCAGTGTTCTCTGACGCGTTGAGCCCACCCAAGATGTTTGCAGTTATAAACACACGATGTGGTCTGATTATTCATCAAGGTGGTTTGTGACGCATTGCAATTAAAAATGTGAGGCAGAGCAGTAACAATAGTTTTACTACAATGCAGCAATAGACTGCAAACAAACTGCTACTTGCACACATTTTTAAGTTTTCTTTTGGTACATCATGCCACTGGATTTAGCACCACAAAAATATATGAACTGTTATCTTACTTGATAACAAATCTCAGTCTAAACACTCCCCTATAGTCACTTGGCTTATCGCTGGCTGTATGAGGAAAAAAAAAAAGCTTCTCAGAGATGTGAAAAACTGGTAAATGTAGCAACAACCTCTACCTACTGAAATGATCTCATGAAATTATGAATGTCTTGTGTAACTAAAAGTATCATCACGGAATATAAACAAACCTAGAAGATATAGAACATGACAGTGAACAAATTAAATTATAGATAGAGGAGCGGTAGAGTTAAAAAGATGGGTAGGATGGCAGCAGGAGGTCAAGTAATATCCTCAGGAGTCACCTGATGGATGAGCATTAAAATATTTTTAGCTTTTAGTGCCAAAATAAAAAGAGGGAAACTGTTCAGCAACAGGTTTCTATGCTTTCTAATAATATAATTATTGGTTAAATGTGAAGGGTTTGAACATATGTCTTTATATCTTATCAACAGTAACTATTGAATACACAACCTCTCACCAACAACTTAAGCTGCAACTACGAAGTCAAGAGTAAATGTGTAAAACTATGATCAATCAGTAGTATCATATATAACCATGCTGCAGTGAACATACAGTTTGCCTTAGTTTAATGCCCAGAATGAGAAACCACCTCACTGCAACACGAGGGAACACATCCAACTCTGTTTCCATGGACACTTCAGGATCAAAGCCCGTGTGTTATGATGCGTGCAGATAACATACTTGGGTTTGTGCTTTTGAATAGCAGCAACCAGGAAGTACCCGAAGGAAACAAACTTGTTTCCAAACCAAAGCATCTGACACAAGTTACGGCCCTAATTGAATCAAGCCCACCGTTCCTATAGACAGGGTTTCCCTAAGATGCTATCCACGGCTGTGACTGTGATCTCAGAGCAAAACAAAAGGATGACATCAGCGGGGGAAACAGAGGAGAGGGGGAGAGAGAGAGAGAGAGAGAGAGAGAGAGAGAGAGAGAGAGAGAGAGAGAGAGAGAGAGGGGAAGATATGCTCCCAATTACACGACAGCGTCTTAGATTAAAGAGCGAGGGGCTGCGTTTTAGGGGAAGCATGAAGTGCTGGGGCCGCATGGAAACGGCTACTATTGATGAATGGAGAGATTAACTGTGTTTTAATGAGATGAGATGACTGGCTCCACACTGCAAGGGTCAGGTCTAATTTTGAAGTAGAGAAGAGTTTAAAGGACAAGGTTCAATATACTATTGTCTGTTTATATCATAGAGCTCAATTGTTGTCCAGAAAGTAATAGAAACACGTCACTGAGCGACACTGTTGCACTGGGTGACATGTTCTTTCATTTCCAGGACTGCAGTTTATTTTGAATCAATCACACATGCACCAACCCTGATGTAAATATAGTCTCCAACAAATGCATTATTTACTCCTGTTTGGGTGACATTTGCTAAAAACTACAATGTTGTTTGTGGAAATTACAGAGCCTTTTTAAAAAAAAAAAAAGAATTTAGTCTTCAGTGGGAACCAGTGGGTTTGAGTTTGAGAAGGTGTGTGGAGAAGTCAGAGTACTGAGAGACGGGTGAACACAGTTTGTTATGGGTTTCTTCGGGGGATCTGTTGACAGTGAGGAATGGAAAGGAAAAGGAAAGGTATGATTTTAATTGTCTTAAAAGGATACAGCTACATATATATATATAATGTACATATGCACCAACAGCGCATTAGTCTGCATTTCAGTATTTTCCAACTTCCCTCAGCCCGTCTCTGGCACTCAGCCCTGAGCTCGTTAGCTCCTGCTGACTTCATTAATTACTGCCTCACCTCCGTCCACACTCGTGTCTTTCAGGGAATTCAGTGTTTTTGCTGAACATTTTAATGTCACAGTGAAGTTGACCTTTGACCTTTCGGATACAAAGTGTCATCACTTCATTTTATCCTATTAGAAACTGGCGTTAAATTGTGTCATAATTAGCCAGTGAATTCTTGAGTTGGGGCCTGTTTTGCGAGCTCACGGTGACTTTGACCTTTGACCATCAAATTGTAGTCAGTTCAATCTATTACATCCATGCGTTCCTGAGATATCACGTTCACAAGAATGGGATATACGTGAGGTCGCGGTGACCTTGACCTTTGACCTTTGACCACCAAGACCTAACCAGTTCATCCTTGAGTCCAAGTGAACGTTTTGTCCCTCAAGACGCTCCTGAGATATCGTGATCAGGAGAATGGGACGGTCGGACGGACGATCTGAAAACATAATTCCTCCGGTCACGACCGCCGCCGCCGTGGAGGCATAAAAAAAATAATCCTCCTCAAACAGCTGGAAACTTTAGTAAACATAACTCAAGCAGAAGTAAACAGCGCACTGGGACTATTTTCAGCAGCGGACTCGTAAACATTTTGCGCAGCAGCAGAAAAGTACACGTGAGATTTACTCAAGAAAAACCACATTGATCATAATGACGAGTGCAAAGACGCAGCTCACTGATGTTGAACAGTTTTCGGGCAACAATGGAGCGAAGAGGAATAAGTAATATCCGACTTGTTAACATGATCTTTTTGTGCGATTTGTTAACAATAATAAAAAACATGGAATCAGTCGTACCCTTTAATCTTTAAGAAAAGGTTCAGTTACACTGGAATCAAGTGACACTCATTTATTATGCTTTCACCAGATAAATTTATAACACAAACACAAATATTAAAATCTGCCTCCCCCAGCCTGCGTCATGTACCTGTGATACAGTCCAGAGGCAGGCGACAGAGATTACAGAGCTTTGCTGCAAAGCACACAGACACGTTAGTACGTCAAGTCAAGTTCGTCTCCCCGCTGCTCGTCCTCAGTCCTGAGCTGGAGCGAGGGAGGAAGACGACAGGCGCAGGTAAAGAAAGCTTTTTTTTTTTTCTTTTTTTTTCACAGTGCTTAGAAATGTGGTAGTGGTTTAGGACCCCCCTCCCTCAGGATCCACATTTACCCATTAACGGGACTTCTTGCTTTCACTTCTTTCTGTCTCGATAAAGAGGAAGCACTGAGGAGAAGAAAGCTTATTCACATCACAGCTCTCACGTCCGCGGGTCTCGAGGGGTTCATCACCCGCCTGGTCCGACCAGAAAGGACAACAATCATCTGTGGGCTGTAAAACTCTGCGACGGACATAACCCTGAAGGTCTGAGTGATATGAACGTATTGCTTCTGTTAAGCTACATGAAGGTGAAGACTGTCTCCACCTTTCAAAACTTGATTGTCTCAGTATTTTAATGATAACACCAGGCTGCCGCTCAGAACAGGAACACAGCTGATTATCTGTCACACAACGTTATGGCTGTTTCAGTTTTTTGTTACTAGCTTGAGGTTAATGACTAAGAATATGCAGAGAACCACAAACCCTGACACATTTTCCACCTCTGTTCTTGACTCAGCAGATAAAATTTTGGTTATGAGTTATATATGATGCAGATCTAAATAGCAGGGCAGTATGACTGTGAAATTGGCCAACAACAAATAAGTGACATCTAGTCTGTAGATGACAGATTTATACTGTGAGTGACTCTGAGCTTTTTTTCTGAATATGATTTCAGACTCTCTGTGCAACCCCCACTTTTTCTAAAAACTTCTTTTTCCATACATTATCCAGACTTTCCAGACATGCACAGGAACCCTGATCACATGGCCCAGGAGATGTTGGCAGTGTGCTCCTTGGCTTTCATGCGCAGCACGGCGATGCTGGACGAGCGCCTCTCAAACTCGGGCTTGGTCTCGAAGGCGTGGTGACCGTTGGCGGCCGGCGTGAGGAGAGAGTCTGCGCTGAAGAAATTGTTAAGGGAGACGTGCCCGAACTGGTTCTGCTGATTAGGAAAGCCCACGTAGCCGTGGTCAGCTGCGCCGGCGGCCGAGCGGGGGGAGTGCGAGTAGGAAGTGACGCAGGGCGGGGAGCCTCGGGGCAGCATGCAGGAGGAGACCACAGAGCCACCAGAAGCCGGACTCGGCCACAGGTTGTTGGAGATCTGTTGGATAAAGACAGCGTTAGATACTTAGATTGATTTTCATAACACAAAGATCCACTGGAACAAATACCCCAAAAATATATATATTATTAATCTACTTACAATAGATCTTTTTTTTTTAGAGAAGCAGCATGTAAAAGTAGCTGGATGGATGGATAAATAAAGACCTACAATTTCCACTCAGTGATGAAGATCATGATATACAGTCAAAAGCTTTAAAGAAAAAAAAAAAAAAAAAAAAGCCAGTAAGCAGACCTGTTGAGTTGATATTATTTTGTCACACTGTATAAAAGTAGTTTATAGAAATGTTTGACTTCTGCAGACGGCACTGAAAATAAAAAACATACGTTTCTGAACTGAGTCTCTTTTATTGTCTGTGCATGTGGTTCTCTGCTGCGACCCCAGTGCACTGTTAGAAGCTACAGAGGAAAAGAATAAACAAAACATATCTACATAATTAAAAACAATATTGCTCTGGTTACTGAGCGTCGGTCAAAGATACACATAATGCATCAATTAAAATACAGTAATATTATGTTAAATGTTAAATTAAAAAGGGAAAAAATCAAATCTACACACACACGAATTTCCCCTAGGGGATAAATAAATTATCTATCTATCTATCACCCATATTATAAAATAAATATATAAATATATATACATATTTATATATGGACAAATGACAAATACTGGACAAATGAAACTATTCTCATGAGTTTTTACCCGTTTCACACATTGAGTAAATGAGAATACCGATAGAGGAAAGTGAGAAAATATGTTTTTAATCATTTTGAGTGAACGGTTAAAGGTTTTTTAAATGCACATGAATTTAAATAAATTCAAAGAAATTTCTAAAATTCATCAGAAGAGGGTCACGCAGCCGCCGTTAGCATTTCATCAGACGGTCAGAGAGCACACAAGACAGTCAGTACAGAGCGTAGACATAAACCCATCTGGTGGACACACAGCACAGCACCACATGACTGATTCTTTAAGGCAGGAGCGTCGCTCCACAGAACAGCGTGTCCGTCTGTGACGTGAAGTACAGGCTCCGCTCTGACAGCTCCATCACATTAAAATGACTTCATTCACTCTGCGGAAGTTCATTTGGTCTCATTTGCCAAGATTTCACTCAAACTGAGAAGACGAGCCCACGTATGTGAGAGGCATGCAAATTCATTTGTTCAAAATCAAGTCACCGAAACATGAAACGACAGCTTCCTTCATTAACTGTTCCGTATATATATATATATATACCTGCAGCGTTTTCAGAAAATTTAGAAAAGCTGCAGTTGTTCCTCAGCACAAGGTAAACACCTTTTGGCCAAAGTTTAATTTACAGAAAATGTGAACAAACAGCACAAGCCCACTGTGGTTTGCTGAAGAGTAAAAGTCCACTTTGACAGTTAGATAAACTTCCTTTGTAGCACAAAAATGTGGTTGTAGCATGAGAGTCAGCTTCAGCTTGGCCAATCCAACGTTTCCTAACCGTGCCTTCCTGACAACATGTGCCATCCATAAGCACAATTTCAATCTTTTGCCCCAAAGAGCAGCAAGAATGGCCAAAAAAAACAAACAAAAAAAAACTCGACAGTTAACAAAAGGAAAACCAAACTCCTTAAAAACCCAAAAGAATGCAATCCATGTCCACTGTGTTTAGGGAGACAAAAACACTCACTGCCAACACAGTTACTTGTAGGGCGGTCCATTTAATGACAGTAATCTGGATCAGCTGGAAGAAAGGGCATGGGTATCCAGGGCTATCTATCAGAAACATGTGTGAGGAAAATAAGAGACAGTCCAACAGATTTTTGACCTGGTCTTGGGCCAGGGCATAGCAGAGCTGTGACTCCGACTTCTAATGTTTTTTTTTTCTCCTTCACAATTCCGCCTCTTTGAGATTCAACAAAACCGCTTTCTTTAAACTTTAAAATATGGACGCTCACTCCTCTGAGAAGTTGCTGCCTGTATATTTCCATCTCTGCAAAAAAAAACAAAAAAACAACAACCATAGGCTCAACAACACTTGGAGGCCCTAATCTCAGTGTCTGATAGGGAACACCTACCCAGAGGACAAAGCTGACACTCTGCATCTCCTCTCACCTCATCTTGTACCTGACCTTTGTCCAAGCTTCAAGATAAATGTTCAGCCAACATGAAATCTGATATCAGGCCATTCATTCAGCCATGACACCTGGCAGCCTCTCTAATCAGTGTTCTGTAGATGGGGTTCATAATAAGTGATTAATTGTGCGGTAATAAAAGGGCGGCCAGTCTGTGCAATTTGTTGTGACTTAACATGAAATTAATATTTTAGAGGAAAGGGATCGAGATAACAGGCCGCTGTGAGCGCATTACGCATCCATTACGCGCCCTGTGCGTAATATGCTTTTGACAAACAGCCATAAATCCAGCTCAGATCTTCACAGTGGCAATTAAAAGCGTGACTCTTGTGGAAAACGTGGAGTAAAAACTTGCCTGTGTGTAGCTGTCGGTCCTCGGCAACACTGATAAATCGTAGGTGGCTGCAAAGTGAGTTTTGGCTTGTTGGATCTGCCCGTAGCGCTCTCTTTTCCTCCACTTTGCTCTTCTGTTCTGAAACCACACCTGGGTGGAAGAAAACAATGGAAAATAAAATAAAATGAAACAAAACTAAATCTTTTAAATTAATGTGACGCACGAAATATCACATGGCATTTGTCTCCAAAAGAAAAGTCAAGGAGATAATCTGTCGGAGGGAAAAAGTAATGAGTTCAATTAAGATTTGCGATAATATTTGGCGGTGTTTTCATTTGACTTTTTATTTATTTATTTTTTTTTATTTATTGCTCTACATTTAAGTTGCATCCCTTCTTTTTTTTATTTAATGGTTTGCTCTCCCAAAAGTGAAACGTAAAGAAAATAAAGAGTCCGGTGATAAATTGTACCTGCACTCTGGCCTCTGTTAATTCCGTCCTCATGGCCAGCTGTTCCCTCACATAAACATCTGGATAGTGAGTTTTCTGAAACACTTTCTCCAGCTCCTCCAGCTGCGCGCTAGTGAAGGTTGTCCGGTGTCTCCTCTTCTTGCTGCTGGACACGTTGCTGTCGCATTTGTCCCCCATGTCGTCCAGATCTGTTTTCTCCTGCCCGGTCGTCACCGGAGAGGCCCGCAGAGTGCAACAACTGTCCATCGACCTCCCGAGGTCCGAGTGCAAAGTGTCGTCGTCTGTTTTTGGCACAACGTAACTGGCTGGAAGGAACAAGGAACAAATTAATAATACGATATTTTACACCGTGTATATTAGACTATAATATTGTAACTGTAACTTAAAGCGTAAAAATAAATCAGCAAGCTCCAAGTGTGGACTGAAGACTTGCTGCTGTTATTAAAAAATACAAATTATAAGTTAACTTTGATCCTTTAAGTGTTTTATATTAAACTAAACGTGAAAATCAAAAGCAAATATTTTAGATATTTTGAAAATGGCGAAAACATGAAATAATTATAAAAGAAATAACATCTAATGAGAATAATTGAACCCCACAAAAGACGCGTCTGAAAACTTTTGGACAGAAAAAAAAAAGAAACGAAACGATTGGATGGTGAATTTCCTTCAATGAAAGTTTTTCTTTTTCTCTTTAACTCGCACACAGATGCAGACCAGCTCCTCTAAAGCCGGTAGTGTTGATGCAACAAAAAAAAAAAGAAAAGAAAAAAAGTCAGAGTTACACAACACAAGTTTTTACGCACCGTTTTGGTCTCCGCAGGGCGAGGAGCGATGTTCGCCGCTCTGAAGCCCGAAGGCCTGCACGCACTTCGGGGAGGACTTGGTGAAGTACTGCGCGCTGTCCAGGCTCTCCATGACCTGGTCCATGTAGTACTCGCTGGCCTTCATCGCTTGATTTTTCAAGGCAAACTTATCCTCCATGTACTCCATCCTCTCAACAACCCAGATCCCGCTCCGCTTTTTAATCAGATGTCACCATAAAGGCAGAAACGAATCGCTAATCGTCGCGCGCCGATTAGCGGAACGACGCGTCGCTGCGCAATAATTTGCCAATGGAGTTAATTTGCTCTGTCTTGAAGGCACAACGTTTTTATAGCCCCAAAGAGAACGAGATCCTGGAGGAGTCCCCCC
>NW_019525446.1:357128-452628 GCF_002814215.2 Seriola lalandi dorsalis | reverse complement strand
CCACCCTCCCCCCTCCTCTCTGAATATGAAACAGCACCCAACTCCTCCCACGCGCTGGAAACCAAACCGAGCAGCAGTTTGAAGTGATTCTAGACCCACAACGACTCTGAGAGGAAACAATCAAAAGTGACTGTAATTTACAACATGTTTAGACATTCAGAACGAGGCAATAATTTATCTGCAGCTACGAGTCGTGCCTGCAAATGGGATCTAATCAGAGTGTGTGGACACTGATCTCTGCAGCTCATTCATTTCGTTTTTAGGGCAGTTCAACCTGGATGGAGCCGGAATAAAGTGACCAGCAAAATGTTCTAAAATTCCATTTTAAGGTGTTTGGATAATAAAAATCTATTTACTTAATTTTATTTTATTGTTTATTTAATGAACTTTGCATCAAGGAAGCTGATTCATATTCTTGTATTTTTATTTATTTATAGATTTGTTAAACCTCACATTTTAAGCCTATATAAAGGCGTTATGTCACTAATTTTAAATTGGCAAAATTGTCCAGAAAAGCTCATAAATTTGGACTTTTAATAGGAAAAACTAAGTTCAATAAAAGCATGGCCTGCTTACAGAAATTATGTGTGGCGCATTTTAGATAACCCCATTGGCCTATTTAGAAAATAAGGCTCCACATTTTATTTCGTATTTTCATTTTTTTTTTAATTACATGAATCCTAAATTATACAATTTAGTCGTTATTAACACGTGCACGCGTGTTTCGAGAGTACATCGCAACAGGATCCAAACAGGATTTTAATTGAAGGAGTTTTTAAAGTCCTGACATTTTTACAAAGACAAAAAATATTGATTTTTCATGTGATATTCAGTTGCTTCACATTAAGATCTATTTTTCGATACATGCCCTAATCTATACACAACATCTGAGTTCGGGAGCACGGAATAAAAAAGCTCACTTCCTTATTTTGAGTCGTTTAATGTAAATCTAATGTCAGCGCTGTTCGAAGCTTTGCCACATGTCATCCACACACTGCAGATTAGCAGACTGGGCTTTATGAAATTAAGCTGTTGGGTCAGGTCACTTTTTTTTTTTTTTTTTTAAAGAGAAAAGCACATGAGTGATTATTGCTTTTAATTTCACTTAGGACAAAAGTATAAAAGCCAAAAACCTGCTGTTTAATTACCCAACCTGCCTTTTGGTCACTGTTTCTCTGAACTTTGGCAAATTTAGTATAAATAAAATCAAATTAAGATTAATTTTTGATATTCAGAAGTCCTGTAAAAAATTAAAAAAAAAAAGAAAAGAAAAGAAAAGAAAAAAGTATTGACCTTTTCGTGCTTGAATTAAAGACCAAACATCCTCCTCATGCAGGAAAGTTGAGTTTCATTGAACCCAGCAGCCCTCAGGAGCAGACACACTGGACTCAACAGGGAGGTTTTCAACAAAAAGGACAGGAAGTATGCTTCTTCCATTTCTTCTTATTGGAGGAATTATGTTACCACTAACCAAAGCCCCATCTCCCACCTCCCCCATCTCCACCCAGAGCCACACCACCTGCCATGCACACCATGCATAGCTTTGGTTCGCTCTAGGGTCAGTGGCAGTTACCTGCGGCTGCACAGCGCCACGGGAGAAAAAATAAAAATAAATAGAGGTGCTCTTAAGTAGCAGGGGGGGTGTCTTATTGGACTTCTAAGATGACCTCGCACACTGGCTCATGCTGAGGAGAAAATGTGAAAAGTTCACTGTGGTTTGGTGGGTCTCGGGCTGGAAATTCCTGCCACAATAGATGCTGCGCGGGTTTGTAAAGTTTGAGGGCTTGGTCACTTTTAGGCCCATCAGTCAGACTAATTCTTTAAGTGCTGCAGCCAATAAGTCATGTGAGCCACCTGGAAAGACCTTCAGCTTCACTTTTAATAAAAAAAACATGTACCGCCAGTGTGTTAGAACATTACGCAGCACTCATCATGTTCAAAATATGATTGAACTCAGCTAATTATCATTCATTTCAGTCTTAATGCGACTGAACATGGTCCAACACATCCAAACCCAGGCCTGAGAGGCCAAAATGTGCCACTTCAGAAGGCAGAAACATGACATCATGACGCCTGAAGCCACACTCGGGTCTAATTTAATCTATCGAAATGTCTTCAAACTTTGGCTGGCCACGAAACACAAAAACAACCAGTTTATTTTCTTCAAAAGCACTAATTTTGCGGAGCTTATGAATGTCTTATGAATTAAATCTGCAGAATGTTTATCCCATGAAGCGCAATATCAAAAAAAGCAGCGCATTCGTGCTTTTAAAGTTTGTTTTAGTTTTTTTTGTTTGTCTTTTGTTTTTTTTCCAGGAGTCGGGCATTCTTGAGCGCTGACAGACTTCAGCTCTCAGTCACTTTCCTGAGACTCATCCAGGTTCATGTGGACATGCTACACAGGTCACCTGTGACTGAAACCAGATCAAACCAGCCAGTAAATTCAGCCAGGCTCAATCCAGATGCTGCGATATACAAGACTAAAGCAAATGTTAATAAAAACACAATAAGAGGGCCAAGATTTTTCTCATATTTAACAGATCACAAGTGATTTACTGAAATAATATCAACAGGACATGCACCAACAATCCAGAGAGGAAAGGTGAGTCTGCATGTTATCACATTATTTGCATATTTCGCATTTTAAAACACTTCACAGGTTTACGACTAACAAAACATAAATCTAAAAACAGCTAGAAGCTTCTACGACTGCCTGGTACGAGTTTGATATTTTGTCATTTATAATATAAAACAACCATTTATCAAAAGAAGCATAAACACATAAATCACCTATAAAAGCACAGGCTCACAAACAGTTGGCGTAAACAATTAGTTATATAATGATTATTTAAATCCAGTTGCAAAAAGGAAATGCTGATCGTTTAAAAACCTGGAGGTGCTTTTGCACCAAGTGAAGATAAATCACCCCACAGTTGTTTGTTTCCACAATCCCAGCTCTCATTGCCATACAAAAACTATCATGCAATTACATGATCAGACTTTGTTATAAAAGTATGGATTATCAGAAAAATGTAGATATCAAGAAGGTGCGAGTTTAAATTTACATTTACAATTCTATACATTTTATCACATGTATAAAATATGTCGACTCCTCAGCATATCTTTGTAAAAAATCGGAAGATAAATAAATATAAGTCATTTTGTTCTACCTTAATCTCACTTTAAAAATGTGTTAATAATCTTTAAATTTGTCTCAACCTCTGGAGGTAATGAACATGCTACCTGTGACATCAGTCCTGCCCTCTGTTTTGACTCTGACCCGATTTCATCCAAGCGATATTATGAGCCAGTGGTCGTCATTCGGGAAATAAATTAGCTTCGACTTTTACCAGAGTCCAGCGCAGAACAGTTTCTGCTTGTGTGAGTTTATTCCCAATTTCTTTGTATGTTGGCTTCACATTTCCAGGAGAGCTTGCACATTCCTCTGAGTTTATATCCATTTCCCTTCTCTTTACTTTGGCTGAAAGAGCTGGCTAATTGTGTCAGAGGAGCAGGAATAAATAAGAGAGAGGACCATCGCTTCTGTCATTTGTCTTTGCAGTTAAAAGTTATTTTACACCCCGAAGTGTGTTTCCAGTGCCTGAGACGAAGTAAAGCCATATATCTCTAAAAAAAAATTATATACTATACACTTTTCTTTTTAAAAAACTACTAAGTTAGTCTTTTTATGATTTACTGTTCACTTGAATGATATATACAACAGCTTCAAATCAGCTTTATTCCTTCTCCAACCACACTTCAGTTAGTATGTAATGCTGCCTGCACACATGCACTGCAGTTTCTCTGCTGTATGTCTCGCATCAGGCTCAGTTTATCGCCATCAGTTCCAAGAGAAACTGCTGCACCCTCAAAGCACCACACTAGTAGTTTTTGCCAATTTACTAAAAATAAATTATACTTTACATCACAGCTGATTATTCTGTACAAGATATGCTGTTGTGTTTTAGAAACGTGATCATCTTTCCGGGCAGAAAGTGGTTTCCATTCATTTACATATGATATAAGAAGTAATCAGCAACAAAAAGCCAAAATGTACAGTGTACGTAAAACTTGCAAACACACTGCTCTGGTTCTATAATGCGTTTGAAGACAGCACTTGGAACGATTTGGACACAAAACCCTCTCGCTGCCAAACTCCATCTGACAACATTTGCTGACTTGAGGTCAGGCTGGCAGCGCAGTCTGGGCTGAGAGGGACATTCTTCATCTTATCTAAATGTGTGGTGGAGCACTCATTTCACCAGGCAATGGATTTTGGATGTCTTAGGTTACATATAATTTACCCATAACCCAAAAGTAAACACATCTAACGAAGGCTGGTGGACGAAGGTTTAACAATCTAATTTAAGAGGCAGTGGTTGTAGAGGAGAAGTCTGAAAGGCTGGCAAATCTGAGCTTGTGTCAAACAAAACAAAAACCTGTCACATGATGTGCATATACAGCAGTTTTATGTCACCTGTATGTGCAATAGAAATCTGAATTTTCCAGCTGTATAATGGCAGTTTCATGAGAGAGAGAAAGAAAAAAAAAAACACCCCCCTTGGTGTCCCCCAGGGGGGCTTGATGAATCAGTCCCCCGCTGAAGGAGCACAGTGCTCTTGGGTTTCACAACAACCCCCAAGTGGGCAGGACCACCACATCTCTGGCATACTTCACTCTCCAGGACAAAAATCCCTATCAGCTCGTGTACAGTCAAAACACACCCTCCAGACATGTGTAAGTGAAAGATAGAAGGAAAATAAATAGGGAGACATGCATTTCCTGCCAGGGAGCCACTCTGCAGCTCCGTCTATTTGTTTTGACATTCGTTAAGTTATCATTTCCAGGCAACGGACCAGCGAGGAACCTCCAAGCCTGAGGTTCACCGCCTCCGGTAGGGCAGTGTTTGCGAGCGGACGCCTTAACTTCTCCAAATTCAAATACACAGACGAGGCCATTATAAATCCACAACTGGAAATAAAGAAAACAGGCTTCTAATTCTAACACCAATGTTTGTGCTCGGCTCATAAAAGCAGTCATTTTCAAGGCCACTGTTGGTGAGCAGGAGCTACATATATCCACAGAATGGGGAAATGGCACTTAAATTTCTGGCCTTTATTAAACTTGAGAGAGCACAGGAGAAATGGAAAGAAGCAAATCTCTTCCCACGCTTACAAACTATATTTACTATATTTTCTGTCAGGTCAGCATGTTAGGAAACATGAACCCACAGGTATTACAGGTCCTGGTTCTGATTTCCTGCCATCATTTGCATATGAAGCGTGTCATTTGCTGAAGGTTTGTGACTTTGCTCCATGTGTTTTGGTGCAGGCTGGCTGCGATCGCGTTCAGGTACTGATACTTGAGCAGAATCAACATAATAGAGCTGCCTGAGGATATTTGGGCTGGTTTAGGTCCTATTGGTCTTAATTAATTTTCAGGAGAGGGAGCCCGAGTTTTCAGCTGAGTTTAAAAAGAACAGCTGCAGGGGGATTCAGCGCAGGTGATAAAATAGCAGTATAAATAAAACTAAAGAGAGAAAGGGAGAAATAGCCACTTCACACTGACATTTACTGGCTAAACTCTTAAAAGAGATTTATTTAATATCTTAAGACTTCAAATCTGTGCTATTTTGCAAGAGAACATGTTAACACTATAAAAAAGGTATCACGGCTGTGAGCAGTTCCATTGCACATCTGTTTTAGGCAGATGTATCAGGGATAGAAGGTAAAAATAAAAGCAAATACCACAGTTGTATCTGCCTGCAGCAGTATTGTGCTGTGGCTGTAGAGGAGTTGGTGTTTCACTTGTACACTTTGTCCCTCTTCTTGCCCCCCCCCCAGCCGCCGCTCAGCTGGACAGGGTTGTCTCGGAAGGAGATGCGCTCCTTTTTTAATGGAGCAGATGTGACTCGATTAGGAGATGGACGCTCTCCTCCTGGAGACAAAGTGGAAGAGGATCGTGTCAGTATTTCACATATAAAAAGGAGCAGTGTGACATCAATCCATCACAGACTTCAAATGGCAACGCATGATATTCTCGCTATTCTAATGACATTTTCGGCGGTATGCACTCGTTGCTTTGGCTTCCCTGCACTGCCCTTTAAATAAATGATAAAATAAAACAAAGCAGGTTTCTATGGTAACTTCTTATCAGAATACTAGTGTGTCTATTTGTGCACGCCTCATGATTTCTTCCTGGAAGGACCGCACTGAGGAATTCACAGAATTAATGAAATTCCTACTTTCTACCAGGAAAAGTTGATTTGGCTTAAAGTGAGAAATCCCAAGAGCAGAATGTTAAAGGGCATTATTGTTACCACACAAGTTTGACTTCCTGTACTTGAAAGGGAAGAACACTGACTTAATGTTGAGTAACTAAACTCTAAAAAACAAACAGCTGGCTAACAACTGGGAATTTCTTACTTTTAGAATGAGCCAATGAGGAATTAGAGAGAGTTTCATTAGGAAAAGTAAAAGCTTTAATGAATGAGCTAAAGGTTGACTACTTCAGTTTGGAGCTAAAGTGTGTCTGTGGTTTCTGACTCAGTGGACAGTAAAGACTTAAGCGTGAGCAGATAGGTTTAGTGTTTGTGTGCTCTGTCTCCCGGGGGCACGGTGTGCTGTACCAGAGCCCCTTCCACTTCACCTGGGGATCAGTACAAAGCTTTTCCAACACACAGAACAAAGGCGGCGCTTCTACCGGGCATGATGCGTTCCACGTGTAGAGCTGTCTCTTATACACATCTCGCAGCGCAGGTACTGACCCAGCTCCAAATATCTGCACAGCTGGCACACTGTATAGAATATCCCTCCTTTCACAAAGTCATACCGAATGGCAGCTTTCTAGTTTTTGATTTCACTCACATCAGAGGTGTAAGACTTTGCCTTTCCCCCTCTCCTCATACTTTGTGTAATGTAGTTTAAAGATAAACCGCCGCAGTCTTTAGTGTTTATTTTCAGAAACTTCAGTCCGGCTTTGGCAGCTGAATTTAGTTTATTAAAGACTTTTTGTCCAATTATCTGTTCTAAATCAAAAACAGAGTCCAAAACCTGATGCACATGTTGCTAATTTGCAGTCATGCTATTAAATGTAGAGATAAACAAAATGGCCACACATTTGACCCAACCGCTGTGACCAAACAAATTGTTTTCGATCATTTTACTCCTATTATGGTTGAACAGCGGACAGAATTGAGGGAGCAGATATGCAACTTAAGTGGTTTCCTCTGCACACGTAATGAAAATATTTTGTGAGCCTGGAAACGCATTTTATGGCACCGTCCCAGCGAGTGGTGAGTATCGCATTGCAACAGGTTATAGAGTAGGTTATAGAGTATTTATGTAGTCTTTACTGCTATGGCAAACTAAGTGAACCCTCTAACTTTAAACATTGACTTTGATGTGTGTGTGTCACTTCAGAGGCAAAGAATATACGACTTTATGATAAATAAAGTTTGGTTTTTTTGAGTCATGACTCGTGCACGCTGACTATAAAAAGCATTTGTATCAAAGAAGCTGCACTCCTGTTTTCCTGATTCCCTGATTTAATTCATTTCCTGTGATATGAACTGGTGTAGCACAGAGACCATTAGATGTCCTTTCCAAGTTTATGAAATATCTAATTGGCTTTTTGAGAAACGCTCTTGCCTTACACATACATTCATATTTCAATTTGCCCTACACAATTTCGATAAGTAGTGTTTTCATCAGTGCGGACAAAGAGGCTTTCTTTCTGCCAAGGCTGCACTCTCGAGGAGAACAACAGTCTGTATGCCTCGCACGACCACATTCGCTCCCGCCGCTGCTGCTGCACCTCGTGGATATCATTTTGAATTCATCATCGGAATCCAATTTGGCTTCGTTAACAGGGACAGGGCTTCTCCTTCACTTGGATTCCTGGGCTTGTTTAATGTGATCATCTGCTGTCAGCCCGTCAGTAGCATCTTTGTCACTCAAACTCCTGAGCCCCACTTCCCCTGACAGAAGGGCCAGTCATTCTTCACTGAAAGGACTGACTTTTTTTTTTTTTTTTTTTCCTCTTTCAGCCCGTTTCCTGTCAGAAGAGAAATTCGCGGCACTCTGTCCCCGGCCCGACCCTGTGGCACCCCTCCCCTCCCGCAGCAGCCGACCAGTGGACTCAAGTCTGGGCTGAATAAGGAGCCGCCTTTACCCCTGCCTCTTTGCACTCAGGTCTGTGTGACCTGAGACCCGCTGGTCCAAGTGTGCAAACACTGAAACATCTGTACACACATGTACTAAATGTATATGTACTACATGCATGTGCACATACAGGAATGTACACAAGCTTCTTTTACGTTATGGCAGTCTGTGATTCTACAGGTTTGAGCAAGAAATAGTGAGTATAAAGTAGTATAAATACAAATGTATGGTGATACTGATAAATGTGCATAGGTAACCTACCTTCTGTAAAAAGCAGGTACAGTGTTTTTGCTGTTATTTATATTTAGAGTTGACTTTATAACTTAAATTGGATTATTTTTACGTTGTTCTCTGCAGTAAACAGTTACATTTTCTGCAATATCAAACATTTTTATTTGTCTATCTACCAATCTACTTACTATCCACAGTATGTACTGCACAAGACCTAGCTACAACCCTTTTAAATAACATAAATGTGTCTATTGGCCTTTCTCTGGATTACCAGTTTTTATAAGAAAAGCTTAAAATAGAGTGAGTGACACAAATAATTTACCCTAAGGGAATCATTCTCCTAACGTTCAGAGCATTTTAAGAAAATACATATGTGTTATTCGGATTCTGTTCACAGTTTGGTTTAAAGTTCCCTGAAACACGGTGATCCTCTGTAGAAAAATGGCTGGGAAGTTGTCAGGACTCACTTGCATGACCCAAAGAGTTTCTGCGAGGATAATTTCTCTCTTTGCAGGGCTGGGCAGCTAAGTTGCTGTTGGCCCACAATCCACTGGCGTGATGTAGACGTTCTGTGTACCCTGGGTCAGCCTGCACACACAACACGCAGAAACACACAAACACACACACACACACACACACACACACACACACACAAATGAGGCCCAACATGACACGTCTCACGCAAGCAGTCCAGCATTTTGAAAAACACTCAACAAGCAGCGGCTCTGCAGTCTGAACATATCTAAGGAACAGGAGGAAGGGGGCGGCTCCGCAGCCTGTGATCATAACTCAAACTGCTGTATAACGGCACAGGGAGACCTGCGGTTTCTGACTTCAAAGACCTCACCAGCATCAGTATCATTCTCGGGTTCAGACAAACTGCTCCAAAGTGACACTGGGATTTCTGTAAGTGAAATGAAGAAATTGCAGCCAGTTGATCCAATTGAAAGTGTCACTGCGGAGCTAAACCTCAGACTCACCCACCCCCCACTTTCTCTCCTACAACGTAGGACATGGCTCTGACTGGTGAAAGTAAATACTGCATACCTTCACATACATGCAACTACCCCCCTTCCAGAAAAGAATTCAAAGAAAAGATTCAAATCAAGATTCATTGTCATTCATGTCGAAGTGAATGAGGTGCAGGGGAGAACGGGAGGAGACTGTACTCACCACGAGCTGCACTCTGCCTCCGTTCAGAACGTCTGAGCTGATCTCCGGTAAGAAACATTCGCTGAGAGTAAGACGAAACATGTTCAGGCTGTTAGTGTACTCTGTGCATTTCAAATCAATTCAGTGGTTTCCCATTTTCAAGTCTATGCAGTTACCTCTGACATGTCATAAAATAAACATAGATGCCGTGGATGATAATCTTAATGTGTATTTGTTAGGTAGGGCAGGGGGTAGCACAGGCCTGTTTCAATACACACTGGTTATACTGAAGAGTCATTCAGGTGATTTTCCCCTCAGTATTAAATAAAATAACTATTAAAAATAATAGATTTTACTACATTTCCATTCATCAGCTGATTAAGTTGAGAGAAATCGAATGGGGAATTATAAATAATGTATTTTATGAATATAAAAATAATGAAACCAACCCAACACTATTAAAAAGTCTTTTAATAACAGTATTGGGTGGATGTTTGCTGAATGATGTAAGTTTAAGACTTGCATGTAAGAGCACAGTTTTGTGACATCACAACAAGGTCCAATACGCAACTTCAACTAGTTTGATGTGGAAACTTGAAACCTCGACACTCATACACTAAGATTGAGTGTCAAACTCGGTCCAACTTTTTAATGAAGCAGGAGATATCGCGTGTCGAGTAGTTAAACTTTAAAGATAAAAAATAAAAGCAGATTCATAAATTATGGATTATCCAATAAAGGAGGAGGAGGATATGTAATTTTAAGAATTTCAAAAGAGGTAACCAAACTTTTCTGTGGAAAAATCCTATCAGACAAAACCAAATAATTGATGTCTTAAAACATGTCTTTAGGGAATCTTTAAGAAACGATGCCAACAGTGAGAGGGGCTCATTAAAAGATCAATTACAAAAAAAACATATTACTTCTAGTGTTATCTAGCCATGATAACACATGATCCACCTCTGAGATTTTTTACTGTTGAATCAAAACTTTTGATTCTACAGCAAAGTGTCCTCCTAGATATAACTAGGGGTAAAGTAGGACATACACTTTCCTGTAATTTGGTGATGCGACCCTTTAAAGCAATTTTATCTACACAACACACCCACCTCATGAAGTGCCTCACCTCTCTGAGTCCCTGTCAGACCGGTCAGCTTGTCCCTGTGTCACTTGCTCCGTCTTGTCTGCCTGGCGAAGGCCCAGCTCAGCCTCGCTCGCTGCACTCGACAGAAAACATCACATAAACGTCACGGGCAATTTGTTTGTTTTTTTTTTCTCCAACTCCTCTTGTCGGTTAAGTAACTTAATTCCTGATGACAATGGTAACAAAGAACGAGTGTGTCGGATAATAAGTGAACGCTGGGGTGAAAGGTGTTTCTAAATGACAGGAAGCATAATCAATACTGCAGTGAAGGGGTTCTGTTAACATATGCTCACCAACAAATAAACAGCTCGTGGGCCTGATCTGTAGCAATGCTTGACGTGTTTCAGGGTAATTACAGTCGGCCAGGGATCCCAGTGCTGGGAGACAACAGTTGTCAAAGCTCCCTGCATCTTATGTTATTGGCTTAAGGGGATGTATTTGTTTGGAGGGTTGTGTAATACTGTAAAATACATTTAAAGTTGCTGAAAGATGCAACAGGAGAGGTTCTGCTTTTTCCCCCAACAATTGTTGGGGCTTGTGGTTCGTTGTAAAATTGAATCTAAGCAACGATCCAACAGTTTGTTAAAGAGAGAGAAATCTGAAAGGCTGCTGATTTACGAGTTATGCTGAAATCCCATAATAAGGTCGTAATTCAAAGTAAACATTTACGTTGCGCTGACAGTGGTGCTGCCATAGACGGGTGTAAACTGATAATGAATTTTGACAGCCCAATGCTGGAACTAATGATGCATTTATTTAAGCCATTTACTTGCCTTCGCTGAGCTGTAAAAAAAAAAAAAAAAAAAAGGGAGAGAAAAGCTTTACAGTTTTCATGGGTTAATTGAGAAACCCCACTAAAAACGTCAAGTGATAGATGCTTCCCCCCGGGGCAGCAAAGACCAGGAAATGGCTACTCGCACTTCTCATAGCTGAAAATAGACGGAGAGACGGGGCACTGTCCAGAAAAAACCCCCCAGAGAAATATGTTTTTAAACAGCAACGTTCACATAAACTATAATACAGACAATGGTTCTGTAGTGTCTGTTCACAGTTCTTATATCTGTCATTCATATTGTAGGATCCCATATAAGACTGACGACACATTTGAAATCCCAGACATAGTGTAGCAAACACAAAGACACAAGATGAGCACCATGAAAACATGAAAAAAGTTGTCATTTATGCTGCACTCCAGTAGCATGAAGATACTCTCCTCTCCCTTTTCCCCTCTGAACCCTCCACTAAAGCCCCCTCCTGACCCCGTCCAACCTCCTGAATCCCCCCCAGTACTCCTCCAGGACATCAGGAAGGGGCCTGTAGGAGTCACGCCTGTTAAGAGGGGCTCTTAAGCACATTAAGTGATCTCGTCTGTACTGAGGTGGAGAGAACTGTGACTTAATATCAGAGAGTTGGAGAAGAGGAGGGCGGAGGCTTTGGCCCAGGGCAAACCAGCTCGGTGAAGGAGAGCCACCTCCCCTCCAACATCACTGCAGAAACAAACAACACATGGTCAGGCAATGGATCAGGAACGATGCTCTGCATGAGCTGATCACCTTGTGTCGTTGTGAAGGAGCATCCTGAACAGTTATCGTCATCAAAAAGAACAAGCAGTCAGACGATCAGACTGTAAACAATCAGCTGTAATGTTGGCAGTAATTCAACTCTAATAAAGCCGTGTGTACACAACTACAGTAGGTTCGGTGAATCAGGAAGTGAATTCAACCATGAAGTCAGTCTGTTTACAACAGACAAATTGGTTTGTTGAAACAAACTAGTCCGACAAAGTCCAGCAGCCACATCTAAAAGCAGAAGTGTTGGGTGAAGTTGAAGGTGAGGCCAAAAGCGGAGTAAAAGTGGAATAAATCACAGGATGGGGATAACAGTGAACATAATCTCACACAATCTCCCCTTGAAAACATTCATAGTGTTGTTTAACTGGATTTTTATCAAATCCATTTGAACAAAAAGAAAATTGTAATACACATTAGGGTACAAATCTTAGTCTGTCTCTTTACACACTCACACGTGTTTGTGTAAATAAACAGCCAATCACCAGCGTTATTAGAGCTTGGTCCAAGCATGCTGCATGCTGATTGGCTCCCTGACACTGATGAGATTTACCCATTTACTCCTTAGGTGTCCAAATTTGGTGAAGAATGACTAAGCATTTTTTCAATCCTCAATAGTATCAAACTAATCCGGATCGAAGTGTGACACCCAAACGTAGTTGTACATACAAAAAGTGACTGAAATGGTCGTGTGAAGACTGAAAAAGGAAGCGTGAGCTTCTTTCTCACTGCTACACAATGTTAATCGCTGTGTAACCCAATTTTTTGGTCTCAAAGGGGGTTTCATACACTGTTAGATGACTATTCTATAAACTATGAACTATTCAAACTATTCAAACAGTCTGATAAGAGCTTAATTTGATGAATGAAATTTCCATTAAGCTTTTCTTTCTCTTCCAAATAGTTTGACTAAGCGTTTGGTTTTTTTACACTATCAAAATAAAACACAAAATAGGTTGTGATACAGTAAGACCTCGACATTTTAACAAGCTTTTACCAACCACGTAAAATCACCTCTAATACAGCTGTGAAAAGAAACTATGCTGCGTCAAGTCAATGGTCAACATTCAGAGAAACGACAGGCTTGCTATTTGCTAAGACTTGTACTTGCCCTAAAGAATGTGAAAGTTGACTTGAGATTTACTCTGACAGACCTTTCTATTTAAAACAGATAAGCTAAGGCTAACCCTTCCACGTTTTGTATTTTGTTCATAAGCCATTTAGTTGGAAAATATAGCACACCATCACGAAAAGCGTTTTGAGAATCCTGTTTTCATGGCATTTGCAGAGTGGCAGAAGAATCAGAGCGTGTCTGAAATATGACTAACTCAGTGTTTTTAGTTGGATGTCTGTCTCTGTGAATGACTCAGACTGCTGCCCCACTGTACACTGGCTCTGCATGTTTCCCTCTTTAGTGTGCCAGAGCATCTCAAACATATACTACGCGGAGAGAGCTCCACTGCCTGAGATAAATAGAAGCTCGGAGATTACGGGGGTGAAATTGAATGCATATGAATGGTGGTAAATAGTCTGACTTTAAGTTATTTTGGATGATGGATGATAAACAAGATGATTGTGTTTCAGTTGGACTTTGTAGAGGACTTGAAGTGTGAAATCGAGTTAAGTGCTCAGGAGGTAGAGGTTCCAGGCTGAAATAAAAATATATACCCTCGTGTCCTCGTGACATGAGGACGGATGTTTGGTAGAGCTGGATCTCAGTTTGGATGGAAAAGGAAGGTTGTGTGTGTGTGTGTGTTTCTGTATAAGGGGTTTGAGTGTAAGGCATTGGTTTAAAGTAAGGAGAAGTGAAACAAGGAGAAATGCTTAGAGGCATATAACATCTTCAGCATCTGTAGTACCCAGACACTTGACAATACAAATCATCTATTAAAAAAAAAAAAAAAAAAAAAAAAGGGAAGTGCATGTCAATATTTTTTGCCTTTAAAAGAAAATGTCTTGCGGCTCTGCTCCATTCTCTCCCTCTCTGTCTCTCTTTCTGGGTATGTAAGCCGATACCCATTTCAAGTGGGTTACTCATGTCCAGCACATCCACACAAAGAGCCCGGATAAAATAAACACGCCGCGTCGGATATCTTGGAAAGAATCTGTCATGGGTTTGGGACTAATCACCTCCAGAAGGGGCTTGACTCAAAGCCTGAAATGTTAGCCCCTGCCGGGGAGCGCTGGCTGGGCCGGGCTGGGCTGGCTAGGCCCCGGGCACTGGGGATGGATCCGGAGGAGGGGGTGCCTTCCACAGGTCAGGACCAGGGGAGCAAGAGGGGAGGCTGGCCTGGGCCCATTTACAGAGAACCGGGATCACAGCACCATGAGCCAGTTCCCGACACGCCACCTCTGCTGCCACCGTCGCCACTGCTTCTCGGTCACCCTGTAAAAAGGCAGCAGGAGTCGTCTCCTCCAGAACCGAGCTGGTTAGAGTTACACATTTTACAGGATGGGATCAGAAAACCCACTGAGGACAAGGGGTATTAAGCAGAGGGAAGGGTTATGCTCTAACCACTGACCCCTGTTACTTTATCAGCTGATGTAGCTGCTTCACTTCATTCCTTGCGAACACCAGTCCAGTGTGATGAATTGTCAAGACAAGGGTGGAGGGGAGAGATAAGGATACTGGAAAGAAACAGAACTGGAAATATTGTTGTAACGCAATAGGTTATTTGGATGGAACCGGTCTTTAACTGCCAGTTGGCTGAGAGCGTATCCACGGCTATATCGTGCTCAGACATGATTCCAGTGTCAGGAATCGCAGTTTAGGAAAGTTGACATAATAAACTTGCAGCTCAAAATGAACACGTGATAACATAATGATGCTGTCGCACTCAAACACAAATAATCTGCTGAAAAACCTTTAACAGAATGCTAAAGATAAATTTGTCCATTTAACTTCGTCGATTTGCGGACGGCTGACCAAAATTCAAAAAAAATTCTTCTGAATCTTTGAAAACACTGAAATAAGTTGTTGCTTGATCTTTGGCTGCACAGCAGTGAATCAGTTTGAAGGAAAACAAGGGGACTGCTTCACAACTGCTGCACGAACAAATTAATTAGGAGATCCACCCAAAAGAGATAAAGTGGGATGAAAAACATCCCAAAGTTGAAGGTACGACTTGTTCCATTTCTTTTTTTTAAATGAAACATGAAATGACAAGCAGACATGCTGTATTTCTCCACAGCTAATCAAGGGGTATTTCATGCTTATGGCAGCATTGGACTTGGACCAGAGAGAGAGAAAACGGTCACTTCACCGCCTGTTGGCAAACACTGTTGTTACAATGTCCCCCCTGACTGCTGGATGACCGCTCGTGTCGTGCTCTCTGGATGTGAGGCCTTGACCCCAGTGGGTGGGGGGCTGGGTGAAGGGGAAAGATGGAGACAGACCCTCATGATAAAAGCCGACTTCCCCCGGTCTTCCCTCCTGCCCTGTCTCCAGCTTTTCCCTCCCTTTTAAGTCCGGCTGTGGATGTCACAACTCCAAATCCTCTCTGCACCTCGGGGCAGAGCAGGAGGCCACAGCAGAAAAAAGATGGAGAGAGAAATATTCCTCTTCTCTGATTATCAGACTGCTTCACATCACAGTCAGCACTTTTGAAGACTGAATATCCATAACAATAGGAAGTAAGTTTTGAGAAAAAAAACATGTTATTTGTGATAAATTCGAATTTGTTTGGCTCTGTGAAACCACATTTACAGTCCCGAAAAATGCTACACAATTGGGTTACTTGAAAATTGGCAAAGTGGCTTAATCGTAGCTGCTGGTTGCAGCCAAACTTAAAGCGAAATGATCATTTTAACCATGATTCCTACCACTAAGAACATCAATCTCATAGACCTAATATGTGTTTCTGGTATATATTTACATTTTTTTAATCTGCTTTTTGTCTGCTTTATTGGCACCTACCTGGACGCACAGGTATATGTATGGAAGAATGAATGTGTGCAACATTTTCATCATAAAATTATTGTAATTCCCAAGCCTGACTGTCTGACCACTTATGTTTCTTGCCCTGTCATACTTCACTGTGACAATGCCACTGTGTTTTCAGATCTCAACATCTTTGGTGAATACAATGAAATAGAAACAACTGCAAAAACTATGAATGTAAGACCCAGGTTGAAATGAACTGGAATTGTCTTTTACATCCATTCTTGTCCACATTTCTAATCTCAAGTCTGCTGCTCTTTTCCAAAAGACATTTGTGAGCACTATTTACACACATTGCAAATGTTTTCAGCAAATTGTAGATATATTTCTATGCATTTCATGCGTGAGCCACGAGTACAATACATGTGTGCATTAGTTCAACATGTCAAGATTAGCAGTAGTGGAAATTAGCTGGTGCAAATTGCAGCTTGTATGTTGCAACTTTGGTGAAACGGGCCCCCGATCTGTACAGATTTTTCAATAAAAGGTACCCCCTGTTGCTAAAGGGTTACCAAATGTGTAGCATGTCTTAAGTCCTACCTTTCATGTAATTTCTGTTGTGTGGTGCAGGCCTGTTTCGTGCCTCCACTGGACCCCGCTGGTAACTGCAGTTTCTGAACAAAGCGAGGCGGACAGAGGGATCTAGGAGAATAAGAGAAAAAGGGTCAAAGAAGGACAAGGCAGACCTAAAACCAGAAGCAGAAAACCAGGACCTAACATTCGGAAAATATTAGAACAGCTCTCTGGTTCCACTGAGGCAGATGCCATTTGGAGTTACAGCCGACATAGACCTGTGTGTTGGTGGAGCAAGATGACAAGAGCTCTGCTATTGGAATCATGCATTTGCAATTCTGATCAAAGAGCAGCCTCCCTCTACACGAGCGTGGCATGATAAATATGGCAGGACTACTGTTTCTTGGAGCAGAGCAGAGGTGAGGTCACCTTTCACTGTAGCCGCACTCCGACACCACAATGAAACAGAACGAAAGTCTTCGTGGGATGAATTGTCAAGAGGTTTCTTGGCAATCGTTATTTCCTTTGCAGGCTCTCAAATAAAGCCCAATAAGAGACGACAGGCCCTGACTTCTGCTGTCTGTTATGGCTCGTTAACGTACATGGGGTGGAAAGGTTCGCTGCTGTTGAAGCACGGTTGAAGGAACAAAGATGATAATGATAAGAGGCAAAAATTAGTTTGGATTTTTTCCCTTTTAGAAAATGGATTTATGTCATAAGAGGAGTTCCTCCCATGTTGTGAGGGATATTTGGGGTTCAAAGATTTAGAATGAGGAGACAGACAGAAACATTAGTTCAGGTGTAGACAGCTTTGATACTTTTATGGACCGACCAAATTGGTTCGATACTATCTACGATCGAAAAATGCCACGTCATTCGATACCAAGTTTCAGTACCTAAGGAGTAGAGGAGTAAATCTCATCAGCGTCAGTGAGCCAATAAGCATGCAGCATGTTTGGACCTAACAATGCTGGTGATTGGCTGTTTATTTACACGAACATGTTTGAGCGTGTTATGAGATCGAGCTTGGAAAAGTAAAACTAAAATTTGTACCGTTATGTGTGTTGTAATTGTCTTTTTGTTATAATGGATTTGATAAAATTGTTTCAGAAAAAAGTATTGTTAAGAATCGGTATCGGTGTCAGGACCAATATCGAAAATTCAACGATACCCAGCTCTAGGTGTGGAGGGATCACTGAGCTTCAGATTTGAGCTGATTTAGGAAGAAAACCCTGAGAGCTTCTGCCTTCGTAATCTTCATATTTGGTTATATATCATATAGCATTTAGCTAACAATAATGTATCAGAGTGATTCTGTTAAACCTGAAATATTGCACGTACAACAGAAAAGCTCATTAACCTCATACAAATCCCAAATTTATAATCCTACCAATACAATTCTACACACACTGACCCCTAAGTTTCTTCTGCTGTTGCTTCTTCGACTTCATCTTCTGAGCTCTCCTCAGCATCAGATGAGCTGTGTGGCTGTCGGTAAAGCCCCTGGAGACAAAAGGACAGATGTGTCACACAGAAAATCCCTTTCAGTGAAATAACAACACACATACACACACGTCATGGGGACAAAAAGAGTCAAAATCTAATAATAAAAACACAACGTGGATGATTTACCATTCTTCCAGAATCTTTTCTGATCTTGCAGTGAGACCACTGAGCACTGAAGATGAGGCAGCAGATTTGTTTCTGAAATAAAGAGATTTTGTCCTTAAAAATATAAAGTGAGATGCAGAAGTGTACAATTTCATGTTTTCTGATATTGTTTATAATATGATGGTTATACGGTACTAGGGCAAATACAATTTAATAGTGTACTGCAATGTAATGAAGAAGGAGAATAGAAAATCGGGAATCTAATGTCACTGAGTAAATTGCTTTGGGTTCAATATATACGAACGAACAATGTCTGAAAGTCAAAATAATCCAGGTACAGTAAACAAAAAGTGAGAATATGAGGAATCCAGCTCAGGTAACACCTACAGTAACACATGACTTAGACTCACGCAGCATTACTGTGATATCACTAAAAGAAATACTAATAAACACTGTTCGCTATAACTGTCACTACTTGAATAGTTTTTCTTTCTCTGCCTCAAATGTTGTGAGAGATTCATGTAAACTCAGTGAAACAGAAATTAAGTGGATTACAGCACTTTTACTTCCTGTGGGTTGTCTTACCTGTTGGAGCCCTCTGGGGAAATTCTCTGCCCAGTGGAGTCCACCTGTTCTCCAGCCACCCAGGCCTGCTTTGGCCTCCATGACGGTGGTGGTGGTGGTGGTGGTGGGAGTGTGTGCTGGGAGGGTTCAGGAAAGGCCTCCAGAGGCTGAAATACATGAATCAGTGTCAGCAAGAATTTACAGTTTCTGTCACTTTATGTGAGTTTTTATAGCTTGCTTTATAAAAAAAAAACAAAAAAAAACAGCCAAGCTTTAGATTATCTTAAAAAAGTGGTTAATTTACTGGAGTGGTCTTTACATTCAGATTTTAGTTTTCAACTCTGGAAACGTTACATCTGCCTGAGTAAAAATTGAATCTTCATTTGAGATGTGCTCAGAAATCTGTGAGGCTGAAGCTCTTAGTGGAAAGTTTAAGCTCTCTCTAGACAACATAGAGTCCTCAGTATACCCTTGGGAAAATGAAATATAATGTATATAATAATGTCCAGTTTCATTTAACTCAAGTGCATGTTTTCATTCGAGGTATTTGGCTGACACAAAGCAAGTTTTCACACCCGAGGAATGCTCATATGTAAGTCAAACTAACAGCTTAATTACTCTCCAGATCCCATTTTTTCTTTGTCCAAACGCTAAATTGTTCATCCCCGCCTTTGATGTGTACCTCAGTGTCAACATATTGAAGCCAGCCACGACAGCAGCTGCACCGCATCAGCTGGCCGAAAGCGGCTACCATGATGTACAGCGCTGAGCATGCTCCAAAGAAAAGATCCACCAAGAGGTAAATGAAAGGGGGGAAAAAACAGGACCACAGTCGGCCAGTGTGAAAAATGACATCTGCTGGTGCTGAGCAACCTTCAGCCCTCCAGGAAATAATCTTGTTTTTCAAGAGAATAAATTTAAAGATCAATCAGGGGGAGAGTGAGACAAATCCTGGAGGGGGCAATAAGCAAGATGAGAGAGGGGCAGGGCAAGGAAATAAGTCTTCCTTTGACATCACACAGGGGCTGGTAAATCCCGAAATCCCCAAATTCACTGGCCACTTTCCGTATAACACCAGCACACCAGGTTTTAAGAGTATTAGAGAATGTGGCGGGACAGTTGCTTCACCTTCAGAGAGAGTGGCTCCTCTGAGACAGAGTGACATCTGGAAGGTGAGTCTTCACACAGCGGCAATGTCCAGTGTCTCTCTAGTGCTGCCTTTGTGAAAATAAAAAGGTTTTTTTTTTTTTTTTTACATACATATACATATATTACTTTTAATATATTTTATACTATATTTTATATGAATACTGTATAATATACAAGAGTGAAGGGAGTTCTTCAGAGTCAACAACAGGTTAGAGTGATAGCTCATAAAGATTTGTGGATGTGCGTGGTGTGTGTATATGGGTGTCTTCTGTCTTGTAAGTGTCCACTTGTGCATACGTAAGTGTGTAAGTATATGCACAGGTGTTTGCACATGTGTCTGTGTATGCATCTTTGCAGATTTGCACGTGTGCAGGTTTGTGTGTGTGTGTGTGTGTGTGTTGAGAGAGGTGTTCAGTGAGCACTTGTATGTATTTGTGCATCTTTTTTTATGGGCCTCTGTGCAGGTTTGTGTGTCTGATGGGGCAAGGGGGGGGGGGGGGGGGGGGGGGTCAGGGTTGGGGAATTACTGAACCATGAAAGTGACTAACACATGAACTTGTGTGCATACCTCATCAAGGACAAATTCATCCACGTCTACCTCCTCAAAGGTTTCGTCCTCTCCGCTGTCGGTGCATGTGACAGCAGCGAGAGCAGATGCGAGCCTCCTCCTCAGAGCGAAGCCCCTCCAGAACGCCTGGAGGTACCCAAAGAAAGAAATAGAAGAAACCTCTCCATGAATCACGGGGCAAACGTAAATATTGTGTGTTATCCCATTAGAGAGATAAAACATGTTAACCCCTCTTTTAATTGCTGAGCGTTCTGCTGTCTGAACTCTGCGTGACTCCGGGCTGCTCCGAGACAAATGGAGCTCCAGTGTGCCTCTAAATCCTCCAATTCCCAATGGGCTTTTTTTTGGGGGGGGGGGGGCACACTTTACTTCAAGTTGAGCCGAGCAGGAATCCTAGAACTCTTACTACCACACTTTGAAACTGATTGATCACTCTGTACAACCCCAACATGCATACACACTAATCTACTACGCCACCAGCCCCCCACCCCACCTTCTACCTCTGAGGGCCCTGAAGGACTCATCAAACACTCTTTGTGTTGAGAAGGGATTTGGGTTTAAGTGTTGAGTAGCATGTTTTTTAGAACAGCATCCTACACCTATACAGAGGATTAGCCAAATAAGCCTCCACGGCACGTATGAGGCCTGAAGACGGATGTTTAAGGGTGAAAATGACACATTTTCAGATGTCCACTGTGTGAGAGTGATATTAGCCTGTGTGTGCCTGGTGTTATAATTTACACATAGATAATAACAGTCTTCTATCTATTCTGAATGGCAGTTAGGCTTTAAAATATTGATTCATTGCAGATCTCATTTGACTTTTAATGCATATGTACATAACAGACATAACTGACCTGATGAGTGAATTGAATTAACTCAATTAATACATCATTGTTACCAATAAATCAAATTCAGATACCACAATAATGTTCGTTGGAACTTTGTTCCCAGCACTGAACCAATCGGCAAAAGTGTCAGTAGGGAGTTTTTACCCTCGAAGCAGCATAACTTTGTCCTTTCTAAATCAGTGGTTCTCAAACTTTTTCACATTAAAGACCCACGTTTAATAAGATTTTGTCCCAGATTTTTGTTTCTAGATGCGTTATTACAAAAAGTGTTTGAAACCCATGACTAAAATAGTCATACATTCTGTCATTGTGTTTCTTATGGATGGAAATGTAGTGAAAATAAATTATTCTGGGGACCTCTCGGAACCCCCTTTGAGAACCACTGTTCTAAATGTCTGGATTGGCAGCTAGTGTTGTAGTAACGGGCGTATTGCCACAACAGAGAACTCAATTTAAGTTACCGGTGTACGCACAGTAAGAAAAGCAAGTGACGCAGTTGAATTTCGGCCCCGTAATTTAGAGTATGACTCAACTCATTGGATTTAACCTTGTTATTTAGACTAATTATAATAATCTTTATTGTCCACAGATGTGGAAATTTCCCTTTGGTTTCGCAGGCTGGTTAAAACACATCATTGGAACTTAAACAATAAATGCAATAATGAATTAACATGATTCCAGTGTGAATGATGCTTACGAGTTTAACACAGTTTTTGTATTTGGTATAAAGGACTTTCTGTAAATGTTTTTGGTTGCTATTGTAGCTCTAAAGCATCTTCCTGAGGGCAGTTTTGTGAATTCAAAAACATGCAAATATTTGACAGAATTCCAACAGTTTTACCTGGATGATTGTTGCTGCACAATCGTTAATATAGGAAGGTCCCGACTCTGGCGCTCCTCCGCCACCTCCTCTTCCCCCTCCCTTCTCAGCTGTGAGGGGGCTGCTGATGTTCCCACATTTTTGTCTGTATTCCCTCCACCACTGCTGAATCACAACTGCTGCTGTGCTGCTCCAGAAAGGACACACACACACACACACACACACACACACAAAGTGAAGGATATATACATGATGTCATAGCACCTTCATCTTTCAAAACATGAATTTATTCCTGAGCTGACATCTGGAGAGCAGGACCCTGGAGAGTTTAAGCCTGTCCAGAGCCACCCTTCATATCAAAGATCTATCGTCCTCCCAAAGATAGCGCAGTGTTAATGATGAAGCTGCGTGTTAGAATGAATAAGATGTTCAACATCTTCTGCCGTAAATCAAATAGAGGAGGCTCCAATGATGACAAATGCTCCGCCAGCAGAAACTAATAAAATGCAGAGCTGCTATAAAAAGTATTATATAAAAAAAGAGGGTGTTTGCTCTCAGTCAGCTGTGTCCAGTTGTGTACAATATAACAGTTTGGAGGCTTTCATTACATCAGCTGATCTCATTGGTTTGTTTTCAACAGGATAATGTTGAAAACTACTGACTCAGAAAATTTGGTGAATTACTTTCTTGGGTCCAGGTCTTGATGGTTGGACACATGTGCCATTTCCAGATGGGAGGAGTGAAGGCCCGTCTTTAAAACTGTTGTAACAGTATCTAATGTGTCACACCAGTTCTTGATATTGTTCTTGCTTGGAGTAACTGCTGGAACTTTTCCAGTGGGCTCCGTGTGTGAGTGCTCAGAAAGCTTTTCAGCACTGGTACTGTCCACGTCCAGTGTTTTCTCAGGTGTTGTTCGGCCTGCAGACACAGTGGTGTCGCCATATTCATGGGCGAATCTCTGGTCCACAGCCAGCTTCAGAGTCTCAGCGAAGTGTCGGCAGGAGCTTTTCACAGCATCCAGGTGAGGTGAGGCGTTACTGTGAACAGAAACCCACAAAAACGCACTGTTTTAGGCGTGGGTGCTCACTTTTTAGGATATATGCATGACCCACACACAGAAAATTACAATTACATCCTATCTTAGCTCCAGTCTCCATGAATCACAGTCACGCCTAGTACCTGGAATAACTGTATGTAGTGGCTAATGTGGACTGGACAGGCCCTCCTTTATGCAGTCAACGAACCTGTTAGTGATGACTGCATGCCAATTCCAGGTTTAGCCACAAATATATTTTGAAAGCAGCTGTTTTCCAATTCAAAAGCTTTCATTTAAACGTAAGAATTGGTTTGATTGTTTTTTATTTGATATTGAACGGATGTATGTAGGAAAAAGTTAGAGAAAGAAAACTGTAGCTGCAATCAATCAAACATCTGACACTATATCAATATCTTTGCTTACTAAAATCTAAGTCAAAGTTTTGTTGTGTTATGATATTAAATCATTCAAACAAACAGAATGCAAGCAGTTGTAACTCAAAAGGTCTGCACTTCATATCAGGCTCAGTAATTTAATTTAAGACAAACTGTTATGAAATGGTATGTATGCAGTATCCTGCAACACTGAAAAATCTAACTCTAAATTAATGGAATATCAGATTTTTCTGACATTTAGTTCTTACTCTTGACCGGTTCATCAGAGGTGAGGTGGGTGCACTGTGTGTGTGTGTGTGTGTGTGTGTGTGTGTGTGATATGTGCCTCCCTGCTCTGTGTGTGCCCTAATACCATATAATGTCTCTTTCATTGAGGGGATAAACTGACTACAAAGCCACCTCAATGGAAACTTAATGAATCTATTAGCAATGCTTGGCTCTGCTCCCCCCGTCACCCTCCCTGTGCTCCACCCTGAGGGGCCAGAGATGCTTCAGTACCCAGCCAGTCTGGAAGGCCTGTAGCCTTAGGTAGTACAGCCTCTTCTTCTCTACAAAGACCAACTCTTCACTCTCAGTGGGACAAGAAAGAGAGGAGTCGGGAGGTTCAAAAGGACTGTGACACAAACGACCCCTCCTCCCTGTACCTGCTGGTTCACTGCAGGGTCACCATGAACATGTAAAGCACTGGTATAAGAGAGCGGGACAACATTTTAAAAACGTTAAACCTGCAGTATAACATGTTCATGATGGGGAAAATAATAATCACAGCGTACATATTGATTATTACTAGCCCATGTCTGTCTGTAAACTTGTTTGTAGATAGCAAAATCTGCATTGGTTACTTGTTTTTTTCGATTATTTCAATGTACGTATTGGCATATGAGTAATGTTTTTATACAAACTTGACAAAAAGGGAAGAGCCCAGTATCCATAGGAAGTAAATTCTTATTGAATAATGTGCAGCCTCCAAACTATGTGAAACGTCAGTGTTCAGTGGCAAAGCCAGAAGTACAGTTCCCTTTAATAAGCAAAGTGGAAAGTAAGAGTGGGGAGGTTGAGGTGATGGATGGGTGTGTAGCGCATCCCACATTCATGTGAACCACAAGTGATTCTCTAACTGCAAATACCTTTATTCCTGGATCCAAACCATGGAAACTTGAAGTGTCTGTTATGTATTTTATGTGCACATTTATTGCAGTGTCTTGTTGAATATTAATTATGAAGCCAATTACTTTAAGACAACATTGAAGATTGATTTCATTTTACTACATTAATCCCCAGCTTGTCTCTCTATGAGAAGAAGAAGAGTAAAGGAAGCTTTGGAAGATTTTCTTCCACAAAAAGTTACTTTTCTATGGATTTCTCTATCGTACATGATCACTGGAGGGCACAGAAACATTTGTTTTATGCATCTGCTCTGTTTGAGACACTTGTTTTCCAACTACGTGCTTGTTTAGAGGGAAAGAGATTTTAATTAAAGTTAAGTCATATTTGTGAAATAGGCACTTTGTGAAGAACATAGTATTCACACAAAGTTGTGAAACCGTTCCCCTGATAAACCCCATGGTTTCCCACCGTACAGTCAGCAGCGGACTGGCGTGTGGCACTCCTCTCACCTCCCCTAAACCTCAGTTTGACATGAGGTCAGGCCAGGGGTTAAATGGCTGTGTTGGTCCTTGCAAAGCCCCCAGAATGGCTCATTGTCCAGAGGCCAGGGGGGTAGAGGGCACACAGTGAGGGGTGAAGCGAAAGGAGCGCAACGCTAACCCCCCAAGCCATAGGAGTCCTCGGTGTGACCCGTACCCGTAGCCGCCGCCACGTTTCATCTTTTGTGCTGTGTAATTTGGAAGGGTCATGTAGATAAGCAGAAAGTTGACCACTGTTTTAAGTGTTGGTGGTCCGTCTTCCAAGGGACCGTCAATGTGTGCCGAGGCCAGTGACATCGAAGGACTTGTGAAAATAGATGGACGTTGTCTTTAGGCTCACTACGCCCTACGTATCAGACATAACAAGGGGATAGCTCACATTCCTGACTGCTTGATGTCTGTCTGTCTGTCTAAAAGACTGATCAGCGCTTGATTAAAGAAGAGTAATACAACCTCTTATAAATAAACTTATTTTTGTTGAGGAAAACAAAAGATATTTTAAGGTAATTTGGTGTGAAATTAATAATTATTTGACACAGAGGAGTTAGAGAGTTAGAGACCATGCCATCTATGAAAACAGTATATGGGAGAGTCACTTCTTCTTCAACACCTTGAAGCTACAGTTTGATCAAATAAATCTGAGTTAAGTACCCCCCCCCTTCCCTACCAAGTCAATTAAACACTTCACTTTACCAACGCAGATCATGTAAGTGTGTTATCACATAAAGTTAATCCCTGGTGTCAATATTACAGAAGATAATCTGATGAAAAGTATGTTATCTGAGGTAAAAATAAGAACCATCAATCATATTCTTTTTCCTTCATGGATCCATGACAGCGCTATAAAGAATAACAGTACATTTTGGGACATTACACCCACTTTCACTGACCACTGATGAGGCCTGTGCTCCTCCACACAAAACTGACTGACAGTACATCTACACCAGCAGTCAGTACTTTCTTTCTCTTACCTGAGCTCCCTGCTGTGCTGCTGCTGTAAATCACGACTCTGCTTTAGCTGAGCCTGACAAAACGTTAGGAAGTCGCCCGAGGCCGAGCTGACCTGTGGAACAGCAGGAGCTGACATAAAGGCGTCTGTCTCCTGGCCATCAACGGCTCTCAGGCCAGCCGCTGCTCTCTGCAGAGTGGCTCTGAAAAGGAGAGCAAATCGGATTAAACATCCAATTAAATGTCAAGCTTTGATAGCCTTTATTTTTCATTTTCTACAATATCAACAAAATGTCTCAGAATACAAGTAGCCTACTTAAATAGACAATAATTTCCAGCCTTATGACCTTAATTCCTTTTGAAACAACAGATTTGTTTTTACCAATAGATTAAATACCATGACATCAGCTGTCATATTGATTGTAATACTAAACAATACCACTGCATTTATTTTAAAATGTATGCAAAAAGACTGACACGTTGACATTTCAGCTTTTCTATCGCTCTATATAACAGAACAGCACTTTGAATCCACTCTCCACCATTGCAGTGAATACAAACAACCCAGAGTCCCACAGTTTGTATAAACAACAGTATATTTAAAGACTGGGGCCTTTCATAGCGATATGAATGTGACCCAGAAAATAGACTGAGATTTCAGATGCAGTGGAGAAGTTTTTCCAAAATGAGGCTGAAGTCAGAAGGAGTTTGTGTCAAGGCTACAGAATAAGACATGAAGCTTCTGCCCTCAGGCTTGTGCCACGGGGCGTCAGCATGATTTGACTTTTACTTTCTGGTCAATAGGCCTCACAAATCAATACAGAGGTTTCAAACTTGGGGTGAATAGATTTCAGTCTTTTTTTTTTTGTTATGTCTCATATTTCAAGATGATCATTTAATCACAGATACATCTATTCAGCTGTTGGATAATGATCACCCTCTTAGGTAAAAAAGTTGCTCTAATACAGAAGAGTTAGAGCTGCAGCTCTGTTTATCTTGACAGGTAGAGTTTGATAAAACAGTTTTGAATCCCTCAGAGGACACTCATCGTACATGCTGTTCTCTATGCTGAGTGTTTAGTACATTTTGTCTTCCGGACTAACTACACTAATCTATTTACAGTGAATTTGTTGAGCTTCATCCTCTAGTATAAATCATGCACACTGTGATCTGGCATTAAAATCGAAATCCATTTTGAGACAATGAGCGTAATCTTTAACTTTATTATATCTAAAAGTGTAGTTACACAGCCACTTTGGATAAAAACCCCTACCAAATGGAGGTACTATTAGTCTTCAAACTGGAGGGGAGCCCTGAAAGGCAATGAGTCTGGGGGAGAGGTAACCACTGCCTGAGGCTAAGGATGTACAAGCAGAGGAATCCCAACTATCTGCCAGAGAAACCGACTCTGAGCATCCACCAGCAGAGCACAGGTCAAATGTGGTCTGTGTTCAGTGGGAAAATGTGGAGCTGGAAACTCTACAGGACACTAGGGAACAGCAACAATAAAATCCATAAAAATACAAGCCCTCAGGCTATGAAGTCGATTTTTTAAAAACATTTATGAACAACTGGGTTTCTCAAAATTGATTCCCAGAGCACCACATGCTCTTAAACCGTGCTACCATGTCACCAGAGGAGGATAAAACATGTGTCGAGGGCAAGCTTTTCGTTTCACCAGCACATAATGTGTGTTTCTGTGAGTATTTCATGTTGTATGTCTCAAGCTGATTCACCAATCTATGGCTATAATAGACTTTTAAGGGTAGATCTCTTTAGATTATTTAAAAACAAAGCTCCATCTTACAGTACATCAGCTGTCCCCTACACTCTACGTACCATAACCACTGATTGTACGACTAATAAAGATGGAGCAGAGGGCAAAGTATTAAATCCGGCTAAAAGAATAAATAAACAAAGATGATGGCAGAGTATTCCTGGTGCTTCAGGTACTTTATCTATATATCTATACTTTATTCTGATTCATGTTTTGGTTGTGAACCCCTTTCTTCAGACCCTTGTCGAGGATTTAAAAGTTCATACTAGAACTAGAGATAGCATGCTTGGTTTTCCCCACCACAGTGCCACCCTGAGTCAAAGTCGCGACCACAGCGGACGGGATCTGTGCACTGTCAAGAGGGTTACGGTTTTGATGTGGCCCACTTGGTCTCTCTGACACAGATCGGGATTAGATTCCAACCCTTCGGGCATGTTGTCTGGCTGGCTGTCTTCAAATGAAGCTCCAAACTCAAACGGGACCTTTTGATTGTTTCATGAGCTCAGCGAGCTGCGGATTGTAATTCAATTCAGGAGTGAACGCCACTTAGACACTGCACTTGGGATAATGCAGAGTAGGCCTATGTACTAAATAATTAGATGCCATGTGTTGTTGATGTTTACAATGGATGATTCTTATTAAAGAATTGGGGGGGGGATGGTTTCTTTGAAGCATAAAGCTTCTTGTTTTCTTGTTGGAATATTGGAAATTGTGTATTTGTCAAGTCTGGTGCAAGTCAGTATTTTTCAAACTAAGCTAGGAGCGTCACAATTTAGATGCTATGAATCTCTCTCTCACACCTCACAGCTATATCTACATTGACTTCAACCTCAATCTTTCCTAAATTGATATAAATTTCATCCTCCTTTCTGGGGGAAACACTGTTCTTGGCTCACATTCCTTCATCCTCCTCCTCTTCCTCCTCCTCCTCCTCTAGCCCATACGTATGAGCACAGGTCCGTATTTCATTTAGTGAAGACTTCCTCCAAAACACAGGCTCTTAAAGTGGCCCTGATTAATCAAGGCCCAGTGTTTTCTTCTTCCACATCTCCCGGATCAGGGGGGGCTGCCTACAGGGAGTGAAATTCTTAGCGCTTGCCTTTTGGTGCTTTAATTTAGCCGGTGTTATCACTGGCTCGGGATGAAAGGGCCAGGGCATGAGAGTGGAAATACAGAGGGTTAATTCCACTGCTGGCACTGGAGGTTAAGTAAAGTTCAATGAAATATTAAGGTAATGTTTCGCTAAAGGCTTAAGATGGAAAAAAATGAAGACAAGTGACTTGTGTTTTTTTTTTTTTTTTTTTTTTTTTTTTTTTAAGAAAATAAACAACTAAAAAGGGAAAATTACAAATAAAAAAACATACATTTTTGTTCATGCCATCACTAGTATGGCACCAAATAGTCAGTGCTACATGAAGCAGTAATGTTTTACACGTGCAACTGACGTGCAACTTTCGTCCATTTTGATGTTGCTGATTTAATGGTTCAAATGCTGTTAGATAAACATCCCATAAAATAATTTTCTAAAACTGCAACATTAAGGGCTTTTTGGAGGGGCAAGCAAAGTATAGTTTTTCATATTTTGTATATTTTTCCGTTACTACATGGGTGTGAGTAACTCTGAGGAGCCAAACCTGCAACAGCTGAGATCATTGCTTATGACAGGCTGACAAAAGCACGAAGAATATAAGTGATCAGCGCATATTTTTCATATAAGTCACTGCAACTGTCTTAACATGGGAAAAGTATTCAGGCGCTGTAAGTGAATGACCAAATTGACACTGAAAGGATAATTGATTTTTCTGTTGTATCAATATTTTGGGAATTACGAGCACTTAGCATGACGTACGCGCGCACACAGATGTCGGTGGCACGTCGCAGTAATCTAATAGCAGATGCGGATCACAGTGCTAATCCTGGGAAGTGGAGAGGAAGGCCTATGTTCTGCTGGAATGTTTAGACTACCTGAGCCAATAGACCGAATTTGTGATAGAGAAATACTGGATTTTCACTGGTATGTTACTTTGAACATCCATCACAGCGACTGATATTTCAGAGCAAAGGAAGCTGAAACTGAAACTTTTTTTTTTTTTCCTCCAAAAGAATTTCCAGAAAGAACCACGGAAATTTCTAATTATGCTATCTTGATAAGAAACTAGAGTGGCAGGTACTACAGAGGCGAACATGCTAAAGTGAGAGGTGAACAGCCTTCCAGAAAATTACTGGTGCATTCAAATCAGCTTACGACAGTACTGCCTGATGCGTCCTGAAAGCAGAGGCATACAGAGGAGATAACTAAATATTTAGTTCCTGGAAAACAGTAGCCTTGTCTGATTTGCTCCAACTCCTACGTCCAGACTTCACCTTACCTCCAGCCACTCTCCTTCTGAAAAGGATTTCCGGTGAGGTGGACCTCTCGCAGGAACTGACATCCCTCCAGACTCTCACACACATTCTGCAGTTCTGAGAGAGAGGCAGAAAAACAACTATGCCATGTCAATGCCAATATTATTCACCCTGTTCCTCACTTTCACCAGTGTCCCAGCTGATTATGCAGAGCCACATCAACGATGATGAAATAAATAGAGACGTGTTGAAGAGACTTATGAATCTTATTTCCGTGGAGTCATATACTGACAGCATAGAGGCAATATAAATGCAGCAGCGTAATATAAAATGATGGAACCAGAAGTGTTTATGCCTAAAGGTTTGGTGCACCTACATTTATAGCTTTCGTAACTTAAGTGAAATCAATCTGTGGCTGAGTGGGAGTAAGAGACTTGACAGGGAGAAGGTCTGTGAGCATGTAGATGGAAGGAAATCAGTACTGAAAACGTCTGAATCTTCTTAATGCGAGTGTCTGATAATAATAATAATCTTTATTTATTGAGCAATTTTAAAATCCTAAATTTCAAAGTGCTTCACACAAAGAAGCAAATTAAAATCTTTAAAAAAAAATAAATAATTGGAAGAAGTTAAGTCAGCAAAAAAGATAATGAATTGAATTTGTCCACATTACAGTACATACACAGTAGAAGTTGGTATACCTTTATGATGAGGAAATGAGATTTATATAATCAGTTTAATCAAGACAACATGTTACCTGACATGCAGTTGAATCGAAGATCCAGATTTGCGAGGGACACAAAATCAGACATGGAGTGCAGGTGGGTAATTCTAGGAGAGAAAGACACACAGTGTAACCCTTTCGAAAGCTGCACTTCATGTTGATGTTAAACACAGAAAACATTTGGAAATGATGTGACAATGTTTTTTAAGCTGATAATGTTGCATGAGTCACCAAAAAATTTATTGAGTTTTAATTTAGATATCAAATTACTGGAGAAAAACAGAAAAGCCAAAAGTTGCAGTGTGTGTTACTTTCTCCTTTGTAGGAATGGTGGAAAAAATACCTGTTCTGAGCCACTGAGAGCTGGTGCATGAGAGGAAGCCAGCAGACGGCGAGGCCCTGCAGTGAGGAGATGCTGTTGTCGTCTAGATGCAGCTCTCTGAGGAGGATGTGGTTGTTAAGAGTCGGGGGCTGATGGACAAACAGGGTGAAGTTGTGAGAAAACACTGGCTACAATGAGGGGTTAGACTAACTTTACGTTTCTGCTGCTGCTGGTCCAAAAGCAACTGATCCGTCACTGTCAGCTGTTTTAGTCCTGCTGTGTTTACAGTCATCAGCCACAAGTGAAGCTCATCAAGGACCAGATGGTGCCTTTGGAAATACTGAGGATGTGAACATTTCCATATTTGCTTTAGTTTTTTGGGGTTTTTTTGTATGTAAATTTTTCTTTTCTTGACTTTACCTTATCGAACAATTACTACAGAGTCAATCTCCCAAAAAAGAGAAAGATAACCTTCAGTAATTGGTCTTTTCTCCGACTGATGCTTAAAGACCATTCTCATAGAGGATATCGTGACCTGACCACACAGGTGTAAATAACAGCATCATCTTTCAGGTGTCACTGACACACCTTTTATAGGCTGGGTCCCTTTTTGAATTTTAGATTTTATTTTTCTCACAGGTGAGGAGAAGGTTGAATATCATCCAGAAGAGGCCATGATATTAAATTGTGGCGTCACAGGACAATCACATGCAACATATATTGCCAAACAGCGGCCTGTAGTTTTGACAGGATAATTATTTCAAATATGATCTGTTCAAAGTGATAACATGATCCCCTAAACTGGCTTCCACTCGTGAGTTGATGATTTGAATAAATCAGTTCATATGTGTTTATAACACTTTAATTTTGAAGTTTTGACACCCCATGCTAGATGTCTAATTTACATGGTTTTTATCATTCTGACCAGCCTCACACACCCACCCCTGCCTGGAATTAGATTTCAGGTTTGTGGTTATAAAACAAAAACAGGGAATGTTACGTTGTATTTTTGTATTTTGATATTTTACCAAAAAAAAGGAAATAACTGTTACGTGCAGAAATCAAAAGATGGAAAAGAAAATTAAACAAATAGTTTGTTTTTTTTTAATTTGTGTTTTTTTTTTCTTGTTTTTCCATGGGAAATCCCTACATCCCTCCGTACAAATTATTTACATTCTCACAAGATGAAAACAGAATGATGTGAGCTTAATTCAATAAAACCGTTTGAGTCCCTCACCTCCCTCAAACATCCAAATCACTTTCTGTACAGGTCTCACAGAGCTGCAACAATGAACAGTGACATCAGATCCAGTGCTTTCACTGATCAGCTGTTGCTGTTTTTACCTCAGTGAGGCTGTTGGCTCTTAGGTCCAGAGTCTGGAGCAGAGCACTGTTCTCCAGACCCTCCACACTTGCCAGGTGGTTGTGTGAACAGTCCAGGTGAATGAGGGTGTAAACATCCCTCAGCCCTTTGGTGCTGATCAGCTGGTTGTGATCCACCGACAACCTCTGCAGTCTCTTCATAGACTCCAGGCCCGCTAGGGACGAAACAAAAAAGAGAAGCCACTTTACTCACAGTAAAATTTTATAGTAGCCGAATGTGCAAGTCAATGTGTTTAACCTTTTGCCTGGCCAATATCTATTTATGACTTGAGCCCCACAGCTCAGGGCCCAGGGTGAGTTTAGTAAATAAATCACATTTCAATACAGACTGCAGTGAATGAAAGGAAAAGAGATGAAAAGAAGATGGAGGCTGCCCTCTTGTGGAGTGTCGCAGACATGCCGGGGGTTCAGGCTTGTTACGGCCTCATCTCAAGCTGCTACTGTACATGCACATTCCAAGGACAATAACCAAACTACAAAGATTTGGAGACCTCAAATGCCAAACATTATAATCACAACAATCTGTCTATGCATCTTTTACAACTTTCAAATCTGGATCTTCACCAATGCGGGTGATGGAGTTGTGTGACAGGTCCAGAAGGTCCAAATTTTCAGCGCCACTTAAACCGTGGATGGACGTCAAATCGTTGTGGCCGAGTCGAAGAACTCTTAAACTGGTCATGTTTTCACAGTCCACAAAAGAGATGTCATTTTCCTGCCAGAGAACAAATTAAGAATTTTTTTTTTTTTTAAACATGAAAAATGGCAGCAGTAACTCATATACACTGACTGAACATTCACCTGTAGATCGATGTAGCAGAGCTGTGGTAACTGCTTGATGCCTTCCAGGGATTTGAGGCCACAGCGTCTGAGGGTGAGGGACTGAAGGTGGGTACACTGAGCGAGAGTGGACAAACCGCAGCCGGGCAAGTCCTCCAGAGTCACTGTGGTCACCTGAGAGAGAGGCAGAGGCTGCTTCAGGTTACAGAGCATTTAATGAATTTGAGAAGTTACATTGGCAAAGTGATACGTCATTATTATATTAAATATCAAATATGGACAAGCTAGAAATTAGTTACTGCTCAAACAAAATATTCTCTTTAATATACCTAGGTAAAACTAATATAAATATGCCACAGTTTTATTATCCCTGCAAATACATCATCAATTTGTTTATTCAACATTGTTTCTACTAGGGCTTGAAAATTACCAGAGATATTTGAACTTCAAGCCGATCCTCCAAACTTGTTTGTGTTCAAACAACTTAATTCTTCATGAATAATATCTAATGTGTCTGTATCATTTGTACATAGTTACCTTCTCCAGGGATCTGCAGCCTGTGGACTGAAGCAGAGTGTGCGGGCAGAGAGGCGGCAGACCGCTGGCCCCGGCGGCCCTCCTCAGTCCTCTTCGACTTCGGACACATCCCTTTTGCTTCCTCCTGTTCTGGAGAGACAGTTTGGACCACGGGACGCAGTCTTTCATCCATGACAGTCTCTTCTGCTCTGTGTGCTCTGGGAGACACATGGGTAAAGAGCCGGAGGAAGTGGAAGGCTTTACTGCTTCATCTTGTCGCTCCCTAGTTTTATGTGTGGAGGTCTGGCTAGTGTCCTTGTTTAGGTCAGAGCTGGTGGGACTGGCTGTGGACTCACTGGGTAAAGGACCAGGGCTTGAGGAGGTCCGTGTGGCTCTGTCTTCTAGTTGTGAGGTCAGGGAGTTTCTGGTGTTCTCTGTACTCTTGCTCTCATTTTGAGTTTTCATGCCGTTATTTTCTCTTCTCCTCTCCTGCAGCTTGTTCATTATAATCAGCCTCTCCTCCTTTTCGTTGTCCAGCACTTTAATCTTGTTGTTTTCCCCCTCTTCTCTGAGTGTTCTTTCTCCTGATTTTATGTTTTCTTCTTGGTTTTTTCTCACATTTTCCTTAATGTCCCTCTTGTCAGCACCTGTATTTTTTCTCCCATCCTCCCTTTTTCTCATATCATTCTTCTCTTGATGTTTCTTCACCTCTTCCTGCCTCTTTTCTTTATCCTCTGCTTCATGTGCTTTATCCAACTCTTTCTCTTTCCTGAGTCTTTTCTCTTTTTCAACATCATTGTATTTTTCCTCTTCTTTCTGTCGCCCCATTACTTTTGTTTTTTTCTCTTCTTCCATCCTTAACATATCTTTACCTTCCATACTATGTCTCCTCTCCTCGTGCTTCTTTATCTTTTCATCTTCTTCAAGTTTAATTTCTTCTATTTTGCTATTTCCCTCTTCCTTTCTCTTCTTCTCTACTTCCGCCTTTCTTGTTTCCTCACTTTTTCTCTCTTCCCCCTTGTGTCTCATTTCCTCCTGCTTCATCCTCACCTCAAGCTCCATCGTTATCCTCACCTCTTCCTCTCTTCTCGTGTGTTTGTCATCACTGTGTCTCCCCTCCTCCTTAACTCCTATCTCTTCTTCATTTATCCTGCTTTTGTCTTCCTCCATCTTCTTGCTTTTCAACTCAATCATTTTTTTCTCCTCTTCCTTTTTCCTTGTTTCCTCCTCTCTTTTCCTATTCTTCTCCCTCTCCTTTACTTTCTCATCATTTTCCTTCCTTTTTCTTTCCTCTTCTTCCACCTGTCTCCTCCTCTTCTCTTCCTCAAGTCTTATTTCTTTTATTTTCCTCTGTTCCTCTTTCCTCCTCATGTCTTCTATCTTGTTTTTCTCCTCTTCTCTTTTCCTGTTTTCTTCTTTCTCCATTTTCTTCTTTTCCTCTTCTTCCTTCCTCTGTTCCTCCTCCTTCTTTCTTCTGATCTTTTCTTTGAGTCTCATTTCTTCTATTTTTCTCTTTTCCTCATCCTCTCTATTCCTTCGAATCTCTTCCTCCAGCTTTTTCCTCTCCATCTCTCTCTTAATCATCTCCTCTTCCCTTTTCCTCCTGCTTCCTCTTCTCTTCCTCCACCTTCCTTTTCCTCTCCCCCTCTTCCTTTATCCTCCTCTGCTCCTCCTCCCGCACCTTCCTCTCTTTCTCCACTCGTTTCTGTAAGTTGCTAATCAGTTCCTGAGTGGCAAAGATAGTCACAAGAGTTACAACAAAGTACCATTGCAGGTACATAAAACAACCCACTTGAAAATTGCAAACAGTCCAAACACTATTCAGCTAAAGAGGAATCTGGTATTTGAGGTCAGTGACACTACCCCAAAAGGACACTGATTCCAAGTTGTTGAAATAATGTTGAATTCAGATGATTATCAACTTCACCGAAACTAAAAACTGAATAATTATAATAAAACTGAATTATTGACTTGTAGGAGTGCCAACATCCACACTGTCTTTGGTTGGAAGTCTGTTGGAAAAAGAGGATTCAGGCATACCTGCTGAAGCAGAAACTCCTGTTCAAGTTTCTCCTGAGCTCTCTTCTCCATCAACTCAAGTTCCTTCTGATGTAGCTGGATACAGAAAGCAATTATAAAAAAAAAAATAAACATTATGACATGTTATCTCTTTCTCAAGAGATTTTTCTTTGATACGCAGCATACTCGTCTCGCTGGCTGTCAACTTGGTATTTCTCAATCATCTGTCTTGTTCTATTTACTTAAATTAGTTCTTCTGGATGCCCTTTCTCACTGCAACATGACATTACTTGAAAAGACAAGAAGACTTTATCCTTCTCAAGAAAACTTGAGGAAGACAGTTTCCTCAGGCTGCCTGTTTCCCAAATAAATACATATATTATTAGACATATTTGAATTTAGAGATTCTATTTTCACATTTTCAGTAGAACCTGAAAACCTGCATCTGCTATATTTAGAATTACTACGACAAGTAACCATGTTGAGTAAAGAAAGTCCCAAATGATTGACCTTCTCTGCTTCCATTATCTTCTTCAGCTCCTCCTGGAAGTCTCTCTCTCTTTGTCTCCTTTGCTCCTCTTTCGTCATCTCCTCACAATGTTGCCTCTCTATGTGTTCTCTCTGGTATTCAGTGCTTTTTTTTATCTCCTCCTCATTCATGGAGCTCTTGAGGGTCCTCACTTCCAGATACTTCTTACACTCCATGTATTCATCTGTTTCAGTCTCATCTGTGACGAGTAGAAAAATGCAGTAGTTAAGCAAGTGAGGAGGAAAAACATGAACTTGTTCACTTGCATTCACTTCCCCTGTCCTCTCTGTTACCGTCCATTACACAATACAAACTACCTGGAAAATAATACACAAAGAAATATATATATCATCTCACATGAATGATTCAGCCAGCACATGGGGAGGTGTGTGGCATTGTACTGTATGCTACGGTTGTGCAGCAGTTTCAGTCTTCCAACTAGAATTCAACTAGAACATTTCCATCAGCTCAAACACTATATATTTTACATCAAACAAGCTGAGGAAAAGCTTCACCAACCATCACCTTGAGGTGTGCACTTGTAAAATATAACCCTCTACTCTATTTTCTGTTGAAAAGGTGGGATTATGTACATCTGCATCTTTACAGCACCACACTACAGCTTTAAATGTGAACAAAAATAGGACAACAGTGACCTCTAGTGAGCAACTGTTCTATTACCAAAGATGGCTCTGGGTTTTAGCAGACCTCCAGTAAGGCTGAAAGTTCTTTGAACTTTGAACTAGTTTGAACCTGTTGTCACTCTGTCATAAGTACATAAAGTACAAGATTTTATTAAGTGCCAAAACAAGTTCTTGTTTTTTTATTCACAAGTAAGTTCACAAGTTTTGTTCACCATGTTGATGCTTCTACCTGGGAAGTATGAACATGAAAAATATATTTTTAAAGATTGCTTTTATCACCCTCTAGCATGGTTTAAATATAGCCAGCCTTCACCATGTGTATGACATTTCAGTTTAAAAACCTTCAGACAAACGCCCTGCATGTTGTGTCACCCTGCTGAGTTTAAGGAATAAAACATTTTCCCTCCATTTTTCTAAACATGTACTGTACCTTCACTGTTGAGACACACTGACACACTATGAGCGGAAAGCGCTTTTGTCTCTGTGGGTGTAGGCAGGAGGTGAGTTTCAGCGGAAGAGCTGTTTTCCTTATTTTCTGTTTCACAAGTAACCTGTATCAGAAAAAAACATAAATTTAGAGTAGTTTTCCACAGCTTGTGGATCCATTGTTTGGATGGGTCATACAGTGAAAGACTTGAGACTAGATTGTTAAGAGAGACATTTACCTGCTTATTCAGTTCCTCATCGAGTTCATAAGGCAAGTTCACCATGTCCTTAGTGTGATGTGATGCAGTGAAGTCTGAAATTTAACCATCATGGAGAAAATCATCAAAGGCAATTTAATGGTATCACTGGAGATCTTACTTTATTGTAAATATATAAGTTTGTATATCTCATGTAACAACTGTTCTGTCAATACAAAGGTTCAATACCTTTTTTTGTTTGTGGAAAGGAGGAAATAAAAGGCTTTAGAAGCATTAAATGTTTCATAATGTTCTTGCAATTCAACATGTTTCCATACCTTCAAGTTCCTCAAGGATGAATTTCTCACAGACTGCTGCTCTGCTCTTTGAAGTTTCAAAGTAGCTGAGCAGAGATGGGGGAAAATCATCTGAGACCTATTGTCAGAATCATAAAAGCAAATCATAGTCTGTCATTTAAGAACACCCTTCTATCCATCAAAACATGTATTCATACTAAGCTTCTGGAAACAAAGTGAGGCAAAAACGAATGACTAACTGAATACGTAAGTAAATGATAGCCTGTATCATCTGTGTGAAAAATAATTATACTTGTGGTAGGTTAGTCTATTATGGGCGCAGGATGCCCCCCAGTTGTCCATAATCCATCCATTATCTATGCCACTAATCCTGTTTGTGGTCCCAGGGAGGGCTCAAAATTAATCTGCACAATTTTCTTAATGGCTTTACAAATGCATACTATATTTGAAAAGTAAGACATGGCCAGTCGTGGCCTGTGGCCTGTGCCCAGCCGACCCCAGAGTGAGGTAGCTAACTCTCAACTTTCACCTTTAAGTGTGTTGTCCTCACAGAACACACAAACACTTGGACATAAGACAAACCAAAATGCATATATCACAGTAAAAGTAATACGTGAGGCACGCAAAACCCACCATATACAAGCTTGACATAGGAAAAATAAAACCGAATAGCCGCTTCTAGCTACATTTAGCTTGTTGTAAAACTTCACCTGTTAGCTTGTTGTCAACTTCACCTGTCCAATTAACTTAAAACATCATTATTTACATTGTGTTCAGGTCTCAGACAAAACAACTCACAGACTTACCGTCTCTTCGTGAACTTTAAAGCTCTCCTGCTCTTCTTTAGTGTCACCAGTATCAGAGATGACCACATTATCCAGCTCCCGCATGATTGTTTCATACAAATCATTAGCATCCGTCATGATTGTAAAACGTTAGCAGCTCGTCGGTAGTTCACTTTTACATTCACTTACGACCGTTTCCCGCCAGAAAGTTAGCTTAATTTGCTATATTTGCTGGCAACCCCCCCATCAAACTTACAGTTTGTCTGAACGTTCAACGCCTCAAAGCTAATTACAAGGTCTATGCGCGTTTAAGAGATAGTTAAGTCTCCATGGAAACAACGCTGAGAGCTACGTAATCTCGCAAGGGACAAACCATGCAAAAGGCAAAGGGAGTATTTATTTTTATAAAATTGCGTCTTCACATCTCCCATTTATCAACACTGTAAACTCTCTATTCTATTACATTCTATTACATTATAATTATTATTTAATTTAACTATTATAGTTTATTGTTTATCATCATCTTTCTATTATTATTATTATTACTAATGAGCTGCTGGACACCTGAATTTCCCCTACGGGATAAATAAGGTATCTATCTATCTATCTATCCATCATATTATATTATATTTGTATACGATAGATAGATAGATAGATAGATAGATAGATAGATAGATAGATAGATAGATAGATAGATAGATAGATAGATAGATGGTTAATGCGCTTTATGGATTAGTTTATTGAGTATTATTCAATATTGAGATCTATAAATCAAAATGTGTATTAGATGTGTAAATAACTTAATTGCAACTGTCAGTTTAAAAACTCTTAAGTCAGTGTTATTAATTGGCCACAAAACTTGTAATAATTCCACCGTTGTATTGGCCAACTAGTGTTTCGCTTCGGTGCAAAAAGGAATCTGAGAACAGCAGAGCTTTGTGACAAATAAAATGTAGTGTCATGGACTTGTGTGGGCATTTTGGGCAGCAAGCTAGGAAGGGTCAGTAAACCTAAGACCTTGTAGGTGAATCACAGGACCAGAAGAACAAAAAATGTGTTGGGCTGTGAACAATGCATACTTTTTCCACGACATTTCTGATCACAAAGACCGGTTCCCCTCTCCCGTGGTGAAGGCTCTGCACTTGTGCTGTACTCTGTCTCTTTGAGGAGATTCCAGTGGCCCACACAGGTTTTCCCATACACATTCCCGAGGGCTTTCTAAAAAGAACCCAGTCTCCTTCCTCAGAGTTTCAAAGAAAAACAGCGTGTCTTCCATCCCAAACTGTTTGGTCTGGAGACACTCTAAGGCCTGTTCTCCATTCTCGTGACGTTCCACGACAAAAACAAAACAACAGAATGGCGCCAGATCAGACTAATTTTTCCTTCAAAGGCCCCAACTGAATTCCACAATGACAATGAAAGGCATCACATCTACAACACTTATGTGGTCTACAAGGTCAACGCCATCAGAATCTTCTCAGGTTCAGCACAGACATGCTTTCATAAAGGTCAGCATGGGTCAAAGCACAACTTCAGTCCTGAGGCTGATGGGCAGAAACAGGACAGTTTGGTGCTGTCCTCGTTGTTGGAGTCAAACTGCCTGTCCCTTATGTTTCATTAGGTCCCCTAAGATTCATTGACCAAGTTCAATTGCTCAAAAAGGCTCCATCAGCAACCCTTGTCCACTCCGATTAGGGCCAGGCCCTTTGTCAGTGGGCAAGGTGTCCGTCGCTTTTGTCCAAGTGCACGGAACCCAGACAGCAGCCAGACAGGGCCAAGCTGCAGATTTATACAGCAGATTACGCCAGTCAATGGCGGCTCCGGCCCAAACGCAGCAGCAGTTTGGATAGTAGCCGTGTGTTTACACTGTCAAGGGTTTTCTGTTACTCGTCTGTAGCCATTATCTTGGCAGCCATTGGGCCTATCAAGCCTATCATTTCCATCTGGGGGCTTTGACGAAAGAAGGGACTGGAGGGTACCCCAACTACCCTTCCTCCTTCTCTCACTGCACATTCTGAATGTACAGGTTGCAAGCCACAAATTTACTAATGATGCGTAAAGGGAATTTGTTAATTGCGCTTTTGTGCCGCAACACATAAATTAGTCTCTTTTGTAGACCTGGTTTAATCCATCTGTCGTATTCAATCACAGAAACCTAAAATGAAAATACCATCCAGAAACAAAATATTTTTCATGCATGAACTCAAGCTGACATTCCAAACCCCAGAGCTGGAAAATGGATGATTCTTCTCAATGCACTGAGCCAGATTATAGGCTTCAGTGAGTAAGGCGACTTGTGTGTAGAGACCTGATGGCAGTTTAAACATATTAAGTGCACGTGAGGGGGGAAATATTTAAACAAGCTAATCCTGCACGAATGCCATTGTAAGCCTAATCACTCTCATGTTGCATTCTTGTCCTTGAGAGCTATCAAATCAAATTCTCACTCGCACCGCCGATATCTCACAGTGCTTCTTTACAACTTTTCCAAATTCACACTTTCACAGCATTGGCTCAGACCGATGCAGCTCACCTAGTTCATCCTCAGCACCCTCCCTAACTGAGGTTACTTCTCCTTCAGTGGGATGACAGCAGTTTTGAATTGGACTGTGACACAGATTGGGATTGCCTTTTCAGAGTTTACTCTGCCAGTGTGACCTTAGTACATGTAAATCTGCTTGAAATGACTGTGGGATTACTGTAATCAGAATTCCACTTAACAAGACGGGGGCTGGGAATAAGTCTACCCCAGGTTCAGGGAGTCATAGTAACATGTCTGCTAGCTTTTACCCATGATGTCTTCCCTATTATGTTTTTTGTAAATTCTGCATGTGGCATTATCAAGGTTTATATAATGTTAAATCTGAACATCTGCACACATCCTCTGTGCAGATACTACAGTCACATGCTGAGAACAGCATTTCCCCCATGGGGTTATCAATGGTAACATTGACATCCAGGGGCAAAAATGAAATGTGAGCTCTTTTGTTTTCCTCACTAAGGGGCTGAATACTGTAAATGTACAAAGAATGTCCCAAGTTAAACTCAGTATCTTGTGCTGGGCCACAGTCCATGAAAAGAGATCCACTGTGTAGAGGCAGAATGACTCTCAGTGGACGGACAAAACTGTAGAGGACACTCACAGCTGACTCAAAAGATTTAAAGCAACATTTGCTTTTTAACAAAATGTGAAGAATGGAAGAAATTTTAGATAAAATATATGTTTTTCTTCCTTCCAGATGAAGCTCTGCTCAGTGTAGTAAGTGAATCTCTAACATCAGCGTTTTAAGGTCAACTTTTAAGGAACTACCTGGTCTTTTTTTAGCTTGAATAGTTTATCACATTGATTGTTAAGAGTTTCAGGGGGTTTTTAGTCTACACTGGAGAATGTAAGTCTTGGGATTTAACAATTTTTGGAGTTGTGTTCACCCGTGTGAAGCAAATAGATAGAATTTACAAGATCCAAATCATAATTTATTGTGACGTCCTGACATTTAGTGTACCGTCATGCGTGGTAAGACCCACCCCACATGGTGCCTGAAAGGGATAAAACAAACCATAAAGGGAGCACTTGGCCCAGGTCTGGTGTTAGTGCTTTGATGTGCTCTGTGGGTCCCATGACTCGTTCTTGGCCTTGTGTCACAGGACAGTTCCTAGTGAGAGAGGAGAGGAGGCTGCGCTGCGCTTAATCTTCTCTTTGAAAAAAAAGCTTCTCCACCTCCAGCCAACAAGTGCCAGAGGTGAGCCAGAGCCACATTACCACCATTATGTTGTTGAATATGAGCCCAGTGTGTGTGTGTGTGTGTTTGTGTGTGTGTGTGTGTGTGTGTTTGTGTATGTATGTCCTGGTGGCCTCAGATGTCACAACAACCTATCATATTCTTTGTGCCTGTAGGGCAGAGTTACATTTTTTAACATACATTTTTTTTTTAAAACATATCTTTACTCATTTATCTTGTTCAGGGTTGCAGGAGGCTGAAGTTTCCCCCTGACGATTGGCATGAGGCAGGGTATGTCTTAGACAAGCTCCCCTGTATATTACAGTGCTTACACAAGTATAAAAAGACAACTACTCACACTCACAGCTTCAGCCAATTTAGACTCACCAAAACCTGAATCCTTGCATCCAGAGGAAATCATGCAGACACAAGGAGAACATGCACACTCCACATGCAGAGAGCAGTTCTGGCTTCTGATTACAAACCACTAACTCATACTGACTCACGCATCATACTGATATTTGATACTGTATATTATATTCATTTTGCCCATAACACCAACTTCTAAGTGCTTGAGTGTGTGGAGGTAGTTTTGCGGTCATGGTGGTGCTGCCTGAACTAACATGGAGCATAGAATCTGGGTCATCATATACTGTGATGGTCTCACAGAAATCTGGTCATTTATTGTGATTTACTGGTTGTAAGTGTAATCCTGCGATCCACACTTGCCTTGAGGCTCCAGGCGTCATGCGTGCAGTCAGACACGCTCTGAATTGATGTGCAGCCAAGGAAACAAAGGGTTCCGATGGTTTTAATAAAATAAACAATATTTATTTTTGAAAACAAAGTATTTTCCATCACAACAGCCCAGAATATTCAATGAAACTAGAAAATAAAAATAATAATATGATGTAATATAATATGACATAATAATAAATGTGTGGTCAAAAACTATGTGGCACCGCTCTACCTGAGGCCCACCTGAGCTCTGACAACCTCCAAGATAAGGGGCGTGGACTCAGGCAGGACTCCTCAGTGCTTGACTCTAGACTGCTTAGATTGGGGGGGGGGATGCTGACTGGTTACTAACTGACTTTAAGACTCTTTACTGGGGTGCTCTATGAGTATTCTTTAGAGCTGTAAGCTACAACATACACCGTTTTATGTTATCTAAAACTAAAACCATAGATTCTAATAATACATAAACCCATAATGTATTTAATCTTAAGCCCCCCCCCCCCTCATAGGAGGACAACTTTATTTATCTATTCTAACAGAGACTGGTATATTAAAAATAAGATGTCGGCCTTAATCCAGTATATTTTTCTAGTCTGCTAATGAATTTTCCATTTAAACGGGAAGCTATAATGGAATTGGCAATGTCAGGTTTGAATTTTAAAATTGGGGGTGCGCAGCTTGTGCAAGTGGGTCGGGGATTGGAATCGAAATGACATCAAAGTAACTGCTCTCTCCGCTGTATCCAGTTTTTATATGGCCAGACCAACCAATCAGATAAAATAAACTTCAGTTATTTGAATGTGGCATGTTTATGTTTGGTCAAATTGACGAGGAAAAATATATCTTTATTTTTATTTCAGTTTTTTTTTTTGGTAGGTTTTAATGTCCATTACTATCAAAATATCACTATACTTTATTAATCTGAGTGTGGGGGCAAAGGTCTTTTTAACAGTAACAGACCAATTTGTGGACATATTTCTTTTTTCAATGGAAACAATAATGGTTAAGTTGAATGCAAAGTGATATATTTCATGTCTCTATTTTGTGCCGCATGCAAAAAGTTAAACTTAATGACCTTAAAGACCCAACTAACCTCTGACATAACAGTGCTTATGGAGCTGTTTCACTTTATGAATGGGTTTCCCATCTTGTTTGGATATACACATTCCCACCAATGGTGAGCCACTGTTCTTCTGATCTACAGGTGGTGGTAGTGTGCCAAAATATGCAGAAATGCACAGACGGAGGCAGGGAGGAGGAAGAGGACTGCATGCTGGTAAACATGAATCTAAACAAACTTTTAAGAAAAATGGGCTTTGCAAAATGTTTTATGAGGAAGGAAATGCATTCATGGTGTTGCTGTTTTTAGACCATCAAAGATGTGCACCATTCATTATGGTGAGTAACAATGAATGTAAACATATCGTTTGTTTGTCTATAAGAAAACTCCGCAGGACGCCGTTCACCAACAGAACATCTGAGGGGAAAGGCCACAACAGTTCTGGCCACACTGTTTGAATAACTGACTGTTCCACCATTGTTGGTCCTTGGACCTCTAATAATCCTGTATCGGTGCAGAGATAATCGAAACCACACAATCAAAAATGTTAAAGTAAAGCGGTAGCAAAAGATGAGAGCACCAGAGCATGACCTGACCTGAACCTGCTGTGTGGTACGTTACTGTGGTCTACAAAAAGAAAATGGACAGCTTGGAAACAGAGGCCAGGAAAACAAAATCCCTCGGGTGAGAGTAACCCACAGTTAAAAACTAGAACACTTTGACTCAGACAAGACACAACACGGTGGGAGCCGATAACATTTATCACCATCTAGTATTTCAGTTCTTATTTGGCCCAACCAAACTCCAGGAATCAGCACTTCTCATGGCCTCTCGCTTTAACTCTCACAGAACTGCATCAAGGCTGTACAGTGAATGTCATTGTTGCCTCACCACTCACTGTTTTCTTTTGTTTTATCAAAGCAGGTTTGTAGCTGAAGTTTTTTTTTTTTTTTCTATCACAGCACACAGGCTTTTCTGTTGTTTTTTTCTTTTCTTTTTTTAAAGCAGCTCCCAGACAGCACATGAAATACACTTTGCTTCCTCTGGACGATAAAAAAAAGAGCTTTTCAGGACAATAGCACACACTCGAGGTCTGTTAGTTAAAGAGTTTAGTGTGTAATTATGATGTAATAAATATAAATACTGTACATCATATGACTGGATCCCAGTTGTAGGATGCTACTTCTTTATATGGGAGTAAACACTGTGTGTGATACACAAACTCAAAAGGTTTTTGATTTCTATTCCTGAAAGTTCAAAGTTCATCTATCACTGTTTTACCGACTTGACTTTACTCCCACTAATCACTTGTTAGTCAGTTGAAGTTAAAAAAAAAACCACAAAAACATCTTGTATTCAAGTTTATATTTGTACATTTTTGAACAAGGCATTTCACTGTGTAGCCCACTGAGACTATGTATAGTCAAAGTCAGTGGAAAGCATGTAAATGAATAGTCATATCTCTCTTGCCTGTGAGACGTGACCATCTCAAATACGCCTTAAAAGCAGATCTGACAGGAATTTTCATCTACACCACGCATTTTTATTGACAATGCTTCATGACTTTTACAGTTATGTTAAGCAACACTTGGTTATTTTTAGAAAGTGTTTCTGGCCAGCTGATGAAGTCCAATATTCAGTCTCTTTTAAAGGAGCTATTTGTAAGTTTTCCTATTGCTACATAGCTAACGTTAGCATTAACAGCTGTTTACTTACCAGTCTAGAAGAAACATTGCAAGTTCAGCATCAAACTTCATCCCTTTACTCACCAAGAGCCGTCTCCAGAGGTGGAAAGCATGGGCAATGGCACCTCTTGTCTCTATCACGTCTTTTCTTCTACTGAAGTTAGCATGCTAACAGCTAGCCCCGGCCGCTCTCCCCACTTTCCGTTAGCAACTCGCTGTAGCCTTCAATCTCCCCTGAAGATGTAGCGCTGCTCAGAGGGCATACTATAACCTCTCGTCTTGTAAACGCAACGATGGCTGAAGCTCTTGTCAAATGACGATCATCATCACCCTCTCCCGGCAAGAAACCACGTTCAGCGGCAGAGAAAACTTTAAGCTATGATTTGGCCAACTTCAGAGATTAATGAAAGATGCTAAAAATGAAGAGAGCTGAGAAGAGCTAGTGTCAGGTAATCTATGCCTGATCACACAGAGCTATTTGATGTATTTTCTATATTAAGATATTTATTGTTGCAGCTTTAACATGTAGCTTTTCTTCATTTCCATTTCAAAACAATAGCAATTTATTATTTAGGATGATATTTGGATAATGTGATTTGACTTTCACTTGTTTCCAAAGCTATTTTTTCTGAGGGGTTGCATGTGAAGAATCAGTAGCAGCTTCAAATCACTGATCCGCTCATTCATGCCAGCTCTGGGTGATTCCCATTGGCCGAGAGCTTCTGTCTCTGTGACCATAGTGAAAACCAATATGCCTTAACTTTCCATCAGAGGTCTGGGAGGGGTAAACTCATGACGTCCGGATGGCATCGTGTTACCAAAGTCAGGGTCAGTTCATGAAGAATTCAACACGCAAGCGAGGTAATCCACCATCTGTGACTGGCTCTGTATTTACCATCACAAAATCAAAACAGCAGCACAGAATGGGGAACACCATGTACCCATCAGGTCATAGAAATTAATCACTTGTTTTATTCCCATTTCAAAACAAGCTCAACCTGACACATTTTTCAAAATAAACACAAATTTTACATTTGGTAAATTAATGTGGAGAATTAATTGAAGCCCGAGTTTATTTTCCACAAAAAAAATTTACTTCTCATCACCAGGCTTTCTCTTTATTAAAGTCTAGCACCATAAATTGGGTTATAATGCCACAACACACACTCACCCACTGTGTTGTCTCCCAGATGACTGATGCACAATGTCCATTGGAGACTGTTTTGTTGTAAAAGGGATTTACCAGCTGGAAAGTTACTGAAAATAGAGTTTAATGTGAAAACACAGGGAGGACATTAATAGAGATGAGTCAGAGAAATATGTTGTTGCTTTGTTGTCCCAGCATTATGTGGGACAACAAAGAAGATGTTTGAATGAATTTGTAAGAGACCTTTTGTAAAAGAAACTAACTGCACAATATTGTAAATATACAATATGTGGATAAGGAAAAACAAACATATAAAGTGTTTTATTATGATGTAATTCCACCACAAGCTGTGACTGTGAAGTCCAATGTATATATACAATTCACATCAAACTAATCAAGCCATTGAGTGGGCCCTTGTGCCCTGCTGTGAACCACTCCCATCAGGATATGTTTCATCCCAGATAAAGGTGATAGCTTAAAATAACTTTGTATAGATTTCCAGTGACCCTCCTCTCTAGGGAGGCAAGTGGACCCGAAACATAACAGACACCCTCGGCGTTGGGGTCAACTATTCAGGTCTGTGCTATTCTTTTGACATGCACCACACATGCACTCGCCTAACCGTCAAGAATATGGCTAAAGTGGCCGACCATATCACTTCTTTTCCACACCTGTGTAGACCAGTACCTATGGTTTTTGGAATGAGTAACCCGTAGACCTTTCCCTTCAGCTATTTTAATCCAAAATCAACATTGAGTAGGTTTTTATACTAAGGTGACCAGATTTCTTAAATGAAAACCGAGGACATTTCCAATTCGGCGCTCAATATATCATTAAAATATGCCATGTTTTTACCTATGAAATAAAAAAGGGGGAAAGTCCTGATGATGTATTTTGACCAGGGTAAGTGTTGTACTGTTATAAACTATGGCGAAGGACGACTGATAAAATAACGACTCCCTATCTTTGAAGCTATCGCAAAGTCCAATTGTCCAAGTGTCCACAGATCAAATCAAAAGAGTTTGTCATAAAAGTATTCCAGGTTGGGAATATTGTTACGTGAAGTCCATTGCAAACGGGTTAGGGGTAACTTCTTCTTCTGCACTTCTTCCAACATAAAAAAATATTTTAGTCCAGCTGGGGGGGTTTGGGTTTTCGTTAGTTTACTGCCTGGTTATGAACTCATGACTAATGAATGAGCCAGCTAACATTTTCTTGTTTGGATAACTCTATTTTGTTGATTTTAGCTTTATTTCTGAAGCTGCTGTAGCAAACAACCAGCAATGCTAGACATCTGTGTTTAATTCACAGTTAAAAATGGGGACCTTTCCTTGGACAGCTGTAGCCGGGGACAACACACCAAAAATGGGGACTGTCCCTGGAAAACAGGGACGACTGGTCACCCTATTTTATACATCATACGATGTTATTGCTTAGCAGTACGCCTCCATAGAAGCATTTGTGTTTGTTATGTTTCTCCACTCACTTAGTTTAAATTCAGAAGCTTTTTTATCATCCTCATCTTTGTCCTTGAGGCAAAGTGAACTTTTCAGACTTAACTCATGGCTGACATGTATACAGTCAGTATGTCTCATAAGCAAAATCATCATACTAATCATCGTATTCCATGAAGAAGGAGGCCTTCTTCCAGCCAGAGAGTGACATCACTGATTCCTCAAATGTTGTTGAAAATAACACAAAGATATATACAAAGACACGCATCATTGCACTGACTTCTACGAACATCTCTTACATAAATTAAGCCTGCATGTCGAGTTATGATAATGTGTCTTATCAAATCTGTAAAGAGTGTGACCTTTAGAAAAGTAAAATAAGAGATGTCTTCGCTCGCTGATTTGAAAAAGGAAACACTCACTTGGTTGGTCTACAAGATCACAGTAAAGGGGAGGCTGAATATGAACCAAGCTATTAAAGAGGGATCAATAGTGTAAACATTAATCTGTATCCTGTGTTGTTCGTTCAGGATGATTACTGGATAAAATGATAGGATATAAACATACCTCACAACTGCTAATAGTATCTCACAGATGTTTTACACCCACTCTTTTAGAACCATTACCTTTTTTTTTTGTCATTCAACTTAAATGTCTTAAATTTTCATTACATGTGTTATTTGTTCAACTTTACACAGTTGAGATACTGAAAGCTGTTGAGACAGGGTTGAATTTATTTCACCTGTGATTTAAATCACAAACTGTATCTGGCTCTTAACACTCAAAATGGTTCAACAGGAAGTTTCAGTTTCAAAGAACCGTCCCTCTCTGTTGGCAGCTTTCAGCACTGATCAGACATCAGAGTACAGCATACTATTAACCTATCACCTTTCTTATCAGTGACAGTCATTAGCCTCTTTGTCTGCGGTACATTAAGCTCCAGCTGATACTGCTTATCTTGCAGATTAGAAATTCACTGAATTTCTGGTAATAATAAATTGGATTGGTATGATACTAATCATCATCAATTGTTCCATTATACTGAATAATAATCACATGCAGCTCAAGTAAATGAAAAGATGGTTCAATTAAATTGACCAAAAACTAAAAACTTAAAACAAAGTAGATATAAAATAAAATACAATAAAACAACTTACTTTGAGAGTTTATTTGTTGATCCATGTCAACAAATAAACATTTCATGCAAATTGGCATGTCTTAGCTTTGTGGTAAAGGCAAGTAAGCCTAAATATTTGAAAGCCTATTAATTCTGCGGAATTTGGAGAACTTAAATTGCCTTAAAATCTTTGAGAAGGTAGAACTGCTCTGTAGCCATGAAGGATTGGTTTATAATTTACAGTTTTTAGCATGCTAACATGCTCCAAGATGGAAACAATAGTAAACATAATACCTGCTTAACCGGGGCCTCACAGAGCCATTAGTGCAACTATAGATTCACAAAGGTCCACGCTGGACGGGAACCCCAGATATTGGGGTTGATGGTGAGCACCCTTGGCCTATACAGATATTAAGTTTGTTCTTCTTTGGCTCTATAGACTGAGCTGGTTTCTGCCACTAAAGCCACATTGAGAACTATTCAAATAATCACTCAGAGCCACTGCTATCCTATTAGCCAAAGCCTCTGGCTGCTCTTCTCAGCTGCTGCTTTACGACTTGACAAAATCCCTGACCACAAAACCCCTGAATCACCCAGAATCACCATAATACATAATGCCACAAATCCACCGCATCCACTTCCCAGTGGGTTAACCCGGGTTGTCGGCTCCGTTGTTCAGCCTCAACTGCTACAGCTGTGTGTACTCTGTTTGACTTGTCCACTGCGTCTTCTGTGAATAGAGAGGACAGTCTGCTGGGTGTTGAACCAGCAGCAGCGGATGTGTCAGTTTCTGAACAGGTGTTGACAACCTAAGCTCCAGACCAGCATCCTCTTTCACTTCCCGTTTCCTCGCCTCATGAAACCTTTCACCTAAATGTGTAAATGTGACTAATTTAATGAACGAAGTAATCATTTCCAAAATACTATTATCATAAATGTAGAGATTAAGAAGTTAGCATATTGATTTCAATATATTTCAATACCTGTTGGATTGATTTGAAATACGGTATGAGTTAATTTGTCAAGTACTTTGGTTTCTGGCCAGATACTTAAAACTGCTGCTTTCCCATCAGCCGTGCTAATTAGTTAATGTTAGCATGCTAACACGCTAAACTAAGATGGTAAAATAGTAAACATTATACTTGCTAGACATTGTTAGCATTTAGCTTTTCCAGTGTTCAACATCAAACCACAGCGCCTTTCTATGAACTGAGGGAGATTATGCAATGAAGAATGACACCTAAAACCCAAAAATAAGTTAGCATTTTTGCTTTTGAATGGGGTTTTTGGTTAGCTGCCCGAAATAAGTTCAAGACATTTCCACATTTTATTCTACAACATAAAATACATCAGTTAATAACCCAGTCGTGATATTTGTCAACTTTAAAGTGTCAATGGAAAAATCCCATTGGCTTTTTGTCGAGGGAAACAGGGTGATGCTAACTTCCGGGTTGGCTTACAAAAATATATCATCCCTGCACCACTCTATACCTCTCTTGGTTTTTCAACAGTTAGTGGCAGTTAACCAAATAAATTAAACGTGAACTACAGTGTCATCAGCCAAACAATATATACTGTACATGCACCTAGAATTAGCACGAGCATTGGTTTTCTTTCACTGCTCTCAGGGTTTCTGTGCTGCCCTGCTAATGAGATGGAGGCTATTAGCAGCAATCAATAAGTCTGCTGCCCAGGCTCCTGCAGAGAGAGCACGCTGCAGTGAGCAGGCAATATCCTGGATGTTTTGTAGAACGAGCACTACAGGCTATATGTTCGTGTTAGGAGCACCGAGATCCACAACACCATGTCTGAGATACTCTTCATCCTTCACCAGAGCAGAGTTGTAAAGAGCAGTGGTAAGTGCAATTAACTGGAAATAACAGGATTTGTGTGAGCATCCAGTACACACACTCTCTCTCGCTCTCTCTCTCTCACACACACACACACACACACACACACACACATTTGTGCCTGGCAAAGACCTACTGACGACTTATCTGTGATGCTCTTGGTGCCCCTGAAACACACAGTGGGTGGACATCATACGAGGCACTGGGGTAGCTCAGGACATGGACGTGGGTGATGTTGGTCTGTCCCTCCTTCCATGCCAAAAAATATCAAGTACAGCTTTCCAGAGAAATCACAAAGTAGGGCACTTAGTCCCCTCTTCTGGAAATTTGACTCATCAAAATAAGGAAACAGTGAACTTATCATCTCACAGGTGATCAATGACATTCAAGGTACGGCACCTTAAATGTGTGTTTCCTTGAATTTTGACAAGTTGGGACCTGTGCGTATGTTGCACAATGTCACTTTTTATGTGGGGCAAGTTAAAGATATTTTACAAACGAAAAGGAAAACAAACATAAATGAAGCATGGGAAACAAGTGGGCTATAAGTGTCTGCCTTTGTATTATCACTAGATTTAGAGAATGAAGAGAGACTCAGTTGTTAGCGGTGAAGGTGATTTGTGTCTCCCATTTTCTCAGAAAAATCTCCTTATTTCTCTCACAGAATATAAATATAAAATAAGAAGAAGAAGAATAAATAATAAAACTTCTTCTGTTATCAAACCGAGATACTACATGTTGCTGTCCTTCAAGATTTCAAAACCAAGTTTCAATAAACTTCTAATCCCTTAAACTGAACAGTATCTTTTTTTTTTTTAATACCACAAAGGAACAATGTCTCTGATCAGCAGATGTATTCTTATATTTTGGTAAAATTAAGAAATTTGTTGAGATGGAAAAAAGAAAATGTGAAATAAAGACAGTTTTCCATTACAAACAGATCATGTGAAGATGGCTAAATAGACGCCTGACCCTGAAACTGAAACGTGATGGGGAGGTGGACGAGTGCACGACGTCTTCTGAGTCATACACTTTCATTGTGAGGTTTTAGCTCAGGTTGTCTCTCTTTAACTATTGTGCTTTGACCATGTTTTTAACTGCCTAGCCTTAACCTAAGACGCTCCGTGTACAACTTAACATTTAACAAGTTTTTCACACCCCATACAAAAGAAAAATAACAGCTCAATACTGTCATATAATCCAGTAAGCCGAGGAGCATGTAGGTTAATGTTCACATGAAAACATTCATTTTATGTAACACAGAGAAGGTGGTCCCAGAGTCTCTCAGCTGATTCTATCATTTGATTTCAGCCTTTATCATCACAACTTTGCCAGATGAAGGTCATGGAATCAATTAAATAATCCAACAAGCACCAACACTGTCTCTTTGTTTAATAGTAACTTGTATTTCATGGTAGGTCAATACTCTACCTGAGTTGAGTGACAGTATTAGGATGTAAAAGTACACTGGAAGTCACAAAGTTCAGCTGTATTATCAGCAAAATGTACTTTAAATATCAAAAGTAAAAGTATTCATGCAGAAATATGCCATATTATTAGATAGTGCTGTGTTGCAGCTGTGTATTCTACTGTTGTATCTGGTCCAGGTGCAGATAATTTTATCTACTTCTATACTGTTAGGTCGCTTAATTCATGCCTGTATAAAATGATTGTCAGCAAAGTAAATATTACCCAATAAAAATTACAGTATTTTTTTTTTTTTTTTAAGTAAAATGTAGCATAAAACGGAAATACACAATTAAAGTACAAATATTTCAAAATGTACTTATGTTAATGTACTGTCCAATTGTTACTTTTGGTTTGGTCACATCTGATAAAACCTATATTCTTAAGAAGATATAGCCATACATAACTATACAACTAACTATACATAACTATATGCAACCACGTCCCCCAGAAATGACATTTTATGTACTGTCCAAGGGTTGTTATGTGGCTCATAAGTTATTGCAATGCTTCTTTAAATTGTATTGTTGTATATGCAGTATGCTGTACTTTCTTTATGATTAGTCTACTACACACTGTGGGTTAGTTTGCTGTCTTGTCCAGAGAGGAGCCAAGTCAATGAAATTGTTCCAGAGGCGACAGAACAATTATTTATCAAATCCAATTAAAATATTTACTGACATAATGGGTCTTTGTCTAATTAATATGTTTGAAATAAGCTGTTTTGACGACATATTAAAGGAATAATTCACATTTTTTCCTCTCTGATTTAGGGAAAAGGTTTCTGTCGCGTCTGACCTGTATGTACATTTTTTTTTCACGCAATAAGCTCGTGGGTTGCGTGGTTGGATGACGCGCTGATGTCGACCTTGACCAAATTTTCTCTTTTTTTGTTTATAGAGTTAAAAATGTAGAAACCGTGTGTTTAATGTTATGGAAATTTCGTGTGATAATAAAACGATTTAATTCCGAAATGAATAAATATGCAGTGAGGGAAATGAGCGTTTATAAACAGAGGCACATTGCATCCATCCATGAGCCGGCCCCCTTCCTGTAGTAGTGGAGCGTACCAAGTAGAAACGGGTGGTAACAGAAAATAAATACACAATTTTCACTATAAATATTAAACATGCCAAGAAGTCTAAAGTGCAGTGGTGTAAAGTAAATGTTTAATTTACATTAGGTGAGATATAGCGTGGATGAATAGTGAGGAACCGGTGTGATGTAGGTCCCTCGGAGGCGGAGCACCCCCCTCCCTCCTCCTCCTCAGCGTGCCGTCTTCTCGGGCTGATATCTAGAGGAGTCACCGAGCCGGAGTCAGCAGTACAACACCGGCAGGACTGGTCCTTATAGAAGCAAGTGAGAATGTCTGCCCCGTGCATGTGCTCTCACAATTTCATTCCTTGAGACGCGGCATTTCTGAAGAGGACGACTGTTATTCCGCACAGGTGAGTGAGCAGCCTTATAATTCAAATATGGCATTTTGTGTGTGTGTGTGTGTGTGTGTGTGTGTGTGTGTGTGTGTGTGTGTGTGTGTGTGTGTGTGAGAGAGAGAGGCTGACTACCAGGGTACCAGTGCGCAGGATGTGGCCAGCCAGTGAATGATGAAACACTTCACATGGATGTCATGAAGACTGGGCGGAAGGGAGGGAGGACAGTAATTTATGCCGATTTCTTTGAGAACTAATTGTGCCCGGATAGAACAACGAGCACATGGCGGGCACTGGTGTGACTTGTTGGTTTGTTTGTGTTTTTTCTTTTTTAAATTCCTTTCTCCATCCGCATTTTTCTCATTGTAAACCTGTCCGTTGTTTGACTCATCATTCCTGAGTGAATCTTGTGCCGGCGGAAAAAAAGAACAATGGTAAAGCCCTGTCTTTTTTCCCTTTGTGCGTCCACTCATCCTTTAATTTGAATGAAATAATGGCGATATTATTTCTTATTGCAGCCTCTATAATAACTGCAGTGGAGGGTGCTCAGCATCGGCGGTCCTTGTGGCTGCTGTGTTGCGTTCAATGGATTATGAAACGACGGCCCTTTGCCTCATGCAAACCAGGCTAATCTGGAAGCGGTAAAGGAAATCTATTAATCACTTAATCCGCTGGATGGTGAATGTTGGATGTGCATGTTGTTACTGCAACATGGTCGCATCGGAATATTTTTTTTTTTTCTTCACATCGGTGATGCGTTTTAATGAAAAATATTTATAAGGTTGCAATTTTGCAGAAATGCAAAAGACGCTGTGATGATGCTGAAATCCAAAATGCTGCGCACCTTCACCCGCCTCTGGGTGGACAGTGTCCACACCCTTGAATGTTTCCCGATGTCGTTTACAGTGTGAAGCATAGAAAGTGGCATTACATGTGCACGTCGCGTCTTTTGTTTTGTAGGACAAAAAAAAAAAAAAAAAAAACGAGATTAAAACCAATCATGCTTCATTCTTTCCCGCAAATTTTTACTGATGCAACCACCGCATGTCAGCTCACATCCTTCCTCTCGTCTTTATTTTGAAAGTTGATACCCTCTCACATTTGAGGGGCTTTCCCCATACCCCCGAGAGCTGCGGAGAGAAGGAGTGTTTGGGTTCGTATGCAAATGGCCTCCTCCCTTCAATTATTCAGGAGGCTGGAAACGCGATATTCTCCATACCCCGACCTGTCACTGTCTCAGTCAACCAGGATAATGTTCCCAGGCCTTCTCCTCCTTCTTCCCAGAACACTAACTTACAACGAAAAGATCCTCATTCATTTGTTGCCCCAATCAGCCATGTGATTTCCATGTGAGAAATAACTCTGCATCACCAGATAAAGCAGTAATTCTTTGTGTTGACTTAAAAGTCAGATAAGATGGTGTGAAAGATGTGAGGATCTATTTTATACAGAACAAAAGTATTACTAAAATTGGACTGGAGCATTTTAATCTGTGTTTAGGTTTCATTTCCATTTAAATCTTTAAAGAAGGGGGATTTAAAAAAAAAAAGTCAACTTCTGTCTTAATTTGCTAAAGTTTGCATGTTTTTGACTGTGCAGGGTTAATTCAGAGTGAAACCTGTCAGTCAGCTACTTGTGGAGGGAAATTTAAGTCAAAATTTGCATAACGTCACTGATGACTCGCCTCGGAAGCGGCAACTCATGAAATGTGGTTTTGCCGTGGCACGGCCTTTGTCAGAATTGCCACTTTGATTTGCTGTTCACTGACTGAAGTGTTTCCTTTTCTGTGCCGCAGACATTTGGTGATAATGAAGAAATAAACCACTTCATCACTCCACCTCCACAAACTGTCTTTAAACCCCACGGGCCTTTGAACCCAGACACCATCCAACTTGGAGCTGTGTAAAGACAAAACGACAAAAAGTGACTTTTCACAGACGCCGGCCCTGCTCTTCCAGCCCCGCCAACCGAAAAGACTTTCCACCCTTCGCCCTTGATTGCTTTATCAAATGCCCAAAAACAGCAAGGCCGTCAAGAGAGAGCTTGACGACGATGTCACAGAGTCTGTCAAAGACCTGCTTTCCAACGAGGACGCCTGCGACGATTCCTTCAAGAAGAGCTCGCTGATCGTCAACAACCATGAAGGGGAAGGGAAAGAGTGCGACGTGGAGGAAGGGGGTTCGGACGGCGAGGAGGAGGAACGCCCGGCCTGGAACAGCAAGCTCCAGTACATCCTGGCCCAGGTTGGCTTCTCTGTAGGCCTGGGTAACGTCTGGAGGTTCCCCTACCTGTGTCAGAAGAACGGAGGGGGTGAGTTACTGACCAGCGGTCCTCGTTTACACTTTCACTTTGCACATTTGAGCTGACAACCGCACACACAGCGAGACAATCACAAGAACTCTTTCCAGTGTTGGTGGTTAGCATTTGCTAACCTGAAACAAGTCATAGCTAAAAAACTAAGAAATGTACAAGGAACAGAAAAATAATTCAAATAATCTGTTTCTAATCTGCATCAAGGACCAATCCAGATTATTACACCTTGGATTTTATTTTAACATTTCATAGTTTGTTCAGTGCTACAACAAGGTCAAGCGGGGCGAGAAGAGGTAAGATGGTGAAACAGGTTAGCCAAGATTAGCCAAGTGATAGCTAAAAAAAAACCAACAAAAGTGATAGCAGCCGAGATGTCAGGAAATGGAGCTCATTGGACAGGGAGGCTACGGTAAGAGGAGTAGGTCAAAATTGTACAAGGTCTGTCTGAGCCCATGACAGCTCAAGTGTCTTCCCCCAACAGAAACACAGTGAAATGAGGGCAGCAACAATGAAAATTAAAACTGCAGATGTAATCAACCAGAAGTGCCATTTGAAGAGAGCACAGCAAAGCAGCAGAATAGACTTCAGTTACAAAATTAATAACATTAAAATGAACCTGCAGTAAACCAGCAAGTATTTCACCGTGCTGACACGCAGCCAGCTGTCAAACCGAGGATGATAATTCACATTAAAACAAATAACCAAAAGAAATGCTTCAGGACGACTATACTTCTACTTTCTGAGGGTCTGTAAAGAAACCATCTATGTGATTTGCTTCTATGTCCTAACGGAGCCGTAGACCTGGACTTTGTCAGTGTATTTTTAATATGAATATTAACAACTGAGAGATCTTTGTAAACAGCTTCAATGATATTTAAGTCCCAGCTTCACAAAATGATCCTGCAGCTTTTATTATGACACCGTATTTACACTCTACAATGTGGGTACAAGATCCTGTCTCAACATCTATTCAGAATCAAAGCGTTTGCTAATGGAGTGTGAGAGTCAATATCATAGAGTTCTCAAAATAGACGCATTATTTATTCCTGTGTCTCTTGAATGAATTTCCATGTCAAAAACTGCTATGTTAAGAAATGTAGTTGTAAGGAAGAACAGCCACAAAGTCCAAATTCATCATCGGGTTTGGAAACTAAACACACTCCTCATGATCACTCCTTAAGTACATATGTAGAATCAACATGTACCAAACAGAAACATGTACATGTATATTTTCGTAAGTGCAGCACTTCCTGCTTGATTTTAAGAGCGAAGCAGAAGCAGAGTCCTTCCTATTTTGTAGTCGTCTGTCAAAACCAGACTGCTGAGTGACCTTCAGGGTCGACACGTGAGTCATGTGACCGTCTGTGTCTGTGCCGGTGAGCAGTCTGCAACATTTCACAAACATAAAAAAAACAGCTGAACGCAACATATAAGGTAATGACACTGCCGTCAACATGCAGGGAATCAGTCTGTGAGCAGCTCCGATGCTCTCGATGGTAGTGTAATAAGGTAATGGCAACGTTTAACCCTGCTGCAATCAAAACCACATTTCCCAGAATGCCGTACGCTTACTACATAAGCCGCTCCCGATGAGGACCAACTGCAGGGTTTATACTTGGACCGTGTACATGTTCGGGGAAAGTGATAAGGTGCTGCACTTCCCACCTGGAGATTATGTAAAGCCATTGACTGTCTGGAGAAAGCTGATTAAATGAAACCGTCTCAGAGACGTCGGCCAGACGGGATAGAAACCCTCAATCCGAGTCAGGTGTATTATCAGATACAGTGTCTCGATGGGCGTGACAAAACCACAACAACAATGGTTCCTCATCTAGTTCAGCGTCTCTAAAACACACAAGGAAAAGTCCCTAAAATTCAGCAGGTTGTTTAAAACCAATCTTTATAATATACTGTCTTTTAATGTTTCATTATTACATACAGTATTATGTTATTATCAAGGTGTAATCACAAGTCTAGGGACATGCGTAGTATGTGCTATGCAGTGGGGCTGGACTATGTATGTATACATTATATTAATAAGATCATATTGTGATAGCATTTACACAAATGAGTGTTTCTTAACTAAATGAGTAATTAAATATCTACATATTTGAAGTGTTTTAAAGTGTAATACTGCAATAGGCTGCAGGACATTTAAATGAACATTCATTTGATTATTTTATGTGTGAGTTTGCATAGATTTGCTACGTTGGTATCATGAAATATTACAGCATTGTGTTACTGACTTCCAACCCTATCGCCCAGCACTAGTATGCAGCAAGGCCTTTGTTTATACATTGTGTGTTATGTAATCCCATCTGGGATGACACACACACACACACACACACACACACACACACAAATAAGTTAAAAAAAAATCATATTCTTTCTTGTGAAAACTCCTCGTGACTAAAACTGAACAGAAACTTGTGTTGATCAGTAGAAATGAAAAACACGACGACAGCACTGATCTAATTATTAAATACTAATGTAGTAAATCTAGTTCACAGTAAGAAATCTAGGGGGGGCAACGTCAAAGAAATGAGTCCATTGATTTTCTAAGTTCGACGTGACATCACAGGGTAAACGTGGGCAGTAGGTGAGATAGTGATGGGGAGGAGGGAAGTGGACGGGGGATCTTTGGTGTGAGGTACAGAAAAGTTTTCGAGCTTGGAGTTTTATCATTCAGTTTGAGGGTGAGGATTTGGTTTGAGGTTAAGGTAAGTTAGGGTTGGGGTTAGGCAAGTTGTGATTATGTTTATGGTTGGAGTAAGTCTCCAGGAAATGAATGTAAGTCAATGTAATGACCTCTGAAGTGACGCAAACATGAACGTGTGTGTGTATCCATACAGTGAATCATGTTCTTACAAGTGTGTTCCTGTGCATCATTTGCATAAGATCCATCTGTTAGTATCTGTTAATGTGTGTGTGTGTGTGTGTATGTGTATGTGTATGTGGGCGTTTCAGCTCAAATCTTTTGACCCTGCCATGTTTTCAGGTCTGTTTTAAACAGCTCTGGTCACCCTGCTGCGTTTGACTGTAATTAGATTAAAATGTCAGATCTGAGGCTGAAGGTCTGTGTGTGTCTGTGTGTGTGTGTGTGTGTGTGTGTGTGTGTGTGTGTGTGTGTGTGTGTGTGTGTGTGTGTGTGTGTGTGTGTAAGTGTATTTTTGATTGTGTGTGTGCTGTATCTTTTATCCACCCACAGCAGGAACATACTTTATGTGCATTATCTGTACGCACGTCTTTACCTTTAATCTCCTTACTGTTACTACTTACTGTTTCCTTTTATGGCAGTAAGAGAGTACAGAGGAGTCTTTGTGCTCCAAGTCTGCTGCAGTGCCTCTATAAAAATAAAAAAAAAAACATAAGCTACGTAAATTTGGTGATGTATGAATTTAGTGTTTTATCAGACCTTTGCAAAACTCAACAATATTCAGTTTACTGTCATAGATGAAAAAGTAAAACAACAATAAGCTGGAGCACAAGACAAAGTCTGTTATACACAGATTTCCACATTTGTACCGGAGTTTGAATTCTGAATAATTCAGTATTGTGACGCAAGATTGTGGACGTTTGTATTGCAGTTTCAGTTCCAGCATCTTTACACTAGGGATACCACGGTCCAGTTTTTTGGCCGCCAATACTGATCATCTATGGGTGAGATCGGCCGATCCACGGACGATACCGATAATTCTTTGACATGCATTGCAGATGGCGTACATGTATCAGTCTCACTGTCTCACTTTCTGATTTGGTGGCCTGCCACGCACCGGCGCTGTGAGCACAGAGCTTCTCTCAGCCACAGATTAACCACAGGTGATGGGTTTTAAGATGATCGGTGACCAGACGCATTCATTTTGATCTACCGCTCACGTAATTTTGATTAGCATGCTAACATGTTCAACTAAGATAGTAAATATTACAGCTAGTGAACATCAGTTGTTGTGAGCATTTAGCAGTTAGCGTACTGATGTTAGCTTCTAGCTTAAAAGGACTGTACAGTCTCATAGATTTACTTGAGCTGTAGACGCTGAGTTTTCTTTGATCTTGTGTTTCGTACTTTAGTCTTTGTATTTGTGGTTTCCTCCCTGCTTGGTTCAAACTTTGCTCTGGTGTCATCTCAGGTCAAAAATAGAAGTGTTTCAATGTTGAAAACTGCGCCTTGCAGCTTGTGCACACCCATGTCATTTGCATGTACCTGAGCTTGAGTTTCAACCATTTTGGCAGCAATCCACGTCAAAACCTGCTCGGCCAAATATTTTCAGAGACAGAGATCGTACACTTCGATCACAGTGTGCCAGAAACCTCTGGGCATCGTCCTGTGTTTTGTCTCTCAGTTAATTACTCCTCCAGCTAATAATAAAAAAAATCAACTCAAACAATACTTAAGGTAATTTTGATTAGATGATTAATCACATACCACATGCACGCAAGTCATCCTCACACCTTTGTCTGTGGCACTGCCCAGACTGGATAAACAAGCGTTTTACCTTCAAACTACGAGTGAACAGAAACTATTTTAAGATAAGATGCCATGCGCTCTTATCAGGCTTCTCAAAGTGCTGTCAAAGTGTTTGAATATCCAAAGGAGGCTGTTGAAGGTTTTAAAAAGACAATGGAGACAAGAGGAGGTTTTGATGCCGACTGATGTCAAAGCTTCTCCCCAGACTGAACTGTGTTCTCAGTGAACCAGAATTAGATGTTTTAATATTAGAAACCACTTCATATACTGTACATACACAAACATTCACACACTTAAAACAACAGATAAACACACACACACATTCACTTCCTGTCTGTGACCACTCCCATCCAATCCAAACCTGGGAGGGACAGCAGGGACTCAGGAAAGGATCTGAACGAACGTCCTGCCAGATGAAACAATAAACTCTGTTGAAACAGGGATGAAACTAATCCTAAAAACAATACACCCATGGTGGAAGTGTTCATGTTGTCATCAGTGACTCAGAGTAAACACTGTAGTATGTCGCCCTACCATGTTATCGTTTGATGTTGTGGTTTAGCCCATGAGAGGAAAGAAAGAGGGCACAAAGGGGGATTTAAAAAAAATAAAAAATCTTTGTTGATGAAGCATTGCATCTCTCTTGTTGGACCCAAAATATCACTTCAAAAAGTGTTTTCAAGAAAAGATTGTCTGGTTTCTTTCCACCAGTTTTGAAACTAGACACCATCTTACAATGGGATCGTGTTGACGTTCTGACTCTGAGCACTCATGGGTCAGACCACACCCATCTTCGAACTCGGCCTTTGTTTTGATCTCATCTACACACATACGCCATCGCTGTGTCCCGAAAACCTTCAACACACGTTAGAACTTGAATCTCATGTGAGGAAAACAAAGAAAACCTACTACACTGCATGGAACATACTGTGTGTGTAATGTAACAGGAAAATAAAAGGCACATTATTCAAAAAATCTTGTGCCACTGAACACACCACTTCCTACCGTCATGTGACAGTGTTACTGCTCGTGTGCACTCTGACCATCACAAGAGAGGTGGCCCCTTCTGTATTTTACTCCACCACAATATTACAGCCTGTCTTAATGTTAGTCATTCACCCTGAAACCGTAATTCTATAGAGGGACGTCATCTTTGTAATGTGACCCACAGTAATTTAGCTAATTTCAGACTTCAGTATCTTTGTCTGTTTCCTGAATTATTTGACTGCACCACACGCACCAAGGGGGGTGTATTAGGTGGGAGACAGAGCTGCAGCTCAGCAGATGTGTGTATAGTAATTTCAGTGTGTGTGTGTGTGTGTGTGTGTGTGTGTGTGTGTGTGTGTGTGAGGGAGATAATGAGACAGTATCTGTCTCATTGAGGCTGCTGTGTGTTTTATGTATTTTTAGGCAAATGTGTCTCCAGCAGGGAGGCATTAGGCAGAAGTATAGTTAAAGTTTAAGTGTTTGTGTGTGTGTGTGTGAGTGTGTGTGTGTGTGTGTGTGTGTGTGTGAGAGAGTTTGTACACAGCATGTTGCAGTTAGAGAGAGAAAATAAAAAAAAATAAAAAATAAACACCAGTTTGTTCCCATGTGCTTGCAGGCTTTTTTCAGGAACTGAAACGGTGTCACCTCACAGTTCTCTGATGACACAGTTTCCCCTCCTTGCGTGCCCTTCGTCTAACTCGCTGTCTGTATTGTTTGCATTGGCAGGAGCGTACCTGGTGCCCTATCTCATCCTGCTGATATTGATTGGCATCCCGCTGTTCTTCCTGGAGCTAGCCGTGGGACAGCGGATCCGCAGGGGCAGCATCGGGGTTTGGAACTACATCAGCCCTCGGCTGGGGGGCATCGGCTTTGCCAGCTGTGTGGTGAGTCAGACATCGGAGTCTGTATTAGTTCAACCAGTACACACAGTGTAGCAGTGGTATGAACATTAGTAGGTAATCATTATGCTACAGTAATGAATGAAATAAAAGCAACAGTAAAAACATAAAATAAAGAGTTTTCTTACCTAAGATGATTTAATATTTCATTTTAAAACAAAACACATGAAGGATTCTTTGGAACAAATACTGTATGTAAAAAAAACAAAAACAAATGTAACCTGAAAACAACCTTTGGCATCTCTGATGTCTCATAAACCTTTCTTGGGGAAAATGATCTGGTACAAAGAAAGTGATGTAGTTTCTGTTTCGAGCAGCAGCAACAGCTGTTTATTTGAAAAGAAATAACAACAGCTGCACAAGTACCTCTAAGAATAACTCAAAAAAGGTGCATGATCTGTCAAATTTCAACTTTAAAATTAGATTTCCATGTCTTTTTTTTTTTTATTATAAAGCAGGTCTAGGTTCTATATTAATACTGTGAAAGTATCAAAGCCTCAGTCCACAGAGAAATGCACACAGCCTGTATTCAGAAACTGAGCCTTAAAACCAGCCGTCAGGACTTCTAGAACTTTGTGATGTCACAACAAAGCAGTCACCAAGCCCCGCCCACCTGGACCCACCATCCAAACCTTGCAGGATTTGGTTTCTCTGAAATCTGCTATATTTTTATTAAATCACACAGAAAACACTCGGCCAATCACAAGAGAGAGTCAGAACCTCCTCTCTTCTGATTGGCCGAGTGTCGTGTTGTTACTAGAGCTCCAGAGAGAAGCCTGAGAGAGGAGATATAAAACTACATTCATGTGGTTTTTGGTTGTCAAAACTACAAATATATCTTCTTATGGATCAACACTTCAAAATAAAACACAGGGAAAGTGTAAAATATGGAGCTTTAAGTCACAAATTAACAAAACATAAGGAGAGCATCACTTTGTTACTCTTCAGCCAGAAATCTCTGGCTTGTCGCAACAACAGAAAAGTCAAGGTCATTTTTGATGCTGTTTATGATGATATGAGGACATATATACATGTATATATATATATATATATGTTCTATGTTTTTGGTTTTGGGAGTCTGAAGTGAACTCGTGTCTTTTACCTGCAGGTGTGCTTCTTTGTGGCTCTCTACTACAATGTCATCATCAGCTGGAGTCTCTTCTACTTCTCCCAGTCCTTCCAGCAACCTCTGCCGTGGAATGAGTGTCCGCTCGTCAAGAACAAGACCAGTACATGTAAGACCCAAGTGCTTGTTCGGTAAAACACAGACATTGCGGCTAATTTTTAGTAAAGAGGTGCACAGCAAGACGGAGGTGTTAACTGCTACCGTTGTGTCCGTAGATGTGGAGCCAGAGTGCGAGAAGAGCTCGGCCACCACCTACTACTGGTACCGCGAGGCCCTGGACATCTCTAACAGCATCTCCGAGGGTGGAGGACTCAACTGGAAGATGACGGTGTGCCTGCTGGTTGCCTGGTTCATGGTTTGCCTCGCCATGATCAAGGGAATCCAGTCCTCTGGGAAGGTAAGGAAAACTTTTGTTAGCATTTTTAGTTTCCTCTGTAGTTTCTGCAGTCACCGCTTCAGGTCTCTACTGGCAAAATTAAATGGAGAAATGGGATTTTAACAAGGAAGGGAATTAGGCAGAAGAGGAGACGGTTGGTGGGAGCAAGAGAGGTGGAGAACAGAGGGAAACTACAGCTGCCTGGCAATCCTGGCAGCTTGGCCTTGATAAGAACATAAATATAACTCTTGTGCCCTTTGAAATGGGGAGCAGTGACAGAAACAAAAGGCCATTTCTTGCCAAGTGTTTTGAAAATCCTCTCATACATAATTAGTTCACTTTAAAGTAAAGGCTTACTGAGGGGAAACCGTATGGGTGCCTGGTCTGAAGACAGTGCTGGTGAGTGACTCCTGTAATGTGACTTGGCAATTTTTTTTTCTAATCATACAGTCTCAGATATGATCCCGGGAGCTCATGTGATCTTGTGTGGGATTCCTGGCTCAGCTTACTTTAGCTTAGTCTAGCAAAGCTGACAGTAGCGTGACTAGCATCCGGAAGGATTAGCCCACTGGCAAAAGGTTGGCATTTGCTTGCAAACTCACTCCCACTCCACATCTCCTTTTTTTTTTTATAAAGGTGATCTTTTATCATTCCACACTTTTCTCATATCACATGACGAGCATTAGCCGGTGCGCTTCCAAGGTCAAAGTCAAGCCTGTGCTAATTGGGAAAACTGGTTGCCCTTTTTTTTTTTTTTTATAACATTCCCAGAGTAAGCTTTGATGCAGGAGTTATTTGATTTTGGTATTATCCGCACTTCTGGTTACAACGGAGTGTGGGGTCAAAGTTAATACAGTATATTTCAGTTGCAATAGAATAAAATCTTGCAGGTTTGATCTTGAATGAGCTTAACTCAATGAAACAAGTCGTTGTAATGGAGCCAAAGTTATGGAGAATTAAAACTCAACTCTACAGCTCCTTTGGGCTTTTTAGCATCTTATAGCTCATTATTTTGGTTTTACAGAACATTTTCTGTATAACTGAGTCTCAGCTGCATCTGTAGGCAACTGTTTCCAACACAGAAACTCTGACAAGCCAAATGTATGAAACAAAAAAACAAAAGAAAAGAAAAGCTCAGTTTTTCATTAGTACAAGAAACTTCACTTTTACAAAACTCTTTTATGGTATAACGTTTTTAATGTTATTGTGACATATTTCCTTGTTATTACAAGTGTTTCTGCAAGGTGTTTTTTTTCCATTATAACAAAACGTAGCCTACGTGATAAGTTGGTATGTTTTTATATGAAATATTACAATGAGGAAAAGATCCATCATTGCCTAATAATATTGCATATCATCCAGAAATTTAGGTTTATTATCACAAGAAGTATTTTTGTCATGATGGCTGCAGTGCGTTGCCGTAGTTTTCTTGCCCACAACTGGTCAAAAAAGCTTTTTTGAATTAAAATGTTTTGGGTGAAAACATTCAGCTTTGTAGGAAGTAACAGATTTGTATATACAACCCTATTATTAGACTGTAACTGCATTTTCTTGATGGTGTGGGGAAATGTGGCTGTCACTAGCTTAATGAGTTTTACCACCTTAAATCCCTGGAGACATTGTCCTTAGCTCAGGTTTTATCCCAGCAGCTGTCCGCTGTACACTTGGGTCCTCTGAGCCCTCGTCTTTTGCACCTCAGATTCACCACAACAGCCACAGACAAAACAAGATGGATGCCCTCGACAACAGCGGCGCTTTAATCTCGGCCTCTGCCACGGTGATTTGCAGAGCCAGACAGTCTCATTTCCCCTGTGTGGCACATCCTGTTGCCTGGCAAGAAATGTCACTGATAACCACAATCATTGTCGCAGTCACTATCACGACTGCTTCTGTGTCAGGGGCGTCGCATTAGCATAAATGATGTTCAGGTCCTTCCACTGCCATCATGAAAATAAAATGATTTGCTAAAATGAAGATTTTAATATATTTAGTTGTTTAGAAATAAATAAATACATTTAAAAAAGCTGAACAGAAACCGCACAAGCAACTGGTGAATTGAACAGTTGGAGCCAGATGGTCGTCCTCCAACTACCTGGTGTTTCTGGACGGCCTTTTGAGTTGGCCAGAGTAGAAATGTGTATGAACTTTCCCTCGAAGGGGCCAGCTCCAAGTGTCTTTGAAGTTTAATCGCCGCTGTGTGGTATAAAAGAATAATAATGCCCTCTCCACCCATGTTCACACAAAAGCCTTTTCCAAGGAATATCCCCACCGCGATCTGCATTTCTGTCCCATTTGTGTGTATGTGTGGGTGGGTGGGCATGAAAGGGATCAGACTGTTTTGGTTGCCATGGTTATACGCGCTCTTTTGGCTTGGTTTGATTGTCAAGAGTGTGGCCAAAAAAAAGGGGGGGGGGTGGGGGTTTTTGGCTTATAATGGGGGAGAGACGGGGTTTGTCAGTGATTGGATAAATGGCAAAATTCACTGAAAGTATCCGAAGTCCTGTCAATCACAGTAAAGTCTTCTGTATTTCTGTCGTCACGGGGGAAATCTTAACTTCTTGTATCAGTTTATGAAGATAACAGTGCTGCTCGCAGAATCTGACCTTTGCAAGAAGCACATGTTATCTGCCCCCCCACCCCCTAAAGTGCCCTCTTTGCTAGAACATAACACTGAGGTTATAAAGGGGCAGATATCTGCTTATCACAGGATGCAGCAGCCTGTTTGGCTTTGACCACGACAATGTTCCTAAACAACAGAAAAGGGTTGACGAGAGCTGGAGCTGAGAAAAGTAAAAACATGAACTTTGACTTTACGTTGAGGGATCTTCACCTGACAAGCATTTAAGTCCGTAAGAGAAAAAGCTCTAATAATATATAAATTAAATTTTATTTCTTGTTTTTCTTGTTCATTTCAATTAAAATGCACTACTTTACAATTATATAAATCTTTGTGTCTCTGCTATGGTCAATAGTCCAAGCTTTAAGGAAGAATTACTTGCGGTCATTACAGAACAGGGTGCCCAGTATGATTTGCTGTGGCCATGGAAAATATTTACATTTCAACTGTACATTACTGGTAAACAAAGCCAGGGGGGCAAACATCTCAGACTGAATTTCACAAAAATACTTTTGTATTTTGCATATTATAGACTTAAGCTTCAAAAATCTTGATTAAACTTTCAAATATATGAATGAATCCTACTTTAATGCAGACTATTCCTTCCCCTTTAAGATGTGACATTATGCTTCAGGCTTTACATACGGACCACCATGTAGGAGACGCAACCTCTCTCAATCACCGACTGTGCATATGACTCAACCCCCAACCATCTCCCAGTGTCTGCATCCACACCCTACTGAGAGTCCTGGAAACCCACAAGTTGCAGTGTAGCAGCTGAGTCCGTCCTGCCCTCAGCCTTTAACCATCCTGTCTATACAGAGGGGGCCTCAGGTTAAATATGTGTAGTGTGCTACTGAAAAAAAGACAGGGGGGCCCCAACGTCTGATTAGTGTGATAATGAGACAAAAGGTCTTGCGGAGGCTCAACGGCTACGAGTTCTGCCCTGGGACACCTGCTGATGTTAGTTACAAAACTTTCATGGCACATTCTTTAAAATTTATCATAACTGTCATAGTCACGACAAAAAGAAAAAAATGCTTAAAATGAATCTGAAACTCGTCTCTCAGCTAATCAGCTAATCATCACCATAGTTAGACAGGGAGATGGTATTTATTTTAACAGTTTTCTTAAGATACACACACTCTTATCATCTGAAGAGGAACAGGAATTGACTGGAACTGAAGAGCAGCTATCCTCGTCTCATAGCACAGAACTTTAAATGCACAAGTGGCAATATATGAGATATAATGCAGGTCTAAAATGGTCTATTTTAAGTCTGTGCTGGACTAGGTAAAACAGAATCTGACTTCTCTTGAAACTAGGTCACTGGCATGAAAAGAAACTTAATTTAAAAGCAGCTCTTCATTGGTTTACTGTTTTTGTGACTTTATCAAAGTACAGGCCGACTGTAAACATTTTGGTGCACGTTTAATACAACGATCTGTTTTCTTGCAGGTGATGTACTTCAGCTCCCTGTTCCCGTACCTCGTGTTGATCTGCTTCTTGATTCGGGCTCTGCTCCTGAAGGGCTCCGTAGATGGGATTCGACACATGTTCACACCCAAGGTAAAGCACGTTTCAAGCCAGCGTTTCCACAAACTCTGAAAGTACCATTAAGAGCGACAGTGGCTGTTGGGAGACAAAGAAATAGAAGAGTGAAAAATGCCAATTATAGTTTGCCAGAGCCCCTTTGTGACATCTTCAAATGATTTTCTTTTATCCTGCAAACAGTCTAAACCAACCTTTTTATTTTTTACTACCTCTTTGTGTACGACAAAGAAAATTATCAATAGTTGCCAATTAATTTTCTGTCGATCAACAAACCAATTAATAGTAGAGATGTAGAAATACTAGTTATTTCTTATATTTAATATTCCCTACTGAACATCTTTTTTTTGTATGTATCACTCAGTCACTGTTCATTTGAATCCACTCATTGTTTGAGGTGTCTGGAGTCAAAAATTAAATCTGCACTGCAATAGGCCGTCTCCTCAAGCAGCAACAGGCCAATGGCACCTCAGGCTGTGGAAATCGTGTCGCCATGGCAACAGAGGGGTTACTGAGGCTTTATGTAAGCAACACAGACGAAGACTCTCAGTCTCGTTTCGTGTGTCTGCTCAGTCTCGCCAGGCTGACATCTTACGACTTCAAACAGGACGTTCTGCCACCGCCGTCGGTTGTACCCACAGACATCAAAAGTCCTGCTGCGTGTGTGTTCTGCTCTGCGCTCGTAGCAGTTTGAGACCTCTGTAATAGAAAAAACTACTAGGTGGAAACTGTCGAGATACCAGCTGTCATTTAGCAAGGTGGTGCACTGAGAGGCTGCAAAACACAGACAGACATTATATGTTAATTATTTGAAGAAAAAAGAAAAGATTGTTGATGCCTTTTTAAAGCAACTAAATGGACATACTGTATGATCATGAAGATTATTAGACCTGAATGTCGACTTTTAACTTTCAGCTTTTAACTTTCAGCTTTAACTGTATTGTAACTTTTATATATTCGGCATATAAGAAAAGTATGTGACACACTAACTGTTAAGCATAAATCTGCTAATTCACAACATTAATTTAATGTATTTTCAACTGTATATTTATGTGTAGGGCTACAACTGTCAAATACATTACAAAAAGTCAGATATCTTCCTTGTTTTGTCCAACAGAGGGTCTAAAATGTAAAAATATTATATTTACAATCATATAAAAACATGTGAAATGTATGAACAGCAAAAGTATCTCAACTCAAGGTCCCCTTACTTGCTTTTTCTACACTTTTCAAACACATCTCACAGTCCATCATTGATTGGAACTGGCATATATGTCGTCATGTGACCCTAATGGTGATGGCAGATTGGTCAAGTGATACACAAATACAAATCAAGTCAAGCAGCAAATCGTCACACTTGAGACGTCGTTGTAGCTTGATAAGTAATTTAAATTACTGTCAATTTGATCAGGTAATTGTAGCTGTCGCCAATCGATGAATCCAAGCTTTGTGATCTTAAAGAAATCACTGTATCAGTCTTCAGTGATTTGTGGGTTTCTGTAAACGCTTTCATCCTCAAAACACACACCTATATTTTATATATTAAAACATATGTAACTGTGTTCCTTCAATGACACTGCTCACTGTGTTACTAAACTAAACCAAATCTGTCGGGGCTCCGTTTTCAAGCTGGAGATTATGTTGGAGGCGAAGGTGTGGCGAGAGGCGGCCACGCAGGTCTTCTTCGCGCTGGGCCTCGGCTTCGGCGGCGTCATCGCCTTCTCCAGCTACAACAAGCGGGACAACAACTGCCACTTCGATGCCGTCTTGGTGTCTTTTATCAATTTCTTCACCTCCGTGCTGGCCACCCTGGTGGTGTTTGCCGTGCTGGGCTTCAAAGCCAACATCATGAACAGCAAATGCGTGGCACTGTGAGTACGAGCGTAATCTCACACTTCAATATTTACAGGCAGCGTTTGTGTTTCCTGTAAACCATCAAAGCGCTGACCTGAAAGTGAAATTACCACACGGTCCAATGGTGGTTGTGGCTTTTTGAAAAGCAAAGTGGATCTTTTGTGTTTTATTCTTTATTCAACTAAAACTTATGATTGTTTAGTTATCAAAAACTTCTGCCCCATTTCTTAGGAACACCAATAAGATTGTGGCGTTGCTGGGTAATGGCATCGAAGCGAGCCTGATCCCCCACCACATCAACCTCACTCAGGTTAATCAAGTCAGTGCTGAGGACTACCACCAGATGACAGAGATCATCAAAGGGGTGAAGGAGGACGAGTACCAGAAACTGGGACTGGAATCCTGCAGCATTGAGGACGAGCTCAACAAGGTATTTAAAGGAAAAGCTCGACATTTGTGGAAATATATTTTATGAGAGTTCAATGAGAGGATTGGTAGATATGAAGCCATCACCTGCAGCCAGTTAGCTTAGCTCAACACAAAGACTGTAAACATATCCTGCCTCAAATGAAGGCGTGGGTGGATCTTAGCCAGGGTAAAATAGAGACCATTGCTGCTGATTTTTGACTTCTTCTTCTTCTTCTTCTTCTTCTCTGCCCCCTGACAGGCGGTCCAAGGCACAGGCTTGGCCTTCATCGCCTTCACAGAGGCCATGACCCACTTCCCAGCCTCGCCTTTCTGGTCCGTCATGTTCTTCCTCATGCTGGTCAACCTCGGCCTGGGCAGCATGTTCGGCACCATCGAGGGCATCCTCACACCGCTGATAGACACTTTCAAAGTCCGCAAGGAATTTCTTACAGGTAAGAGATGGTGAATAAGCAAACGCACATGTTCTGTCTAACGCGGTGACTGAAGAGCTCTGAAAAAGCGAGGGGTCATTTTACTATTTTTCTTACTTACATAAAGTCAAACACAGCTTTTTGTGTCCCAGCGTGCAATTTTATATTTTAAAAAAGAGACTGCGATTCTGTGAGTCGTAAGGGTCCCAACAGATTGTATGTGCAGGATGTATGGAGGCAGTAATGGTGTGTAAAATCTTGCAAAAGTGATCGAATACAGGACGTGCAGACTTTTTATATGTTGGACGATGAGATTATTTTAGATAAACTTAAACCCTGCATGTCTGTGGAATCTGGTCTCCTATAGGAAATACACTTCTCCAAAGATGGATAGGATGTGTATTTATAATTTACCCATTTTCATATGATTAAGGTTGCTAATTAACAAAGAAATGACATTGGAGTACATCAAACTTCCTTCTGCAGCAATGCCATGGCAGATGAATACAACATGTATATTTCAGAAAGACTTAAAACGTGTAATTCTGTGTATTATAATTATATAGTTATGATGCCTGTACAACGTCTTAAGAGTAAAAGTATTTTTCTGCTACTTGATTCCATTCAGATCTATGAACTAAAGCTAACACAGTTTAACTGAAAATGAATAAACGTATCCCAGAAGTTCCCAGTATTAAATTATTCCTTCAGGAGTGGATGGAAAAAAGGCTCCGCCAGAAGAAGAGACATAACCGGTTTGATTAATGAGACTCGTGGCTGCTCCACAGTGCAGTGAACAGATGTGGGCCATCCTGCTGTTCGTTTGACTCAAACAGCTTTAAATGGGTCTCGCTCTACTTAAGCATGCTCCACTGTTGCTCAGTTTATCTCTGCTCCTCCCTTTTGGGTTTGGGTGTAAGTTGGGGAATAATGACAGTAATTTGTGGTACACTATAAAACATTACTACACCTACTGTTTTTACTATACATAAAGATGTACAGCAATGCAGTTTCCATATGTGACTTCGCCCAGAGGTTAATGCTTTTTATACTTATACACAGTGTCCATCCCTCCTTATCTGAGTGTGAACCTTTACATTGACATGTAACATACTGCATCTCTCAATGTGCACAGTGACTAACAAACTGTGTCTCTCCTGCAGTGGGCTGCTGTGTGATGGCTTTCTCCATTGGTCTCCTGTTTGTTCAGCGCTCAGGGAACTACTTCGTGGCCATGTTCGACGACTACTCGGCTACTCTGCCTCTGCTCATAGTGGTCATATTGGAGAACGTGGCAGTCGCTTGGGTTTACGGGATTGATAAGTAAGTACACAACATCATCATCTGCATATCGCCTTAACTCTGCATGAATTACTTCATATAACTTATAGCGTACAAAAATAAGCCCAAGTAACTTTCTGATGCTAATTTAACTCTGTAAACTATTTAGAAAAAACAGCTATTACATCAAATAAAGTTTCAAATTAAAATATCCCTTCCATACTTTATTTTGAGATGTGTTTTTATTATGGCTTGAAAAATTTTTTTTCACAAAATAAGAGCTATACCTGTTTCTACCTGGTATAAAGACTTCCTTGGCTGTGAAGGGTTACAAACTGCACGTGTGGCAGGTTTTGTCCATTTATTTCTAAATGTTGCAAATAAGTTAAATAATTTCATTCAAAAGCTGTTACGGATACAGTGACTTCAGAGGGTTAACACAAAGCCTTCGCCTTCCACCATTTATGGGGACAAATAGTCTATTTTTGGAATTCCTGAGTCGGTATATTGTCTAAATCAAACTTTTTGAATGAAGCCATTAAGGCAAAATATAAACAACGTATAAAGGTCATCGGGTTTATAATGAACATGAAAACTATTGTGAATTCTTTACCACAAACATTTGATCTCACCTCATGCTGCTTTGCTGCTGCCGCCGCTCTCTCAGATTCTTTGAAGACCTGAAGGACATGCTGGGCTTTACGCCGTACCGCTTCTACTACTACATGTGGAAGTACATCACGCCCATCCTGCTGCTGGTTCTTCTGTGCTCCAGCCTCATCCAGCTGACCATGACGCCGCCCAGCTACAGTGCCTGGATACAGGAAGAGGTGAGTCAACGTCTCCGCCTCGTCTCTCCTGAGACCAGGGATCAATGGGGGGGTGGAAGTCCTCCTACTTAGTAATCCTGGAAGAGGTAAAAAGCAGATTAAAGGGTTCAAAGTAAATGAGGCAGTAGCTAAAAAAAATGGGGGGAAATGACCAAGTTTTCGCTGATAAACACATGTCCAGGCATCCTTTAACCCGCAGACAATCAACAGGATGTGTAGTCTACCCCACAGACATTCAAGCACTTGTTTGATCACAGAGTCATTTTAAAACCATTAAGTGGAGCAAAGGCCAAATGGGAGTAAGTGTACCTGCATTTGCTCCTTCATGTGTCCAGTGAGGCGGAGTTACCTGTGTGACTAGTGAAGTAGACACCTGAAATGAAGTCATCATTCTCATCAAAATTGTTTTGATTAGTATCTTAATCAGCCTATAAAATGAAAGTTTACACCAAAAAGATGTGTGTAAAATCCCCATCACAATTTCATAACGTCGATATAACGATATAAACACAGAGAAAAGCAGCAGCTACTCACATTTGAGAGGCTGAAATTAATGAATTGTGAAGATTTTTACTTGATTGACTAATCGATGACCACTTATTTCTTTTTTTGTAGCACAATATTTTGCCAGAAATAGAGACTTCCCCACTAGAATAGACCTAAATAAAATAAAATGCCACTACCAGGGAAAAAGCAGAGGTGCCATTTGACACAATAAATGCCATATATATGTAATGAATCCTTCTTGTCATCTGGCTGTCCTCCATATATACAACTGTACAACTTCATGTTTTTCTTATGTTTGTCCTCCAGGCCAAAGAGCAGACCTCGCACTTCCCTCCGTGGGGCATTGTCGTCTGCATCTCCCTGGTGGTGATGGCCATCATGCCGGTGCCTGTGGTCTTTGGCCTGCGCTACTTCAACATCATTGATGAGAACACCACCGGCCTCTCCACTGTTTCCTACAAGAAGGGCCGCATCATCAAAGAGAGCGCCCGACCAGGGGAGGATGACGACACCAGCCTGATCCAAGGCAAGTCGCCCAGTGAGGCGCCCTCACCGATGCCTGGCAACAGCATCTACCGCAAGCAGAGCGGCAGCGCCGGTGGCCCTGACGCAGACACTGCACCCAACGGCCGTTATGGTATTGGTTACTTGATGGCCGACATGCCGGATATGCCCGAGTCGGACTTATAGACTGACTGTAATAGTAAGCCCTGCCCGGCCATACCGGCTGGCCACTCCTCCCCTCCACCCCACTGCGTGCGTTTAGTTGGCTGTATCATCAATGTATATTTCACTTGTACTGTATATTCTTTGTAGATATCGTAGCTGCTCTCTATTTGTCGTCTCTGAACCTTATATGATTGTCTACCTTAAAAAGAAAAAAGGTGTGGAAATAAACGTCATCCGTGTCTGACTCTTGACCACTTTGCTCGGCTGCGTCCTAAACTCGCCTCCATCTCCTGCTCCCTCCAGCCTTTGCTCCCTCCTCCTTGCAGATCCTGCAGGAGAGAACAGGTGTAAGCAATAAGGTGGATGTTCCACCAGGCCTACTTGAACAAGAATCTGCAAAGAGGAGTCTGCAAAGGAGCAAGTCAGGGGGTCATGAGGTCATTTTAGGACTGCGCCTGTGTCTGTGGGCAGTGTAAATCAAGCCAGCTTCGAGTCCTGCTGTAAAAAGTGGTTGTGTACATTATGACCCCTAACTGCTGGCCAACCAATACTGAGATTAGTAGCAGTGCAGCCACTCTGGATGGCATGACACTGCAACACTGAAGAGATTTTTCTTGGTGAAAGTTCCCATCAATCTAGAGGATGGCCTTTGAAAACCACCCCCATGATTGTTTGAGACAAAAGTGTGCCTAAGTAATTTATATTTGTTTATAGAATACATCATGAGCGTTGTATATTTAAGGTATTCTGTAAATATAATATAAATATTATAAATATATTTATCTCGATAGTTTGGATATCAGAACACCGTGTTTTTAAGGTTCAGAAGCACTTCAAATCCTTAACTCTCATCTTTGTTTTTTACTAATGTATTGTCAGTGTTTGTGAGGACTGAGTCCTCCTTGTAAATATTTTTTTCCATGAAATGGCTTCAAATGCAATGTCTTATTTTCCCTGTCAAGATTAAAGATCACATATGGCCCATATCCTGAAATTGATGACTGATTTCTTTTATCTTTCTAGTTCATGAAATACATTAAACATGTTTTAATGTAAATAATGCTTATAATACAACATGAAATGTACAATATCCATCCACAAATACAAAATACTTAATGTAAAGAAACATAATGTGGAGAGAATTAAGATACTGAAGAATTTAGTCAACTACCAAAGATAAAAATTTAGCTATTTGTAACTTTTGCTAATGCTACGTAGCTAGCCTTAGCATTAGCCGCTGTTAATTATCAATCTAAAGGAACCGTTGCGTTTGGCATCAAACTTCATTCCTCTACTCACAGAGCTGTCTCCGGCGGTGGAGAGCAACGCCAATGTTAACTCTTGTCTCCGTGACTTGAAGTTAGCATGCTAACCAGCTAGCCCCGGTCCTTGTCACTTTCTGTTAGCTCCAAATCTGCCCCGATGACGTAGCGCTGCCTCGGAGGTGGGCGTGTCATAATTTCACCGCTCTTCAGAAACCAACGCGTGACGTCACAAAGGCTAATTCCACGTTAGCCTCTTGTCTTGTAAACGCGACAACTGCTGAAGCTCTTGTAACCCGTGTTCTTTATGTAAATATTGCTCTGACAAACACATACACAGAGAACCATGTCAGTACATAAAATAATATTTACTTTCTTGTTCTGTTGGACACCATAACAAACAGTGACGTTAGGTAACATGAAATAAAAAAACGTGTACAAAGCCGCCAGCACAATGAGGAGTCCTGTGGTCTGTTTACTGCTGTGGAGTGACTGAGCTCACTGGTAAACAAGCACACATAGACATGAGAATAAATAATCAAATATACACTTCTAGAGGCTTTTTCTTTTCCTCCTTTGGCTTTCTTTCCAGTTTTTTTTCTATCATACTACAGGTAAACAACAATCAGTATTCATTAGGAGCAGGAGGTCGTCCTGAACATCTGCACTGCTCTCATCTCTGATTACAACACAAATTAGATCATCTGTGTCCCTTTTAGACAAATGTCTCTTTGAGAACAACCAAGATTGTACTCATCTGGTAAAACATGGCACATTATTTAATGTGTGCATCTTCCAAAACAAAAAAAAAAAAGTTGATTTCTTGATTCAAATTCTTTTGACTGATTCATTGCAACATGCTCCCCTCATCAGGTACGGCTGTCAGAAAATGAGGTAAAACGTCTGCTGACGCATCGGTCCACCGGAGAGTTGATCCCTTTTCCTCAAGCAATTCTGTTAAAAAAGAAAAACAAAATGATGATGTTATTGGTGTTGAGATCATTATAGAGCAAACTCTATGTGCATTGACTTTAGTTTTTATTCATAACTTGCTCAGGAGGAAAATGTGCTGGTTTCTAAATTGCACTGCATTAATAGCAGGGAGATAAACATGGCTGTCGAAGGTGTCCGTTTTTGGTGGGTAAGGGCTAGTCCACTGGTTGCATGGGCAACTGTAGATAGTTGCTATGGTGCCACTAAGTGGTTGCTACATGGGTGCTATGGTGTTGCTAGCTGTTATATTGCTATAATACTAATTCCTTAGGAAATGTATAAATAGCACTAATGCAGCCAACAAGGTGCCAAAAAAGAGACTAAGTTTAAACAAAAAAATAGTCCTTGTACTGCAGCTACTTCTGGGAATACAGCCACATCTGCTTCTGTTACCACGACAACGACCATTACTGGTGATACAACTACTGCTACTGCTCCTTAAAGCCTCTGGAAACTTGGTTTTTAAATCGTAAATATTTTTCTGTAACATTAAATCTAATTTAAAGTTAGATAAAAATATCTGTATGTAATATTCATTAACAACCTGCTACATCAGGTCTGTGCAGAAGTTTGTCTGACTGCCAAAACTCTTGAACCAAACCCATCTGAACCGAAACTGTGAAAGTGAAACAACCAAAACTCTTCTACAATTGTCAGCAAAGACTGTCACCTGCATCACCCATCATAAAAAGCTTTTCTTGGGAGTAGTGGTTTTCAGGGCCTTTGAAGTTAAAGTCTAGATATTTAAGATAAGATGCAGTTGAAGGCGCTTCAACGCCGCAACTTTCACTCTTACCACAATCAAGCAGCTTAATGACCAGAATTGAAAAGTAGGTTGTGAAGGAAATAAAACAAAGTCACACCTGTGGGCTCAGCTGTGATGAAGCTGCTCTCTCATTTTGGCTGCGATCTGCTCTCTCTTCTCGCAGTGTCTGTTCAGGTCTTTGACCTCCATCGGCAGCGTGCTGTTCCACGCCATCAGCACCGACTCCTCGTCTGAGGGCAGAGACAAACATGCACTTCAGACCAACACAGAGAAACTCACACAGCGACACGACTGTGGGACAAACAATGAGCCGTCAGACTCACCAAACTGATTCTTGTCTTGTGGGAGTCTTCTGCCCAAAGTCAGCACCACATTCTTCCAGTTTAGTGTTTCTATGAAAATAAAAAAAATTAATTACACTTGACAGAGTTCTTAAAGAAAGGCTGGTGTGGATTCAGCAATTAAGCACATGAAAATTACAGCAACAAATCCACAAAAGAGATCACGGGGTAAAGCAAAACAAACATAATACACAAAAGATTGAGCAAACTGTGAGCAGCATGCTGTGCTGTTTCACACATTTCTGCACACAAACACCCTGACAGAGCATGAAACCAAAACAAAAGAATAACCCAGCTGTTTAAAACTGTTTTCTTCACTCATTCAGCTTCCTTCCTTTTTGTTTTTTTTAATCAATTTTCTCACTCACTAAATGCTGCACGATGTACATCTGTTATATACTCTAAGCTCAAATATTTACTGAAGGGAAAGAAATGCTTCTCCATAAAACTAGAGGAAAAACCACCATATATAACCAGCAACTCATGCGTTTAAGATTCTTATGGCAAAATGTTGCTGGATTGATAAATTAACCTTGAAACTGTGGAACAAAATGAGCAAGAAACATCATTTCTCCTCAGTCTGAAGATATTAGGAGGCACTGGAGTTGTCTAATGTCCTGTGATGATCACCATCTCATATTAAACAGAACCATTTACGCTAATTATTATGTATAATTAGCTGTTTTAGTTTTAACAAAATCATTTTTTCTGTATTAATATACAAATGTAGGCAGCAAGCTGATATCATGTAGTAGATAAGACGTGCCTTGTACAATTTCACAACGGCTGAAGGGAATGACCTTTTACTTTGCCCTGGACAAGATAAGTTACATTGTTTGAAAAAAAAAAAGAAGATAACCGGTGCCTGTGGTTTCTGTCACAATAAATATATATAAAAATGCTTGTTTGTAATCTAGTAATAAGAAATGCTTTCCACATTCACACCCTGACAACTTTACGTGTGACCTGCACATGTGGCATCACAGTGGTGTGGCATAAAAATAAAACCAAGTCGATAAAACGCATAAATAATAGAACGGATAAGTAAAAGCTGGGGGCACACCTATGAGTGCAGAGGCGATGCAGCGGATGGAGTCGCAGCGAGGGCCGATGACCTGCAGCGTCTGGTGTTTGGAGAGCTCCAGCAGCAGCAGGTGGCCCCCTCTGGTGCCGACCCAGAGAGCTGCAGCGGTCTGAACCAGCAGGGCCTTCACTCTGGCCCAGGAGGGGGCCGCTTCGGTGGGCAGCTCCGCCTCGCTGCCCTGCCGGCCTCTGCAGCCGGAGCCATGTCTGCGGGGAGAAGACTCTTATACATACTGGGCTGTACTGCGGCATCTTTCACCTTTCACTTCCTGCTGATCGTTTCCTCTTCTTTTGGACACGGTGCTCGTATCTCTGTCTACATATCAGTCAAAGTGGTGTGTTGTGTCGTGTGTGTGTACCTGATGATCTGAGCGCAGTCGATGCAGTCCACCATCCTCTCACTCCTCTTGTCCCAAACCTCGACCGTCGGCGTCCCAGCTTTGTTCAGGTACACGTATTTATCCACAACCATTCGCGACACACACGACTCACCAGCCAGTGATCGCTGCTGCCTGGAGGACGCACACACACAAAACCCACTGTTATAATAATAATAATATTTAGGGACAACTTACAACACACAGTTAGGTAGAATACAAGTACAAGGCATTAAATACAAAATAATCAAGTACAAGGATAAAATACAGAATAAATTAGAATAAAATACCAAGACAGTCACACATTATTATGCTGCTGCTTGGACTTTAAACTCCGGCTTCACTTCAATCATAACTCTATTAATTCTTTATTAATCTTTCAGTTCAATCAATGTATTATCAGTCTTTTGGCAAAGTCTTGTTAGGATTGGCAGAAATATTTGTTGTCATATTCATGACAGACAAGTTCTTTAATTCAGAAGATCAAATTTGTGCACGTGATCATTTCTAACATCAGGCCACATGTTTCCGCTCTGCTTTAGTAAATCTTCAGCCGCCTCACATTCCCCCACATGACGCCGACTCACTGGAAGATGAGGTTCGGTCTGGTGTCGATGGTCCTGCAGACGTCGTACTCGGCAGTGAAGGAGAGGATCCTGGTCCCGCAGCCGGCCCACACGGACCTGCCGTCCAGCGAGTGCAGCGACTGGCCCAGACACATGACGGGCGTGCTGACGTTTCCCACTGTGACAGTTTTAACCGGCTGACCTTTTTCCTGCTGGAAGGACGGAGAACGAGAGGAAAGTAAAGATTCCAGTCTGGACTTGTGGATTAATCACATTCACAGCACGGGAGGACGCACATGTCAGAATATCAGCGACTAGACAAAAGGAAATCATCCTTTGAGAACAAACACACGGGATCTTTTATGTAATATCTAAAGTTTACCTTGAGAACAGAGTCCTCATAAACAGTGAGAAGTCCATTGGCTGTTCCAACCAGCAAATAATTCTTTCTTTGGCTGAAATAAAAATAAAAAAAGGTGAAGATTAGAACATTAATGGTGATTGTTTATTCAACATTCCTGTGACACAGTTTCATGCACGTCTTTCCAGATCTAGATTTAAGCACAAATTAAATCTGCAGTTACATTAGTCACTTTTTAATTTTACTTCCTGGATTTCTAAGCATTTCCTCACATAATGAAGAATCATTTACAGGGTTTTACAGAAATCACTTCAGTAAAACTGACGTGTACGTATGAAAATGCTGCAGATTATTAGAGGGATTTATCAGATCTGTCATATTTCAAACATATTAGAGAGCAGGTGCTGTGTTTTAAATAGTCTCTAATGTAAATGTGTTAGTGTTTAGGTGTTTCTGGTGTCTGGATCATCACTAAAACAGAGATTTTAACGCTGCTGCTCACTTATTGTCTACTAACGCACCGTTTCTGTTGTGTTTTTATTAACTTACTGTCCTTTATGTTTATTTATTCTCCTGTTTTATGTTTTTATATGTGCTAAATGCAAATGTCCCATATCAAACAGATATGGCGTCCTCTTTATATGTTGCTGGTCACAAGGTTGAGACAAATGTTTTGTTTCGACTGTTACAGTCGGATGAATTCCCCAACGACCTCCATCAGGCCGAAATATACAGAAACGATGAAAATGTAACAGGCCACAAACTTCCCTCAGCACCTTCACACACGCTTCAGCTGAAGCAGCAGGAGGTTCAACTCTCCACGAGCGCAGCATCCTCTTTAGTTTTGGTTTTTTACAGACACTTACGTTCGACGAGGGTGCACGTGGAAGTACAGTGAGGTGACAGCATCCGTGACGCTCTGCAGGTGGTGCCAAGTCGACATGTCCTGGGTGCTGATGACCACTAAGGAGCCAGACTGGGTGCCAGCCACCAGCCAATCACAGGCCTCGTTGGGGATTTGAACCGTCACCAGACACAGGACGGGACTGGTGTCGATGTCCTGTAGGAGGGAGAGAAGTGCACGTTTGTCACGAGCAAGATGAAAGAGGTGAAATACAGATTTTAACGCTGCTGCTCATACCTGTGTCATGACTGCGTTGGTGTCCAGGTCCACAGCTGTGATGGAGCCCACCCTGTGGCTGCTGGTGCTGCTGCCCCCTCCCAGCCAGGCTCTGTGGCTGCTGAACGGACTGTCACTGCTGGCAGAGCTCACTGTGAGGCACTCGGCGTTGAACGCCCGGGGAACCACCAGCTCCTTCACCAGACACAGCATCTCCCCTGAATTCAGCCGATCAAACACCTGCACGCATGACAATTTTAATTGTGTGTGAAACGTGCTCGATTGGCTCTGACATCATGAAACATACTCTAACCTGTTGCCTTCCTGCCTGTCTACTCACTGCAGCTCGTCTCTACACTGCTCCAGCTTCCTCAAACCTTTCCCTCCTTCTCAATGAGACAGAAAGAACCAGCACTCCTCTGAACACAGTCACACAGTCTTCAGCTTCTAACCTGAGCAGACGTCGGTCGGTCCTGTGGACTTTCCCTCAGACAGTCCTTCATCAGCATCTGGAAGCCGGGCCAAGGCGAGCAGCCGTAGTGTTTTACTGGATCTGTGTGAATGACAGTGAGGTGAACACACGTCTGTGCAAAATGGCAGTAAAACAAAAGCTCTTATCTGTAGCACACCCGAGCATGAATATAGTTGAAATAATGTTTTAGATAATACCAGAAAATCATAATAGTCATCATAATATATATATATACATATATATATATATATAACCAAAATGATTAAACTCATTCTCACAAATTTAGTATCAAGTTTTTGGGATTTTTGGGATTTTTGGATTTTGCAATTGAGGTTTACATATCTATCAAGCTGGTTAATATAAAAATGGCCGCCATAACATCACAGTTAAGGCATGAAGGCCCAAAAACTACTATTTAAAACACAAGATGAGAACCTGTCATCACAACAGTCACATTAATACAGACAACAGCAATAAACAGTCAAAATGCTAAATGCTTTGTTTACATGAATAATGAAGGTAAAAACAGACGTAAACAAGCCTAAACTTTCAATTATGAGCTGCTAACCATTTTATTTAATTCATATGCTTATTCTCTAATTATGATTAGTAATGACGCCATCTAGAGGCCATGCAGCGTCAGAGTGGATCAATCCAGCATCAGTTATCTGGAAATGTGCTTCACCATATTTCACATGAAACCAGAAACCTGTTTGTAATATGAGCAATTTAAAAGTTTGGTCTTGTAAAAAACAATCCCAGCTGCTACATTAAACACTGTACAACAGAGGTGTGACGGCTCAGTAAAGTTACCTGGCAGCTTCCCCTGCACTGCGACTTCATCAAACTCACTGGGGAACTTCATGCCGTCAGAGATGCGCTCGCCGCAGGTCAGGAGGTCGTAGAGCAGGAGGCCGAATGAGAACACATCAGCCTGCTGGTTGTAGATCACGTTACCCCGGGCGACCTCCGGTGCTCGGAAACCTGCGTGATACACAGAAATCAGTTAAAAACAGCTTTACATATACTAGACTGGAACGTTCTGTACCTGTGACCAAAACTTTACTGATTCATCACATTGTAAACATGAACAGCTCCAGGTCAGATGTGTAATAAGGAGGTTGAGCTTATGTAACAAGGATCTATGAGGCCTGAGGAGACGTCTGACCTGGAGTGCCCTCTGAGCTTCTCACTCCCATGCTGCAGCAGTACTGAGCGATGCCGTAGTCTGTGATCTTGGCGATGATCTCGGAGTTGGTCTTCAGGTTGAACAGAAGCACGTTGTGGGGCTTCAGATCCCGATAGATGATCATGGACGAGTGAAGGTACCTGATCACACGGATCGAACAACGATCACGACCATAGTATCCATATTTTTCAGAATACTTATCATTTTATCATCTTATAATTTATAAATAAAGTAAAACTGAAGAGGCCAAATGAGACAGCTTTTCTACCTGAGTCCGTCTGCCACCTGCAGGGCGATCCTGTGCTGGAGCTTCCGGTTGAGGCTGCCGTTCTCATGTTCAAACAGGGAGTCCAACGAGCCGCGCAGAGCCAGCTCCATCACCAGGACCTGAGGAGTTGAGCCGGCCGCCAGCAGGCCGACGAGGCTGGGGTGACGGAGGCGACCCAACACCGCCAACTCCTGGAGAGAGAAAAAGAAAAAAAGGCACTGTGTCGTCAAAGTGCTGTCCGGGACCCAGCGACTGAAGGGAACTTTTAGTTTCAGTACCTGTCTGAGGAGTCTGTAGATGTAAAGCTCAGATGCGTGTTTATTGAATATCTTCACGGCTACTTCTTCGTTTTTGTAGACGCCTCGATAAACGGTTCCAAAGCCGCCGTCCCCTGCAACCAGATATAGAATATATTTATGAATATGACCAACAACAAAAAATAAATAATAAAAATGAAAAGTAATTAAAAGTAAAATAAATAATGACCCAGTCTGTTTTCCTTAGACATGTCGACATCCAGCTCCTCACTGTCCAGTATCGTTCCTGCAGGCTGATCACTCAGCACCAAGTCAGGAGCGATCTGAGAGATGGGCAGCGTGCACCGAGGGTCCTCTGGGTTCACCAGCAGAAAATCTATGATCAATAATAAAAATCATTAACACAAAAGATTTCAGATAATGAAAAGCCATCCATGTGGAATGATTAAAACCAGACAAATTTTCACCTAATTTCATGGATTTTTAAAAAGGAACACCTTTCGAATTCATACCAGCAACACAGGTGTCGGATCTTATCGTGTGATTTTATTTACCGTTGTCGAAATAGGTGAAGAGGTCCTCCAGCAGGATCTTGCTCCACTCCTGGCCGTCCTCAAAGCTGTACAGAGCCCACTTCTTCAGTAGAGCCTCGCCGCTGCCGTGCATGTCGGTGTTCAGCAGGCCAGGAAACCACTCCTCCAGCAGGGAGTCCACGTGATCCACAACCTGACCCATCAACACCCGGCCTGAGAAGAGAGGTAGTGGAAACAGTTTCTTTCGCGTTCGTGTGGTTTTTATTTAATTGTTGTACAGCAAGGCTTGAGCTTTTTGAAAAGCTGCGGCACCTCTGCGGGAAGACGGGACAGTTATCCTGACGAAGCTGGAGGGGTTCTCCTCCACCGACGCCGCCTCCACCAGACAGTACGCTTCAGGGGACCAGCTCAGGTAAACGCCTCTCCTCCAGTAGATCCGGTTGGGTCGCACAACTTTCTCTGGACAGCAAACAGTGTGAGAGAAAGACTTTATTTGAGCCTGTGAGCAGAACAGCGCTGATGAAACAGTGAGTGTGTCTCCTGCACATTACCTCTTCCACAGAGCAAGTAAGACGAAACCTCCAGGAGGCGGCTGATCTGCCGAGACCAGTAATCCATGGGGAAGTACGGCATCTCATAAAGACGCACTATGACCTCCGAGTTCTCACTGTGAGGCAGCTCGATCACCGGCCTGTGTTTGGACAGACTTGGAAAGAAAGGAATGAGCGGTTAGAGACATTTGAACTTCCTTATTCACTGGTTTTCTACTTAAAACCACAACAGAGCTCCTCCGGGGCTGGGAATCTGAACCTACTTGCTGGGAACGAGCAGCTGCTCCTCTCCGAACGGCAGCGCGATCTGGAACTTCTCCAGCAGTTTGAAGAACTGCGTCAGGTGGCTCTTCGGGAAACATTTGGTCTCAAAAAGGAACTTTTCCACAACCGAGCGCTGAACAACTCCTTTGGGATGCTCCCACAGGCCACAGCTCTTTAATTTCAGTTTCTGCACAGAGACACAAACACATTGTACATCTGTGCACTTCATGTACCTGCATTCGAGTGTTAATACTGAGCTTTTATGTTAAAAATGGGCCCTGAAGTGGCCATTTTGGAGGTCCTCAGGATTAGCTGTTCAATAGAGTAACATTAGAGTTAATTATTTCTGCACTGCTTTCAGTTGGGGATCTACCTCTGCTGTCTGCTTGTATATAACACACATCTTCTCCTGAGCGTGCTCAGTTGGATATGCACTTGAATTGCACAAATGTTTTGATGAATGGTGTAAATATAATAAAAACTAGACTAGAAAAATGTGATATTTCACAAAGCAAAAAGTACTGGAGCAAAATAAACATGATGAACAGATAAAACTGTAAGATGCTGTCTTATTTTCAGCATCAGCCTCAGGCCCAAGGGAAGATCTGAAGCTCAGTTAAACTAAGCAAAGGCACAAAGTGTGTGTTTTTGTCTCTATGTGAGTGTGAGTGTGTTTGTGTGTGTGTGTGTGTGTGTGTGTGTGTGTGTGTGTGTGTGTGTGTGTGCTCAGATGAGGCTACCTGGGAGATGATGTTGCACAGCCACTGCGGGTCGATAAAGTAGAGCTCTTGGAGCTGAAGTGCAGGGTCGTCAAAGTGCAGCAGAACCCCTGCAGAGACAAAAACACAAGGTTTGAACAGACATAATTCCCACTGAGTGAATTTAATGTTGATTCAAAGAGGCAATCATTATATTTAAAGTATAAAATACACCTGAAACCTGTCAGTCTGTTACAGAATGGTTAAATATCTGTATGTATAATCACAGTATTCCTTCTTGTGACAGAGAAATGTACTCAGAGGAAAAGATGTTGCAAAGTACTGGAGGAGAACTTGAATAAGACACTTCATTAAAGTTCATCCATTTCTTTTGAGAAGTTCAAGGCCTGTGTGACGTAGAATGAAGCAGGTTTTCCGTGCGACCCAGACTCACCGGCTTCACTGAGGAAGTGGACGGCGTGCGGCAGCTCGGCTTCCTCCAGCTGGAGCTGACTCTCCTGGATGAGCTGCAGCAGCTCCCGGTGCCTGATGACGGGGAACTCCGAGGGAACCCTGGCCCTCTCCGCGACAACCCGGCGCTCCAGCTCCACGTAGCTGTCCGGGACCAGCTGGCCCATCACAGGCTGGCCCTGGATCTGTGAGGAGGAGAGGCGGCGAGTCAAGAGGTGAAGTAAGGAGAAGGAGAGGAAACGTTTAACCTGCTGGTGGTGGCCTTTTACCCTGAAGCTGGCGACCTCTCTGGCGATGGCCTTGCGGAGTCTGGCCATGGCGTCCGAGTCCTCGCAGACGGAGACCATGTGATAGTCGGTGATGGCGGGGAAACCCTGGTGGTTCAGCAGCTCCTCTTTGATCTTGGTCAGGCAGGCCTGAAGCTGCAGCTCGTCGCTCACATCTGTGTGCGTCCCCACCAGGATGACCGGGGAGAGCGGAGCCACCGCCTGAAGGAAAGAAGGAAGAACACGCACGCATATGAATTTTTGAACAAAAATGAATTCATTATATTAATTTATTTTAACGAGGGATTTTCAAAATATTTTTACCTATAAAAAGTTATTCTTTCAATTTTTTTTAAATGTCGGCCATGATGTGAAACTGTTTCAAGATTGTTGAGAATTTTCCTTCAAATGACACAGAACACTAATTATTATTATCATGTTGACTCAGATCAATTAAATTAACAAAAAGAATATATATATATTATTATTAATATTAATATACACGTTATTTTATTATTATTTATTACAATAAATTAAATTAATCAATGTACAAGATTAACATCAACTCAGTTTTACTTAATTACTAAAATTAAATATGAGACTATTAGACTCTTCTTCAGTGCTCAATATGAAGTACAGTAGATCTATATAACAGTTAACAAGGCTTTACTGCTGTACAGTAGATACACAGAGCAGGTCCAGTGTGTAGGATTTAGGTGGATCTATTAGCAGAAACAGAATATAATATTCATACTTATGTTTTCACGAGTGTATAATCACCTGATGCTAAGAATCATTTGTGTTCTCATTAGCTTAGAATGAGCCCTTCATATCAACATACAGAGAGGATCCTATTCCATGTTGCACCGCCATGTTGCACCGCCATGTTCCTACAGTAGCCCAGAACGGACAAACACAAACACTGGCTCTATTGAGGGCCTTTTGTATTTTGACGTTACCTGAAAGCCACCAGGTCCTCTTACACGTCTGGAGTGGGAGGGGGGAGGGGAAGGGTATCGAGTTGGTTGCAATCTGCAACCTCACCACTAGATGCCACTAAATCCTACATACTGGTCTTTTAAGTATTCAATCATATAAAACACACACCAAGACTGAAAACAAGTCTTCTATACTCTTTTAGACTTTGTCCAGTGTTAAAATGCTCTTATTCCATTACAGCCATTGGTTATTTGCATTTTAAAACACAATAAAAAATATTAAAATTGAGCTTCTACCATTAGAATTTAAAACATGCTGTAGGTGAACTCAAGTTTTACTTTGCTCCACAGGATCAATATTTAATCTGGGCTCTAAGGGCCTCTTTTAATCTCGAACTACACGAGTCTCAGCTCAAGTCAGCTTCATCACAGGAACCTGTTTATCATCATGACTGGATGAATCTTTGGTTTAAAACTTACTTTGATGTTGAAGAGCCAGGGTTTGAGGGCGTCCACCTGACTGGCTCCTTTGCTGAGGTTGTAAACCACCAGGTAGAGAGCTCTGGAAGTCAGGAAGTGAGGGTGAGAGCCGCTGAACTCCTCTCCACCTGGGGAGGGAAGCAGGGGGGGCGAAACTAAATCACAGCAGCTGAATAAAATACCTGTCAAGACTCAGCCTCTCTACCATGTCTGACTATATGTTTGTAAAGCTCACTAAGATGCGTGTATATTTAACAGCTCCGTAAATTAATCTATTCAGATTTCACACGCTGGCCAACCTGAGAAGTCCCAGACGTTCAGCACCATTTTCTTCTTGTCCCGCTCCCTGATGGTCCAGTCCCTGACGTCGATACCGACGGCGGCCGTCTTCGAGTTCAACTGGGAGCGCTTCAGCTTCATCAGCTGCTGAATCAGGGTGGTCTTCCCGCTGCCGGCATTCCCCACCACGATGAGCTTCATGCGGTAGTATGGCACTGCCTTCTTCAGCCGCTGCTGCAGGAACCTGGGACCGAGGGAGGAGGAAAGGCAAATGCGTCGCTATTATGAGACTTCATTTTATTTCTTCTTCTACAAATGAAGCTGATCAATGAGTGGGGATCTAGAAAAAAACACCTCAGGTTCAAGCGCCTGACCTGACTATGTCTTTGGTCTTGCTGCCAATGAGCTTGAGGTCCAGCTGGAGCTTCAGACCATCCAGCGGCAGATCCCACAGTCGGCCTAGTTTCCCCATCTCATCAGGGAAGGAGCGCAGGTTAGTGTTGTGGCTCATGTCCAGGGAGGTCAGGCCTTCCAACAGGCCGATCTGCGGAGGAATCTGGAAGCAAAAACGACACAACCATCAAAGCTACTTATTTACAATCGTCTTATTTCTTATCAAGTGCTCTAATTGTCCTTTACCTCACTGAGCTTGTTGCCACTCAGGTGGAGTTTCTCTAGTCTGGTCCACTTGTAGACTGGTCCGCTCAGGTCCAGAGACGCGATGCAGTTCTTACTGAACATCAGCTCTCTGAGGTTGCTGGACGCCCAGAATCCCGGGCCAGGAAGAACAGCGATGTTGTTGGTTCTCATGTCCACCGACCTCAAGCTAGAGAGACAAAAGCATTTCACACGTACTGTAGGAAATGATATGTACTAAACAAATAGATGGGAACAAGAAGTAGCTGAGAATCTGACTTACTTTGTAAGATCAAGTATGGCCTCAGAGACATAGGTGAAGCTGTTGTTTGCTAGTTTCAGTGTCGTGATCTTGGACGGCAGATGAGACAGGGAACCTGGAGAGGACAGGAAACGCAAGGTCATATGGATCTTTTCTTCAACAGGGATTTAAAAAATTGTCAAATTAAACTTGGAAAAAAAAGAATTAAATAATACCAGAGCATATAACAGGCAAACTCACAGATTTTGTTCATGGAGGCGCTGAAGGTTTCCAGTTTGGGGCAGCTGGTCAGAAAGTCTGGAGAAATGTTCTCCACGCCGTTCTTGCTCACGTCGAGCAGCTTGATCTCCGGCAGACACAGAGGTGTGCACAGCTCAGTTATACTGTTACTGAAAAGGGAAAAAAAAAAAAAGACCGTTCTGCCTTTAGACGCGTGGATGTGTGATTCTGTCATGAAATAACACGGTTGTGTCTTTGCTGAAAAACCTGATTCCACACCATTCTCTCAGACGACCTCACAGGAAGTGAATGTAATTAAATTTGCTGGAAAGGTAGACCAAGCACCAGGACTTAAAAGTGAGGAACGACACTAAACCTTCAGGAGATACCATCATGATGGAGAGACTGATTGGCCGGGATGTCTAAGAGTCCGGTCTTACAGAGGTTCAGCTGAAGGTGGCGTTCCTTCATCCGTGTGGATACGTCAGATAGACGAGCCGAGATCGGCGCATAGATCGCGGGGTCGTCTGGCAGGAAGGAGAGGTACGGTCGGGTGTCTATCTAGAACATTCCTTCACTACTTCGTTCACTTGAAAGCGAAAGATCTGCTCATGTATCCCATGATTAATCAGTCAAATCAAACATTTTCTATATTAAAATAACAATTGTGCAGCATCGGTGGAGGTGTGTGTTCTCTCTGTGCATTCTAGTAATCGCTCTGGTCACATGCACAACACAGCAGTATTTTGTATTAGAGCTTTCTAAGACATCAGACCCAGGGAGAAAATGAAATAATGTCTAATGATTAGGACTTACAGCAGCCACTAATGTAATTACAGTTTTATACTGATAACATTATTCAGGTCATTAGCCTCAGTTTCAAACCCATTATACACCATAAAAGTCATGGTATAGGCTATTTATGTTTTCACCCAATTCAGGATATTCCCAGAAATTACTTCAGTCATGCCCGACTTTCTGTTGTGCAATCGACTGTCGAAATCGAATTTCATAATTTTCCACATTTCCTTTTTCTTTAATGCAAATGTCCAGAGAGAATCTCATTATGCGGGTTTGTTGGGTTTTTTTTTTTTTATAGCAACAAACACATCAAAACAATGACAGCGAGATTAATGTGATTGCATTCACATCCTGTCTTACATATAAAGACAGGAAGTATCATGTATAGTGATGCTCAAAGAATCATCTGAATAATCAAACCAGCAGCTGTGTTGCTGAACAACACCTCAGTTTTCCCAGCAGCCTACCCTTCCATAAACAGCTCCTCCAGCTGATCCATGGCGCGGCCCAGCTCCTGAGGAAACGCAGTGATTTCGTTGAAAGACAAGTTGAGCTGCCGCAGCGAGGGGCAGGTGACGGCAGGGTCGAAGGTCAGCAGGGGACCCACGCAGTTACGAGAGACGTTCAGCGTGCTGAGCGAGGGCAGAGACAGCAGCTCCACCGGCAGCGACCGGAGCTGGTTGCCCTGCAGGTCCAGTCGAGTCAGACTGGACAGACTCTGTGGCGAAACCAGAACAAAACAAAGAGCTTCAGCGCACACGTGCATTTCCTTTTATCATTTGATATCTCGGTGATTCAGCACCGATCGGCTCCATCACCTGGCAAAGAGCTGAAGGAAGCTCCAGCAGACTGTTGTTGCACAGGTCGAGGCGGAGGAGATACCCCAGCTGCTGCTGCACCAAGCCGTCGTCCATCAGACAGGACAGAGAGTCCAACTCGTTCCCCGACAGGTCCAGCAGGCGGATCCTCTCCCGCTCTTTGGGCAGAAGGGCGGAGCTTTCACTAGAGCCGAACACTGAGGAGGTGACGCCAGAGGAGGCAAATCATTAGACGGTCATAAGTCAAGAGCTTTGACTCTACAAGATGTTGAAAGACGGACGATAACAGAACACTGCTGCTCCCGTAAAGCTTTTAAAAACAAACAAAAAAAAGGAACTTTTTGCTCATCAAACTTAAAAAGAAATATCTCCTACTTTTATCTATTAGTCAGCTGGTAGATATGTTGTTGTCAAACTGTTGACAGAATTTAATAAAATAAAATAGCTGTGAAATTAAACCATGGCCCGTGGAAAAATTGGTTTGTTTTCTGTGTAAATCATCTTTCAAAGACTTCTTTATCTTGTGAGTGGGCAGAAACATGACATTACAGACGGATACACAGGTACAGTACACAGGCAATATTGCATAATTTTAAGTGCCTCTTCATCACACTTCATCCAGTATTTTTATACCCTTGTCTTCCTGGAAATAGATTAGGTCATCTTTATAAATATCAAATCATAAACAGTTGACTCAGTCTATAAAAAGGCCCAGAGTGCAGGAGTTTCTCTGGCACTTGTATCCTTGTTTATCACTCCGTGTATCTGAAGCAGATCAAGGTCCAGATGCAGATTAACGGTGTCCGAACATTTTTCATTACTCAACAAATTGCGCACTCCTTAAGAACAGAATCGTTTTTGTTTCACGCAGCTGTGTTTGAAAGAAAAACGAGAATACAGTCAAACTGAATTAAATCTAACCCAGTTACCTTTGTGGGTGGAGCCAGTCCTCCCATATCTCCTGTGTACAGACTCGCTGTGTTCACTCTCGGTCTGACCGCTCTGGAAACCAACAGTGAGGGAACAGGCTCACATGTGAGTGGGATTCATCGTTCTATATTCAAGTTAAGAACTACAATATGTGTCATTTTATTTTAAAACACACAAAAAATAGTATTACATAAGCTTAGAATACTAAATAATAATGAAGATGAGTTTTTACCTCGGCACTGGCATGTCTGCGACGTCCCTGCTTTATCTTAAAGGATCCCCCCCTCAGCTCCTCTGTCGAATTATTATGCGGTTTTGGAGAAAGAACCCCTGGCAGTGAATCACTCCCTGCAACAGGAGGACAAGCGGTTACTATTTACCTTTATCTATCTAATAGGGCTGAACAATTCATCAGGAAAAGGTGCCACGACATTATATTAATGAGGCATTTATACATTTCTATTTTTTTCAGTGAAAGTGAAATGCAAAAAATGACCATTTCCACTATAATGTGACTCACATCACAATCACGATATCTGTTAAAATAATCGATATATGATTGTTTTGCATATCGTGCAGCTGTATCATCTAATATTTAAACGGTATTGGCTATCTTTTGGAAACGACTATCGTTGGTTCTCAAGATTTTCTCCCAATTTGGAAAGTCACCGTCGACTCGGCACAAAATCTAAAAATAAATAAAATAAATTTGTTCTTATTTAAACCAAAAATATTTGTTTTTTGATTGTGAAAACAGCACACGGTCACATATGTGTCATGTCAGACACCAGGCGGGAAGATCTTCTTTATGATCAACTTAGAATCTTCTTTTGTTATTGATCATTAAAAAAAGGTCACATGTGAAACGAACAAATTAGGTCACTAATGTAACATCACTCCACTCAGTAAGAATAAACTGAGACTAATCCAAGTCAAAACATGTGTAACCAATCAATGTGACTGTTTGAAAAATACATAATGTGAGAGTATATGATCTTCATCAGAGGTTCTGAGAAGACAACGGGACAGTGTGGGGACATTACAAAAGAACTACAGTCTCCAAGTTCAGCAGGTTCAGCCTGTAATAGAATTACATTGTTGTCTGAATAAAAACTGCTGTGATTCTAGTGTGTGAATCTAATAAAGTGTCAGTTCTGCTTCATGTCAGAATTCCACAGTGGATCGCATTAATCTATAGACTCAAACAGTCGCTCTTTGGCTGAGTTCATCCCCTGATTGCGCTGTGAAGAACTGAACCAGATGAGAGCTGTGAACACACTGATACGTGATGACTCTGAAACTTTACCGTCGCTCTCCATGTCGTCGTTGAAAAACAAGCTGTCGTCCATGGAGACGAAGCTGAAGCTGGAGTCGTCGCTCTCGTCGGAAATGTAGCCAGAGGTCAGACAGGGGTCGGCCATCGACCTGGGAGGACAGCTGGCGCTCTTGGACTTCTGCAGAGACTGAATGTACCTGGCCAAACTCATACCTTTACCTTAAAGAGCAAGAACATGGTACATGGAAATTAAGACTGGGCTGCAACTAAATATTAATTCCATCATCAATCGTTAACTGATCAACTTCACCTTTAAATTACTTGTTTTGTCTAAAATCAAAAGATAGTAAATGTACAACAACATAACAGAGAGAAAAGCATCAACTCTTCCTCACCGCTGTTGCAACGTAGACTGTGCGCTCTTCCTCTTTCGGCCAGCAGGGGGCTGAGCCACGCAGCGTCCAGGCGCCCCAGCCTGAAGCCCCCCAAGCAGAGGGCGCTGTTGTTGAGGTCCAGACCCAGACGGCCCAGGAGCTGAATGACCGTGGGTCCGTCGCCGCGCTTCACGCTCACGACCAGAGCCCTGCGCAGATGCTGCTCGTGTGCGCCTCGGCCGAGCAGGAGCTCCACCAGCTCCAGAGGCCCGCCCCTTTCACACACCTGCAAACACAAAGGACATGATGGACTCGTTGATGGTTATTCTCATTACTGACGACTAGTTCAAAAGTTGAGGTCTGTCATTTGAAAAGTTTGGCCTCTTTTATTAAATAAAAATGAGAGTTTTGGTGGAAAACATATATTGACATGTAAAAATACCCATCACACATGACTGGGGCTTAAATTCATGTTTTCCAGATTTCCTGTTTTGTCTTACCAACTGTAAAGACACTTAAAACGTATTGTCAATCTATAAGATGAATTACCGCGTTGTGGTTGTATCCCTCCACCAACCAGCCAAGTTGCAGGAAATATGGTCACAACCTCCACTTCCTGAGTCTTAGCATTGAATAAATGGCAGAATTGTTTTCGTAGAACATTATGAAGTTGACCTTTGACCATTTGGATACAAAATGGTCAAAGGTCAACTTCACTTAATCACTTTATACTTTTATTAGATTGTCGTGTTAAATTGTGAAATAAGTAGTGTGCGATGTGATGTGAGTTGTAGCCGAAAACACATTAGGGTCACAGCGACCTTTGACCTTTGACCACCAATATATATAATCAGTTCATCCTCGAGTCCAAGTGAATGTTTGTGCCACATTTGAAGAAATTCCCTCACGGCGTTACTAAGACATTGCTTTCACGGACAACCCCAAAAGATTTTGTGACCTCTGACCTGGTAGATGAGAGACTCCGTCTTCGTCTTCCTGTTGATGTCGGCGCCCAGCTCGATCAGACACTCGGCCATCGTCGTGTCTCCGTCCTTGCATGCCTTTTCCAGCATGCTGTAGTGTAGCTCCGGGTCGCACCACATCTTAGACAGAGCGAGGCACACCGACCTCCGCAGCTGACAGAGAGCCAGAGGATTAAAACTTTTATATGTAAGTATTGGGTTTCAGCTCAGTTCAGCAGCTAACGGTGCAACTGTTAGTCCTCTGAAGGATGCGGCCACGCTAGTGTCTCTGTGAGGCTGTTATTGAGGCTTTGAGCTAAATGTTAAACATTAGCTAATTAGGACTAAACACAAACAGCTGAGGCTGATGGGAATGTCATCAGTCTTTGCATATGTTTGGTCATAAACCAAAGCAGTGGATAATTTTTTTTTCATGGTAATGCATCCGATAGTTATGGAGGCCTGACTCACCGGGCTGTTGCTCTGGTCCGGAGTCTCATCCCTGAGGTGTTGGAAGATCCGCCTGTCAAAGTCTTCTCTCTGCAGTTCAGCAGCTGCTCCTGAACACGCATCAAGCATCCTCAGGGCCACCTGAAAACACTGAGGGACGCACGGAGCAGAGGCCGATCGTGAGAGTCCGAAC
>NW_019525446.1:337068-357108 GCF_002814215.2 Seriola lalandi dorsalis | reverse complement strand
GGGGGGGTCAGGTCAGAGAAGGCTAATGAGGTCTTACACAACTCTCTGTGTTAAATTATGCTGAAGTGTCCAAATCTGTGGTCTACAAGTGGTGTCCTGCACACAGACATACAAAGGTTACAACGGGTGGATCTTTGGTGGCCCAACGTATCCCAAGATTCATTGCGCAAATAATACGGCAGCAACCAACGCCGACAGAGAGCCAGAGGATTAAAACTTTTATATGTAAGTATTGGGTTTCAGCTCAGTTCAGCAGCTAACGGTGCAACTGTTAGTCCTCTGAAGGATGCGGCCACGCTAGTGTCTCTGTGAGGCTGTTATTGAGGCTTTGAGCTAAATGTTAAACATTAGCTAATTAGGACTAAACACAAACAGCTGAGGCTGATGGGAATGTCATCAGTCTTTGCATATGTTTGGTCATAAACCAAAGCAGTGGATAATTTTTTTTTCATGGTAATGCATCCGATAGTTATGGAGGCCTGACTCACCGGGCTGTTGCTCTGGTCCGGAGTCTCATCCCTGAGGTGTTGGAAGATCCGCCTGTCAAAGTCTTCTCTCTGCAGTTCAGCAGCTGCTCCTGAACACGCATCAAGCATCCTCAGGGCCACCTGAAAACACTGAGGGACGCACGGAGCAGAGGCCGATCGTGAGAGTCCGAACTGGCAACATATCAACGGCGGTCAAGTCAGTTTTATTTATATAGCGCATAATCGCAAAACTTTACAATCTGCGCTGCATAAAACACCTGGTCAATGTCAAGTTGCTAAATGGATAAACACGACTTTGTGATGTAAACTTAATGCTGTTATGATACCTAGCCAACGATTAGAGGGACATTAGCTGCTGCATAAGGAGCAGTGTTTGTGTCGATCAAAGGAAATCTCCCCGCCGTTAATTTCTCTCCCGTCTGGGGTTTTCCCCCGGCCACTAGCTCACACTGCTCCGACTGAAGCTCTGTATCCAGACCACTACCAATCAGTCACATCAGCACTTTACATCACATGAGAGCTACTAGTTATAAGTGACAGAAAAGGTAGATAGTTATTAGTTATATATCTATTAGTTATCAGTCATACAGTGGGAACCATATGTAAGAACATTTTTCAATAAACACACCGTTCTTTCTGGAGCTGTACGGAGTGAGTCATCTGCTCTAGCAGACGCAGGTATTTGACAGTATTGATAAAGAGGCTTTACCTGCTGCCAACATAATCTTTAGGAGACAGGCATCGTCTTTACTTTCCCTCATCAGGAATATGTCCAAGATAGAGGGATGTGAATGTTATTTTGAGGCGATTGTTCCCACGTCCTCTAACTGCTGATTCTAGTTCTATCAAAAACGAGCGCTCAGGTCACCTTCAGGAGCATCTCGGAGTCTTCTCTGTACTGGATGAGGGAGACGACCACAACGGAGGCGAGAACAGGCACGATCATCCTGGACAGCTTCTTCTTGGTTACGAGGTAGTTGAGCAGGGTCAGGCCCCAGTAGTGTATCTCTGGAGTAAGTGAAAGCACAGTTTGTCTGGATTTTTTTTTCTAATTCAAGGTTTGTGCACAGCGTCTTTACCTGTCCTCTGGCAGTCAAAGGCAGTATGTTCAGATTTAATAAAGAATACAGCTTCTATTGCAGAAATAGATATAGGGAAAATCCCCGGACCTAACAATCATCCCCCGACATTCACTACAGCCGACGTTGTTCCAAACCTGCTTTTATAGGCTTTAATCTGGAGGGAGGGGATGTTGTGTTAACCACAACACAAACAATCACTGTATTGCCCTCAATGTAATAACAAAATCTAATTACTGACTTTTGTGTACTGTACCTCGTTCCTGTGGGAACATCTGTAGTGTATGCAGCACTGTGTCTATGGCCCCCTGTTGGCAGAGCAGGTCCACTGCACCGGAGCAGTCAGCCAGAGCAGACAGCACCTTCAGGCCACACCTCTGTATGATCGGGCTGCTGATGAACTGCACAGACGCACACAGCACCGAATGTCATCCTGGTTGTTATTGCATTGAGGAATACAGTCCTAACACTGAGCCTGCATCTTATGCAACATCTCTATAGTTATGTACTGGATGACAGGAATGTTCGGTTGTTGTTTTTGGAGCTGTTAGTAGAGCTGAACGGAGCGATGTGCGATACGAGCCACGATTTCAGTTGGGCTGGCCATTTCTGCATTTTATTTTCACTGGAAAAAAAAGTATAAAAATGACGGCGATGTGATTTTTTGTTGGAACTTGTAACAAACAAAACGTGCTGCTTCATGTCTGGAGAATATGATTTGCAGGCCGGAGCGTCTCTGTGGCACCAGCTCCTGCAATTTTGGATATCACACTTAGCCAATTTGCGATTTTGATAATATTAGGATTAATTGTGCAGCTGTAATTGTTAGTAAAAAAAAAAAATGTAGGATTCAGTCTGTTAGAGCGTCCTTTTATCATCCAAGCACATACTGTAAATCACATCCTGTCAAACCTACAGCTACAGCAGCTGAAACCATCAAAGAGATTCATGGGATGGAAACACTGACTTACCTACTAAAGCTTAGACATACCAAGAAAGACAGAATGCCTTATTAGCTTTAGTCATTTGTTTAAACTAATTCTTTAAACTTAATTCTTTAAACTAAAGAATTGCTTTTGTGTGTCACATATCACATCAGTCAAATTATTTTTATCTCATTTTGGAACAAAAACTCTTTAGAGGGTAAAAAAAAAAAAGGTTGTTAAAAGTTGAAGATATTATGGTTAATTACTGGCTTGTTGCTTTCCTGCTGAAACTGTTTTTGTCAGTGTTGACTGTCCCACCCTCAGGCTGAGGATACCAACAGCCACCACAGAGGAAGAGAGAAAAAAACAAAACAAAAAACATGCACACCATTCATTCACCCCAGTAAGTATGGCAAATTCTTTTTAGCAATGTAATTACATCCCTCCGATGTTCTGGTTGCAGGACAAGCTACTGTATAATTTCTGCAATGAATGGATGAACTGTTGTTGAATTTATGTACTGACTGAGAACTATATGTCCGGCTGTATGTGTACGCTGCTTCTCTTTTTGAAGGAAAACAAATCACACTGTGTTTTTCAAGCTCTGCCATCTTCTTGTTTTATATCAGGCCGGATTAACAGAAATAACCAGGATCAAAAGAAAAGTTCGACTCTGAGAGTAGATGGATGAGGATGAGAGAGCGGTACCCTGTTGAGAACCTCCAGGTAGAGGGTGTGAGCTCCTTCCACCACACACTGGTTCTTCAGGACCTTCAGCGACACGTCGGCCATGTCGGGATCTGCGACCGAGGTGCCGTGCTCCCTTAAGCTCCTGTCTGGGAATTCACACACAGCAGGGAGACAAGTGAAGACAAAGAGGCAAGTAAACAGACACACACACACACACACACACACACACACACACACACACACACACACACACACACACACACACCCCCCACACACACACACACACACGACTGCCTCTTTTGTCAATCACTAATCTAATCAGGACTGTTACTATTGCAATGTGGGAGCAGGGACAGACACATCCTATAACTTCATTTGGATAGAAATTAAAACACAAACAAACCGCTGCACTTAACCAGCTAAAACTGAATGTATTCAGCTGCTCTGCCATACATCATGATCTGTATCCATCTGTGTTTGGGAGGCTTGTCTTGCGATACGCTCACCAGATGGACTGTGATGCCAGATACTGTACACGGACACATGCACTCATTCCTGACCTTCTTCAAAACTAGCCGGAATGATCAGACCCTGATAAGGGTTAAATAATTGTATTCGGAGCTGTTCCCCTAAGAGTCGATTGCTGGGATTGCAATTCAATTCCTTATTAAAGCTGCATAAATTGATTTTCTGTCTGTTTGGAGGCGGGAGATTCCACAGTCAACGTTTTAGGGGTCAACAGGGTCAGAACAGGTTGAGGTCAACAGTCCAGAAGTCTAGCAAATACTCTAATTGCATACTATTGCAGAGCACAATTAGCATTCATCTAGAGTTGTATTTCAGCCACTTGATGAATTTAAGTCTAATATTAACTCTGTTCTGGTCTCCAAAATCCAAATCTGGAGTAAGATGTCTGTTTCTTTTGCAGCTAATGTTCCTCACCAGCTAGTCGTTACCGTTGTCTGTCTCCTGTCTGTTGTTGGCCAGGTGTCACGCAGTCGCTTTATTAGAGCTTTCTTGCTAAAAACAGCTGCCTGCCGCTGGAGACGATGAGACTGAACCATGCGGTAAATGTTCTGTAAAAACCAAACTATGAGCTGCAAAAGGCTGAAAAGCACGAGCAGAAATAGCTGCCGAGGAGGAACTAAAACTTTAACAACCTAAAAAAGGAAAAGAACAAAGAACTAATATTCCTGAGCATTTCAAAACTTACTCACATGTCCATTCTTATTCAACTCGTCAATTTTCTTCCTCCCAAATTTCTCACTTGCAGACGTCAATTTTCAATAAGATTTAGAGGTATCAAATTATGGAATGGCTTTGTCCATTTGGCAAAGAAAGTGCTTAAAAGATCATTTAACTGCTTTTATAACGTTTATAACGTATTAATGTCTTAATTGTTTTGCTCATATTGCACACACATTCCATTCCCACATTTTCTGCTCTTATTTTGATATTATTTATATTATTGCTGTTAATTTTTATTATATTTATCTTTTGAATCTGTTAGTTTCTCATCATTTTTATGTAGTCACGTTATTTCCTTTTATGTTTATTTTGTATTTTTATTTTTACTTGTTGTTTTGCTTAGGTTGAGGCTTTAAACAAGCCCACTGGGCTTTCTGCCTCCCCCTGCGCTGTGTGCTTTTTGTTTTCTTTGTCATTTTCTGTGTATTTCAAATTGTGCAAAAATAAATAAAACTAAAGCTAAAAATTAAACTAAACATTTGATTTGGAGGTAAACACTAGATGTTGACAAAAGAGACCTGAACGTACCTGGGCAGAGGAAGACCAGACTGGCCTGAAGAGCCTCCAGCTGAACCTCCGGCTGGAAGTTGTGGACCTTCATGGTGCTGAGGATCTGACTCATGGCCATGTTTAAGTCATCCAGACTGGCTGACCTGCAGACACACGGGGGGGGCAGGTTCACCATTTTTCACGTCTGTCTTAGAACAACAGTCAGGTGCCCATAAGAATATTGAAATAGGTTTGTTTTGCTGTAATCTTCTTGTTCACAACGGCCAGTGAGAGATTCTTTCCCAAAGCGATTTCAGTGGAAGTGACAGGAGACAAAATCACACGCAGGATTTTCTCTGTACAAAATGATATACGAGGTTTCTGCCACCTGAGTTAGACAGGTACAACTGTTGTCATGGAAACACTGCCTCATCTATTCCTGTTATTTTTCTAAAAACAACACAGACGCATTGTATTGAATGCGTGTTGGTGCTCACCTTCCCTGGAAGAGTAGTTTGAGCAGTTTGCAGGCGCTGATGGAAACTTCTGCTGAGGCTGAGTGTCTCTTCATCATCTCTACCAGGTTGACGTGGAGGCCGCTGGACAGCAGCAGAGAACGCATTTTACCTGCGGCCGAAGAGGACGTTTTACTGAAGAGGCCACCAACACACTGCTGTATCTATAAAGTGCTGAAGCTATTAGCATCATTGGAAAAGTGGGGTTGGATAAATTCGGTGCTAATCTGTACTGCTGAGGACTCACCGTTGTGAGTAATGAGTGTGGCAATAGCACTGGTAGCAGCTTTAAAGACGCTGGGAGAGGAGGAGTGGAGCAGCATGGCCGCCATCAACTGTCTGTGAACCGGAGTCCTGCAAAACAAACACACAATACACAACAATAAGCATTACATTCTCTCACTGGCTGGACAGGAAGATGTGTGTGATGTCTCATTGTGTCAGTGCGTACCGCTCATCCTGCTCGTCCTCTGATTGGTGGACTGCAGCGCCGTGCAGTAACAGATTGTGAATGGCCCAGCTCGCAGCTTCCTGCGGGTTCACACAAGGCAGAGGCGTTGATTAGTGGAGTTCTACCCGGTTAAATATTTGCCGTGGAAGGAGTTGGACTGACCTGAACCGCTGGCTCAGCAGCGTGGAGCTCCAGTGCCGCACAGCAGGCCTCCATCCAGCCCAGGCCCATGTCCTCCACCTCCTCTTTACCCCTGTTCTCCTCCGCCTCTCCTTCCTCCAGACCCTGCTCGGCCACCGCTTTGTTCTGCACGATGGTTGCAGCTGACGGGAGGAGAACATACAGCGTAATTACATCAAGTCAATCGGCGTCACTCTTTTTTGAGTGAGAATCTTTTTTGTGGATAACACTGCTATGTGTCGTTGATGAGGTCAAGCTGTTGTTCTCCAGAACTAATCCATCTGCGTGGACATAAATAAATGAGTTAAATATAGTGTGCGTCTATGAGTGAGTGTGTGTGTGTGTGTGTGTGTGTGTGTGTGTGTGTGTGTGTGTGTGTGTGTGTGTGTGTCCTCACTGAGGTCGGCCAGGCAGGAGAGAGCGGCTGCTTGCAGCGCGGCGTTGTTGGGGAAAGTCTGACAGGCTCTAACTGCAACTCTCTGGACGCCGTTCAGCACCAGGATGTTGTAGTAACTCTCTAGACGATGACACATGCAGATATCTCTATTGATTATCAAATCCCAATCTGTCGACTGTCAATGAGACACATTAGGTTATCAGAATGAATGAAATCCAAACACCGCTGCGCTGATAGTGAGGATTGATTGGTTTCCCAAACAGTGTTATCGCTATCGACCGTCAGCAAGTGAGACGATACTCCAGAGTTAATTATTAACAGCACATCTACTCTGCCCGCTGAACGTTCACTAGGATTTAGTTAACGACTGAAATATGCAAACAAAACATATTCTGATTTCCAAACAGGATAAACTCCAGTCCAGACTGTATTTAGTATTTGGACAGTTACATATCTTTTTGTTCTTCAGGCTCTGAGCTTCAGCACATTCAATTTGAAATAAAAACAATGGAGACTACATTAAAGTGCCAAGTCTCAGCTTTGATTTGAGATCGTCTACATCAAAATAGAAAGAACTGTGTGGGAGATGAAAACCTGAAGACATCATCGGATTATTTTTAGATGATTGTAAGATATTACCAATTGTGTTGTCTGCTTTGTGTTGTATTTGCTATTGAGTGTTTTAATTACATTATGCATGTAAAAGCCCAACTAGGGACAGGAACAGAAAGTTAACAATGGCTATGAACTCTTTGTGCAACACATTAGTTTAAAACTACGTTAAATTGCCTTGTTCCTAACAAATAAATAAATAAACTAAAAAAAATAAATAAATAAACTAGACTAACATATATAATATATAAATTAAATTGTCATGCCACTGAGAAGACGCACTAAATTCCGTAGTACAGCTGTGTAACAAGAAATAAAGACTCTTCTTCCCAGTCTCATTTTGGGAACTTATATCTCACATTTAACACTTCAATTTATCAACGAATAAAACCAACTGGAAAAAAAAATAATAAAAAAAGACTATTCTCTGTTGAAATCTGGGCCTGACCTGATGTAAACCTCATGAACAGGCAGCAGGCCGTCTCCTGCAGCTCCTCCACGTCGGGGAAGGCGTCCATGGCGGCGATGATCACGCTGTAGCACCGGGCGCCTCCTGACATCAGCATCTCCACGTTACTGCCTGCGGGAGAAAAGCTCGTAAACTCAAAACAGAAGTATGAACCGGATTCGTCTGCTTTTTTGAATTTCAAATTTTCATCTTGATGTTCTGGTTGGGGATTTAATTTCATTTTAGTTGGCAATCAAAGTATATGCTGCTCGATAATACACAATAAATATATTTTTTTTAAAAAAGCATTGTTTGAACAGCATGGGTAATATAATAAGAGCTGATTAGCAGTCGAAGATAAAAATCTTTTCAACTGCCAAACAAAGAATCAGCCAATACAAGGAAATAAAACAGGAGGCCAGAAAAAGTCCTTCGCAAATGAATGAGAGCGTTATCTCCAAATAGCCTGGAATCCCCCATGACCGTAACAAATCGCACATCTGTGAAGATTAATGTGGAAAAAAATGTTCATGACTGAAACTCGTCCACTTTTGTCCTGTGCACTTTTTTTTTTTTTCATGTTCAGCTCCACTTTTCACGCAAGAATCATCCAGATAATTAGAATTTAAGCGTAGAGCTACGTCTCAGTTGGTTCGTGGGTACATTTCTTATCTTCATCTTGTTCATTTCCTGAAGCAAAAGAGTAACACGTCAGCCGGCGCTTTTTTGGAGAAAATGGATGACACAATATTGCGTAAGTGTGTCAAACTTTGGAATTGGATAAAAAATCTTATTATATAATAGAGCATTAAAAGACTGTGCTCCCACATCAAAACACATGAGCCACAAACAGTGATTTTGCTTCTTTCTGCACGACACAAGGGGATGCAGTACACCTGTGTCGGTGAATATGACAGGTGTCAAAGTAAGAAGATATTGCTGTGCAAAAATGATAACAAGACTGTGTGTTTAAGGGTATTTATAAAACAGTATCATCTTCACATAATACGTCTTCCAGGAGGCAGAGATGAGTTTATTCCTCAGCTGTAAAACATGTTTGTTAAATACTATTACCTTATCTGTGTCAAACTCTATAGTATCTATATTTTCAATATCAAATCTCCACATATGTTAACAGAACAACCCTATGATTGTTTGTTTTTTATTTGTTTATGTTCTCTATTTAAATTATTTGTTATATTTCTTCATCTACACGATGATTACACAGTTTTTTAAAAAGATCCCGATATTTCACGCGTTTCCGGTTTTTCATTTGAAGTGTTGATCCATGAGAAGATCTATTTGTGGCTTTAAGAACCAAAAACCATCTCAGTGTAGTTTTACATCTCCTCTCTCAGGCTTCTCTCTGGAGCTCTAGTAACAACAGGTCAGCGAGCCAATCAGAAGAGAGGAGGCTCTGAACCTCTCTTCTGGTTGGCTGAATAAAAATATAGCAGATTTCAGGTAAACACGGGAAACTAAAACCTGCAAAGTTGGATGGTGGGTCCAGGTGGGCGGGGCTTGAGGCATGGCTGAGGATGGTGACTGCTTTGTTGTGACATCACAAAGTTACAGAAGTCCTGACGGCTGGTTTCAAGGCTCAGTTTGAGACCTTGAAAATATTATCAGATTAATTCAATTAAATTTTTCATTTCAGTGTCCTTATGTTACATTGGAAATAATGGCCTGTAATTTTGTGTGAATAAAAATTAATTTGGGGGAAATTTTTTTTTTTACCAAAATCTGCCCTGACCTTTTCACATACTTAGATAAACAACAGCTTTCTGTTTGACAACGTTCTTTCTGATAACGGCAGAAGAATGAAATTCTGGTAATATGAGGACTTGCGGAGGCTTCCTGCTGTCTGATAATTACATTTGCTGTTCCAAAAAATTAAAAAAAAAAATTTCATAGAAATGTTGGAAGACTCAATTATCTGTTTCATAACTATATATTTGGAAAGCAAATAGAAATAGTATCCACTCTGTCTTCCTCACCATGGGGGGAATTTCCACAAAGATTTGACGGGTTTTCAACAAAACCCACTTTCCTGACCCACAAACAGCTGCTCTTACGCAGCAGCAGCACAACGTCACATGTGTTTACTGGTGTCTAATTTGATTTACATCAAGACGTCACAGTGACATCACAACGACACTGGGCTAGAAATAGACAGTGTGAAATAAAGAAAGGCTAGAAATAGACTGTTTGAAATAAAGAAAGAAGAGTTGATGATTAATGTGCTTCCTTCAGGTTCGTTCTGTACTACCGCGTCCCGTGTTGTAACACATCAACCATTACGTTAGTAAAGTGAAAGCACACATTCCTCTCCACATAAACACTCAGTCTATCCATTGGTATCAGCCCTTTCAATCATGTAGTAAAGTTAGTGCTCCAGTTCCTTTTCTTTCCCTCACAGTTCTCATGAAACACTGTTGTGGCGTAACGAGGTCGTACCGGGGCGAGCCAGTGGCAGCAGCACTTTCATGGCCTGCAGCAGCAGCTCGGAGCTGTCCGGGAACCTCTGGAGCGCCGCCAACACCACGACGTGGTCCCGGTTCTCCACAAACTCCATGAGGTGGTCATCGCTCACTGGAAACACACGAGAAATATAATCAGCTACTAAAAACACAAGCACACAGGAAAATGCTGAGTTTAAGTGCAGCTGAGGAACTTCAGGTAAGACAAATGAGTCTGAGTCGAATCTGATGACACTCTGACAGCACTCATCAGCTCCTTCAGCGGGGTCTATAATCAGGAAGGTTCTCCGAAAGGCCAGATCCATGCTGGACTGCACAAATCACCCTCTTCACTCTGAGTTCGAAGCCCTTCTCTCAGGCCGAAGATTCAGAGTTCCCCGGTTCAGGTTCAATAGATCTAAAAACTCCTTCCCCCCTGTGTGAAATAAAACCCGGCTAAATATACGTGTGCATTGTCACTTTATAGTGAGTTGTGTTTTTAGGGTCTGATCTTCTAGTTGCGTTCTGTGGTTTTAATAGTGTTGTGTGTTTTATTGGAAAGGTATATTGTTGCACTTGTGTTGTTTCTTATCTTTCATCTGACTGCAATTTCAGTTTCCCTTCTTGGGATAATAAAATGAATCTAAATCTGATCTGAGTCCCAGGTCTTTCCTTCCTGCTGTTGTCAGACTGTATAAAAAATACAGCACTCAAAAACAGACGAACTCACCATGTGCAATGATTAAAATACCAGCTGTGCAGTATTTCTTACCTGCTATTTTTTGCTATATTTAAATATATGATTTGTACATATTCTATTATTATCTATCATTTATCATTCTTAGTATTTGACAGTGACATTTTGCAGTTTCTTTCTACCGTCCACTGCAAACTTCCCCGCTCATAAAGGACTATCTTATCTTATCTCTTATCTGACGTTGTGGAGCCGAGCCTGACAAAATGTCTTCATTCAAAATACCAACCCACAGATAAATAAACCACATTCCACTAGAACAAGCCCCAGAACAAACTCTATAAGTTCTTAACACTACTGGTAAGAAACAAGTAATAGCAAAGCTCACAGGAATCCAAGCACAGCTACAGGCTGCTAGGCTAGTGTAGTATGTTTACTAGAATAATAAAAGTCAGGTTAGTAATATGTAATTGAGTTTAAGTCATTGCTTTAAAAAAGCTTCTGTGCTGCTGCTCTGATGATACAGAGCCAGACACTCTGCTGCAGGATACCTGTGGTTGAATGTTCTGATAAAGAGAGTGTGTATTGCTCTGCACACTTTGGCTCTGGATGAATACTGGACTGTACTGTGTGATGCTTACTGCTGTGGACAATCCAACATATGTTTCTACTGTACTTGTACTTGTAAACATATAGCTTACACACCATATACCCTTTCTGTTTATATTCCCCATTGTAAATACGTTTCCGTTTATCGCCACTTGTTATTATTACTGTAATATTGTTATAATTATAATTGTTCTATTTTATCTTATTTTCTTACTTCTATTGGTATCTGTCTATCTTGAATGTATGGGATTAATAAAGCGTTATAATGGTATACAGGAGGTCACAGTGTGTGTCTGCCCACCGATCTCCAGGAGGACCTGCAGAGCTCTGCAGCCTTGGAGTTGCACTTCTTCACTGGTCGGGAACGTCTTCATCGCGTGCACCACCAGGCCGAACACATCCTCCTCCTCCTCCAGCACCAGCAGAGGAATCATGTCTACACAGCCACGAATAAAACAAGCTTTAAATCAGTGATCGATTCCTCCCAACCAGGGTCGCGAATAAATTTATATTTATTTAAGCACAATATATCCACAAACCATTTTGTCACCTATGGATTAACTATAATGTTATCTCCAAACTTTCAGTTTCACAATAAGTCATGAATATCTTTTCTTAAAAAAAAAAAGAAAAAAGAAAAAGTTCTTCAGTGTCAGAAGCAGAAAGTCTTTGATGGTGCAGCCACTGACTGTAATTGCACTTTCACGGACAAATCAAAGCAGTTTTCAGACCATATGATGCCATTGACCCTCCGCCTTTCCCAGAATCTTCTTATCATATCACCCATCATGATTTTGATATAACAGGTCATTACACATGAAATAAGACATAAGCAGAACCAAAGAGCTCGTTTAAGGAACAAGGATGAAATGCTGTTCTAGGAATCAAGTAGAAATAGACAGTGAGTTTTTCTTTGAAAGGGGGATGGCAGATGTGTAACATACTGTCACATCAACAGATTTACAGTCAGATAAATACATGGGGTCTGCAGTTCATGGATGTTTAATAGACAGTTTTTTTTTCACATTTTCACTCTTCATCCTTCCTAAAAGGTTTTGTGATTAATTCAGTTTCAAGTTTCTTTTTTTTTTATCGGTTTGATGACATCACTGCATCCAAACATTAACCTTTCTGTGGCTTTGTTATGCCGATTAACTTTTTCTATCAGACGTAGAATCACCATTAAAATCCCAAATTGTGACCCGGGCTTCAGCTTGAAGAGTATCGAATTGACTTTCTGCTTTCTAGTGCATAACGCGTGTAGCCCGACTAACGCCCCGATGTGTTGTAACATGTCCGCTGTGTAATCGTGTACCTGATCTGAGCAGGAGCGCCAGGGCACGTAGTCCCACCATGGTCACTCTGCAGTCTGCGCTGTACTGAGACAGCACCTTCAGGATCTGCCTGGAAAACACATCAGCACAGGAAAAACCTCAACCTGGGCAGGACGAAGGGATTTATTCTACTGTCTTTATGCAAGGGGCTAAGTTCTGCAAACTTAAAGATTCATTTTCATTTTTACATTGTTTTAAACTAGATTCTGGATTGGTGACCTGCAGCAGAAATGGGGGGAGGGAGCCAGCCTTAATCAAAAACTGGACAAGAAAGTGCCCATAGGAAATAAAATTACAAGTAAAACTGACATTACGTGACACTGCGATATGACACAAACCTGGTTACTTATAACAAACAGGAAGTGAAAACCAAAGTGAAAAAGATCCAGAATAAATAGAAATATGTATTTAGAACTTGGTCGCCTGAAAGATAAAATCTATAAACTAGAGGGAAAAAATGTCTCAAACTCAACTGCATATCATTAGAGAGAAAAGAATAACGCGTGCACAGATCACATGTGGAACAAATCTGAAAACTCTTGTATCAATGTCTCTACATAAAGCTGTGGTGCATATTCAGAGAAATTCTGGTCATAAAACATGAATGAAATACTCAACATTATATAATTCTTTAAACTGTGGAAGTTATTCACAAAATGTGTATGTGTATCAAGATACTGTTTATGGTTCTGACAGTGATGAGAGAGTGACATAAACGTCATGGCTTGTTTTGAACATGAATGCTGTGTAATCTATAGTACATTGATGTGATAATGTTGTGTACTTCCATGAAACATGAGCTGTTAGGGTTTTTGTGACAAGAGAATATTCATTCATTAAAGGTCCCATATTATATAAAGTGAGATTTCCATGTGTTGTTTGATTATAAAGCAGGTCTAGCTTCTATATTAACACTGTGAAAGTATCAAAGCGCTCAGTCCACAGGGAGATACACACAGCCTGTACTCAGAAACTGAGCCTTAAAACCAGCCGTCAGGACTTTTGTAACTTTGTGATGTCACAATGAAACAGTCACCACTCTCAGCCATGCTACAAGCCCAGCCTACCTGGACCCACCATCCCACCTTGCAGGATTTGGTTTTTCTCTGAGCATATTTTTATTCAATCACTCAGAAACCAGTCAGCCAATCAGAGGAGAGGCTTAGAGCCTCCTCTCTTCTGATTGGTTCACTCACCTGTTGTTGCTAGAGCTCCAGAGAGAAGAGATGTAAAACTATATTGAGATGGTTTTTGGTTCTTAAAACCACAAATATATGGATCAACACTTCAAATAAAAATATGGGACCTTTAATGCACACAATAAGTACATGTGTATGTTTTTACTTACTGGTGCACTCCCAGTACCTCCCACTCCTTGGCTGCCTGCAGAGGTCTCGTTAGCTGGTCCAGCGTATCGGGGCATATTTCAATCAGCCGACACAGCAGTGACCAGCCCACCTGTGGCAAGAAGATCACACCGTCACACTCATCAACATAAATATAAATCAAAATAAATAAAAAATATGTTTGAGACAGAATCCCACATGTGTGCACTTTAAATGACAAAGACAAGCATGAGAAGACTTAAGTTTTATCCATGAAACGACTCTGTTATGACTAAACCTGTACACGAGTCTCACAGTCGTGCTGTAATCGACCTCCTCTGATAAGCTGCAGTGCAGAGGAGTCATGAGATGCCATAAACTTGCTGGATGAGGCGCAGGCCTGTCAGCTGTGAGCGACTGTAACTACACAGAGCAGGGGATGCTGCTGTTCACACTCAAACGCCTCTGAGTCTAGTTCAAGGTGGCAAATATTTCTGTTTCCTTTCAGCAGCATGGAAAACTGATGTGAGGATGTTTGTAGAGCTGCAGCTATTAGTCAATGAATCAATTAGTCAATCAGCAAAAAGTGAATCAGCACCTATTTTGACAAACAAATAATCATTTTAGTTTGTATCTTAAATGTGAGGATTTAAGGTTTTACTTGCCATACATCACATTGTAAACTGAATATCTTTGTGTTTTGACATTTGAAGATGTCACCTTGGACTCTGGGAACTTATACTGAGCTTTTCTGACATGTTTAGCCATAATGAATCTAAAAAATAATTAGCATATTAATCAATAACGCATTTGCCACTGAAAAAAGTGTGTTGAAAGCAACCACATGAAGTTTGTTCCCTTTGTTTAGGAAGACTGTCACAACCAAAAGGATTGTGGGGTTTCTGACGTCTCGTATCACCTGCTGGACTCCTCTGCTGCTGATGTAGGACGACAGCATCACCATGAGAGGGACATGGACATCTTTGTCTTCGAACAGTTCAGCTGCTGCAACAAACAACAACAGATGAGAAGACATGATGTCACAGGTTCGCTTTGAAGCAAGGGGACGCAGCTTTTCACACTAATTTCTATCTTTATAAGACGGCTCGGAAAACAGTCTAGAAATAACAAAGGTCCCATTATGACGCTGCAAGTCTAGGTGTCTTTGTTCATTTGCAAAGGCGACAATCACAGCAGTGATGAAAACATATGGAATTTAAATTATGGGTAAGTGAAATGACAAATCTAAAGAAATAACACCATATAAAAATACTTTATTGCAAGTATGATTGAAAAATCTAACACTGTCTCAGTTAAATCATTAATCAATTAGTCTATAAAATGTCAGAAATAGTGAAAAATGCCCATCACAACTTCATAAATCCAAATGTTTTGTCTGACCAACATCAAGAACATGAAGATATTACACATTATCAAACATGAAAGATAAACAAAGAAAATCCTAACATTTTAGAAGCAGCAGGAAAATTTCCTTTTTGCTCAGAAAATGATAAAATTGTTGACTAATTGATAAATTAACTAATTGCATTGGCCCTGATTTCAAGTCCTGCATTCAAGATTTCAATTACAATACAGTACAATAAGCAAAAAAGTGTACTTGAGTACTAAAAGTAAACTAAGCACTACGATAAGTTGTTTCAATTACGCAAACCAAACTACAGCAATGCATCACTTTCTCTGTCTCATATCTTTATAATACATAACTAGCTGCTACACGTATGAGCTGAGTGTAGTGCAGTAAAAGCGAAACTATAAAACTGCACAAACTTTAAACAGTAAAAGTCCCATAAATATGTTTAAACTCCAAAACCAAACCAAATAAATAGTTATTACATATAAAAAACAATTAATTTGTAGTACTTCTGGTGCTTGCACTTTACTTGAGTATTTCCATGTTTTGCTAACTTTTGCTCTTTTTTCTTTGTTCCCTCTTTTATATGTTCTGAAAGTTATTTTACATTCAAAACATGCACTATGATCAGTTTATAAAATATGATGCATGGTTATAGATAAAACTCCCCTATAATATATGAAGTAGTTAAAATCAGCTCAACTTAGAAGCTGCATGCACACTGAGCCACTAGTTATAATAACAATAATAGTGTTTTTAATTTGAATGCAGGACTTTGAGTATTTTTATACAGTGATATTATTACTTTTATTAAAGTAAAAGGTCTGACAGCTTCTCCCACCAATGCTCCTGTATCAAAACACATTGCCAAAGGAAACTGTGCCTGTTTATGAGCAGCAGCATGATGATGCACATGCGGGAACAATGTGTTTCCTACCATAGTCGGTGTGTGCCAGGAAAAGCAGATCCTGGATGATCTGGATCAGTGTGCACAGCTGTCTGTCTTCTTGAGGGGTCCTCAGCCTCACCAGAAGTTTCCTCAGCCTTTCCTCCAATTCCTCCTTGTTAACCATGATCTTTGAAATACTGTTTTCCAGTTGATGACTTGACCTGCATTTAGGTCAAATCAGTGCAGTCCCTCCCAAACGACAAATGGCTTCGAGCGGCCGCACTGCAGCAGCAGCGGCGGCGGCGGCGGCTGCTGCTGCGGGAAAGAAACGAGTGAAATCCTACTGTATCCACGGATCATTACATCACTTTAGTAAAAGTTGTGTTGCATAATATTATATTAGCTACAATGCAGCTAAGTGACTGTCACGACTGAGGAAGCTGTCAGTGTCGCAGAGTTTCGGTTCCGACATTGACATCACCGTAACAACGTAACTTTCCTCTGCCTCAGAAACATGATCCTCTTTCTGGAGTCGGAGACTTTCTGTTGTTTCTGTGGGGAATCCAGCGGCTTGTGTCCGCCAGACGTGTTCCTCCTTCCTCGATGTCACACATCATATGACTCCGGCCAGAAAAACTTCCCGTTTGTTGAAGACTAAACTGGAAATAGACACTGAGCTGCGCGGCGCGGCGCGGAGGGGCGGAGATGGAGGAGGAGGAGGAGGGGGCTAACAGCTAGCTTGTTTCAGTCAAACTGTAGCTGCCAGATTATTGCACAGAAAATGCTTTTAACTCATATTAAACTGGCTGTGAGAGACAGCTACACTTTTAGGATCCGTCATCTCCTTAAACTGCCTCCCCACCGCGGTGTCCGGTGTCGGCCGTTGGTTTAGCGAGCTGGACTCTTGGCACTGATTTGCGCCGTATTTCATTAAAAACTTCCGCATTGTCGTGTTTGTTTGGGAATTGCCAATCGTACTTCCCCCGTAGAGCAAATACTAAAACATCTTCCAACTTGTTGTTAGACATTTGTTTATTCGGCATACAAAGCTGGGACTAATTACACAACACTCAACTTTTTCTGTCTTATTCTGCAATCGCCAAAATCATATTACTGCGCATCTAGCGGTGTAACTACGGTACTTACACTGGGAGCATCATGTAGACCGCGTGTACTGTATATACAACTATACAATCAAATAAATCTGACTAGTATGTGTTGTACTTAAGATTTTTGGTGTTTTTTTTATTTTATTTTATTTTTTTGTTTTTCTTATGTTTGCTATATACATATATATAAATAAAATAAACAGTGGTGAGGCAACTCAAAGACACTGGAAAAGGAACAGCTTCTGTGTCACATGCAAAGCACTAAACTAAAATTCTGTGTGACACTGAGGTTACAAGTAGAATTTAAATTGAGGTGTGAAAACAGGATCAAAATACTTGTAACCTTCATACACTTGCAGATTTATGACAGCAAGAGGATACAGCATGGCAAATGTATGGGCCTTGGCAGGCTATAGCAGCATGAGGAAGGGATGACGACATCACAAAGGCAGACTCAGAAAATAAGGTTTATTGCCTGGTAGGTTTTCACTTACAAGATATGTGACTTGGTGTAGCATCCAATTAATGTATTCATAGGAAATAAAAAAGTAAAATACTACTAGTCAAAATATCCATATGTAAAAATAATACCACACAACTATGTACAAATGTGTCTTAGACAAAACTCCTGCTGGGCAAGATGTGCAAAAGGTATTGATTAGAGGATGTGCAGAAGATCACAGTATAGACAATATCTGTCATGTGCAGGGATAATACCTCAAGGTGTTGATGTAATGTGGTTGATTGCTGAGGCCGGATGCAGAAGAAAAGGCTGGTGCTGGTCCATCATTGGTGATGATTAGACTGGACTTCTGGTCCTGATACAGACAAACATGTGATAGGACAATTCCTTTAGATCAAACAAGTTCTTTATATTCAAACATGTTAGATCTGTTGTGCGAGTATAATAAATTGTGAGCAGAGATGTGAATATGCACCACCTGAAATGTTTTCTATCGGTACGGTTTGTGAGTCATTGCACTGATTATACTTTTAGCTAAAGAGCCAACATGATGCTACTCACCAGGCTAACAGGAAAGTTGCGAGCCAAGCATCAAACCGCATCTCTTTCCTTTCAGGAGCCGTCTCCAGCGGCGGGAAGCCATACCGAGATTTACTCGTGTTGCTTTTTTTCCTTTGCTGTTAAACGTGGTTTCTTGTCGGGAGTTACCTTTTAGGAGGTTCAGCCATTCCTGTGTTTCTGTGATGCTAACGTCAAGCTCTGCCGGAAGTTTTTCTTCTTCGTGGGACTGTGGGCAGACTTGACGCTTCACTGACTCACAGCCTCTAGTGTCACAAAGTGGTATTACAACACAGGAAAGGTCAGTGCTGGCTGGTTACCATGCTCATCTCAGTAGATAACTCAAAAAGAACAGATGGAGGTCTTGATCATGACATTGTCACTGTGGCTGCTTCACACACTGTTGATATAGTGTTAATTCATTTTTTAACTTTTTAAACTAATGTTCTGGCCAGATCTTATATTGCACCTTTACAGCACAACCACCAAAGCTGACATTTAAAAGTAAAGCTACATGTTCTTTGCCCACATTGCAAACTAACTTAGTTTTGACACTTAAGTTAAAACAAAGACATTGAGCTTAACTTGACTGATATTGACACATTTAATGCTTACAAAACATTTTGATTTGCTTTGACAGTATATAAATCTATGCTAGGAAAATAAATTACAATCATGCTTTTCCCTTATACATACATTCAATTTGTGATGTACAAACATTTGTATTTTGCATTCAGGCCAGTAGATGTGGCACTGTTCACATGAAGCATCAACCCTTTGTAGAACCACTTTGCTGAGAAAGGAAAACCTCCGACACTGTGGGACTTACATACAGTATCAGGCAGTTGATTTCTGCAAGAAATGATAAAACAGCCCAGGAAATTTTACTTAGAGTATTTCACTCCGCATTCCAGGTTTCAGTTCACAGCGTCCGTATATAAAAGATAGTCATGGCACAACGTCTTCCCAGTCTTTAGGTTATGATCCAGCCAGGGGAAAGGAGAAGCAACACAAAACCAGGTGTTAACAATCAGAATTTTAAATCTAGCCCAGTCCCCAACGATCACTACCAGCATCTAAAACCAAATCACAAATTACACACAAATGTTCACAAATTCTATCAGCGACTGACTTTTTCTAATAACATGAGAGTGAGATAAGTTAAACTATATTTATCCTTGTCCTGCAAATGTTTATATGTTTGGGACCAGGTACGGTTAGCATAACAAACACTAAGTTACCCGCTAGCTAGCTAGCTAGCTAGCGGGTAACTTAGTGTTTAGCTAGCTAGCTAGCGGGCAACTTAGCTAGCTAGTTAACCTAGCTAGCTAGGTTAGCAAAGTGTTAACTGTCTCCTGTTCTCCGGTCAAAGCACGTAGGGAAAAAACGCACTAGCTTTTTTACTAGCATCATACACAATAAAACTGTAGGACGCTCAGAAAATAAACATTTACTTCCCGAAAAAAACTGTATATTATCATCATCTCTCCAGTTTGTTAGTGACGAAGAATGAGCCATAATTACTGTGAACCGAAAACTCATTCAAACTACGGTAAATAACTAACAGCAAAACTGTCAGTGCTAAATTATTCTTCCACCGACAAATATTGAGAAAAATAATATTCAACACAACTGATTCAATACGAAACGCTCACGATACAAGCTCTCCTCCGGTGAATGATCCTCCGGTGATCGACCTCCCGGC
>NW_019525446.1:336499-337018 GCF_002814215.2 Seriola lalandi dorsalis | reverse complement strand
GGGAGGGGTCACTGCAGAGATCTTGTGCAGCTCAAATTCAAAGTTTTTTTTGTTGTTTGTTGAATTGGGGCGACGCAGTTTAACAGCTCATGGAAAATCAATCTGTGCACATTAGAAGGTGATGCTGGCGTCGTTGGAGGTAAAGGTCGATGACCTTTGTGGTTCTGCTGCTGATGAAGGTCGTAATAAAGCGACAGGTAAGAACTAGAATCACCTGCTCCTGGTCGTATCCCTCCGCCACTCAGACTAGTTCCAGGTCACTTCCTGTTTATCCAGAGTCAGAGATAATGTTGTCATAGTCACTTCCATCGACTGTTACTGAGATTTTCTGTCTGTGAGAATGAGACGTTACACAACAACAGGAGCTAATTTAGCTCTGACTACAAGGTTAGCATTAGCGCTAACGCCCTTAGAATAATGTGTGGACACATTAGAATAACAGCTTCATATGTGTATATATATAAATCTATATATCTATATATATATATATATATATATATATATATGTGTGTGTGTGTA
>NW_019525446.1:335871-336479 GCF_002814215.2 Seriola lalandi dorsalis | reverse complement strand
GGTTAGCATTAGCGCTAACGCCCTTAGAATAATGTGTGGACACATTAGAATAACAGCTTCATATGTGTATATATATAAATCTATATATCTATATATATATATATATATATATATATATATGTGTGTGTGTGTACTTTTAGTAGGTGTAGGCCACAGCGGACTCCTTACAGACTAACTAATCTTGGTTGCAGTCGACTCCTGCTGCACGTTTGGGATTCCTGGTTCTCCCTGTTCCCTCTGAAACCAGTTCTGTAAAGACGGTCTGAAACTAGCTAATTCATTGATTATTGATCGATTTTTCCACAGAGTGTCGCTGTTATAAATATATAAATGCTGCTGTGACGAAGCCCTGGTTCTGTATTGTAATTGTAATTTCAACTTCTTTGTAAGATATCCAACCTCCCACCTTCTCACCAAGATATCAGACTTTTAATTGTATTAGTAAATTGAATTCCTCTGCATTTCAACTACCTGAGACACCCAACCTCTCACTTTCCCATCAATATTCAAACCCTTTTGTATTTTAAATTGTGTGGGCTAGACCTCTTAACTTCACACTTCAAGGGGGTCGGTGCCAATACCTGCGAGAGACAAAAGGTAAGACGCCG
>NW_019525446.1:328280-335821 GCF_002814215.2 Seriola lalandi dorsalis | reverse complement strand
CAGCGGAACCTCGGTGGTATTACACATTAAGGCACTTCCGCGTTGGCGTCACTTTTCAGCCCCGGAGACTACGCCCATTTTTATATACAGTCTATGACTACAAGCAGGTTGAATCCGTCAGAATACTATCATTTCCTTTGTTACTACAAGAACACGCCCCTGCTGTTCTCTGATTGCTCAGCTTTCGCTAGAGTGGCCGCTTTCTCTATTCCTATTGGTTGACTTGCTGCTAAGTCACAGCAGAAGCTCTCCTTGCAACATCAATGAAAAGGAAACTGGATGTCCAGAGTAGAAAGCCGCGTCAACTAAAAGCTTACGTTAACATTTTTCGGAAGTAAGGAATTCTTCAAAATAAAATAAAAAAAAGCAACAAACTGCTGTTCATAATGTTGACATAAATGTATGTAAACTATAGTATAAAATAGTGTGGTGGTATTAAAAATTAAATTAAAAATTGTTGTTATTGTTATATAAGCAATTGTGTCATTTTAATCTAATTAAAGTTCGCTTATTTTAAACCACGCCACTCCTGCTTCTAGCTGTTTTTCAGTGTGGTTATGTATTATGTCAGGGCAGATATAGATGTGATATTTTTCTTCAAACTAATTCAAACTGGTTTTTGTAGGAGTCTTAGAGGCACTGGCTATAGTGACTTGAATGGCTACTTTTGTGATATAATTGTGGATATGAGTGGGTAGGAGCACACCTTAAATATCTACATATACTATTTACATCCCTTGATCATTGTTTTTTTTTTGTTGTTTTTTGTTTTTTCATTTTGATTGTTTTGAAAAACGAATCATCAGTTTATTAAATATAAGCACATTTTGCACCCCCCACCCCCCACCGACTAAGTGCTGTTAGCCTGGGTAAATGCTGCCTTGTCTTATGACAGTGTGTTAATGTAATAGCAATTTTCATTTGTTCATCCAATTTCCAATATTGCCATTACTTGCACAGGAGAGGCAGCAGTTGTCTTTACGCAGACCCAAAAGACAGAATCAATGTCCAGTCAATCCTTGCAGGTTTAATTGTCGTTTATTGACATAATGCCGAAGGCATACCACTTTTTTCTCTACAGGTGTTGTTCCTTTGTCCTTTCTGCCTCAGGTCTGGTGAAAACTTGTGTGCCCTCCCACTTCCTGTGCCTACCTACTTCCTCCCACCTATACCCAACATATATTCTGTGTGTGTCTCCCATTATTGCCACCATGTGTCCAAATCAATAATGAAATCTAAAGCCAAAATAAAAAATAATAAAAATAATATAATCTGCAACACTAACTAAAACTGCTCCTACAGTTAATTTAAAAATTATTTGATATATTGCCATTCACCTATTTAAAAAAAAACAATATCTTTATAAGTTTACACATATATTAATCTTTCTAACTCGTTTTTTTTACTTTCGTCTCTGATTTTGAAATAATAAATTATTATATTCAGAAATGTGTTTGTTTTAGTTTGTTACCGAGATGTGGGGAAAAAAGGGATTTTATTTTGAAGCTCTGACCGGAAACCACTTCGTTGACTCTGCTAAACTTGACACCAGTGCGGAACAGGACCTCCGAAGAGAAAGCGGAGAGTGAGCCGGGTTGTTGTATTATTTCCGTGCTCCGTCTCCTGTCCGCTTTTTGTTTTTTGACAGTTTTCTCAGGAGAAACTCTGCTGCTCGCTTCGTCTGGACCAAGAAAACTTCGCGCCGTCAGACCTAACAATGGAGATAGAGAAGGAAGTGAAGAAGGTAAGCTTTCCCCCCCCCCCCTCCTCCTCCTCCTCTCCGGCGGTGCCCCGGACTGACCGGGGCACGCCCTGAGAAGGTGTGCCGCGCGCGGGGCAGGTGGCGAGAAAAGTTACACTACTACTTTCCTTATGAAAGTGTTCCGGAGTCGTGTTTGTGCGTTTTCCTTGATAAACTCCGATTTAAATGATGTAAATACGAAAGGCTTAACCGCTTAACAACAATAGCAAGTTGATAGATATCAACAAACGTTTTGTCTCTTGATTGGTTTACGAAGCTGACCGCTTTTCACTTTGAATATATGTTCCCGTCTGGAAGAACTCACCAACGAACTGCGTTTGAAATTTTCCAAATATAGTGTCAACCTGTGTATCAACAAAATTCACAAGCTCTATTACACATTAGCGGTTGTTTAATAAAGACAACATAAGACTTTGCGAAGTTCGGCACAGATATTGTTCCCCCCCCGAAACGGCTCTAGTTTTTACAATATTGATAGTTTGGTATCAGTGCGCGTTGCTCTGTACCAAAGACGACTCCTCTTCAGGGGGCGAAAATCATCATAGTAGTCAAACGTAAACCAGTTGTAAAGGTGAATTTGCCCCAGAGTTAATGTTGCAGTTTGAATCAGACACTCGCCGAATTGTAAAGCTACTCTTATTTGAGCTTGTAAGATGTTAAATAATGTATTAATCTTTATGTATTTACGCTTTTAATCAAGATGAAGCAAAATTAATGGAGTTGTTAGTGGAGTTTGGCCATACAAGGGAGGGAGCAAAGTTATCTAGTCTGTTTTGTGACTTAAAATGTTAGGATGGTTCTCTCAAAGTGTGGGTCTTGCTGTTTCAGACGGGGATCACATTCACAATACATACACCATGTTGTATTCAATGGATTTGTGCTGAAAACAGTAACATATGTCACCATTAGACCATGTACATTTTGCATCTGCCTGATACTAACATCCCAACGTGCTGAGATTAGGAATTATTGTTGGAATTGTTTAATATACACCTCTATCTCTAACCTACAGCTCAATACGAAATCTCAGCAGCAGAAATGTGCATTAAACTTATTTCTTTTTGTGACAAGGGGATTCTTTACTGGTGCCATTTTTACCCTACATGCTGTGAACACGCCTGATCCATATCACCTCAGTTTGCTGAGCCTTGCGATTCTTGCGTAGACCTGCAGATATCTGGCAGCAGTGGAAGCCAGTGCACGGCAGGTTGCTGCAGGGGTACAACATGGTTAATGTGATGTGACGTGTGTGCAGCAGTGAAGCTGCAGCATCAATCACTCCACAAGCTGCAACTTTTAATATGTCGTCACTTTGGCTTCAGTCAACCGCACAAGTTTAAAATACAGTCAAAGTGTAGTCTGTGTCTGCAGTCTGTGTGCACCAAACATCAGTATGTTTCCAGCGTGCTGACGATTTGTCCCTGCATTCTTCACATGCCGGGACACACTGTCGCAGTTAGATGAAGCATGCATGTGTGGAAGGTTTCACTGGCTATTGTGTCTTTTTTTACAAGATCTTATTTGATAGGCTACTTCTTCTTTTTATTTTTGGCGGTTAGACTTTTGAAATGGAGCAGGATCTCCAGCAGATAGTTTGTTGCCTGCCAATGTGAAGTAATTTACCAGCCTGTGACAGAGCCAAACTGTATCCTGTGGCTGGGGCTATTTTCCTACACTTTCTTTTTCAGGTCCATTTGCCAGTTGCTGGTCAGTGAGACCTGCTGGGGGCAAGATAACAAAGTCAACTCTATTAAAAGCACAGGAAACTCATTTATATACACAGTAAGCTGCCGCTGGAAAGCGGTTCTTAGCAGCTGTGTGACCCAGACAGCCCCAGTCTGACATCTGCTTTTAATCCCTGGAGGAGATAAGTTTGGCTGCTGGAGGCTGCAGGTCTCTGAGAGCGTCTCAGTCAGCGAGAGGTGCTGTAATTAATGTCAAACAAGCAGCCTGTGAATTTAGGTAATATTACGCTCAATTAAGCTCATATGATCATCCAAAAAGGGATCAGAGGCAATAAGTAGTGACTGAGAGCTCACTGTGTACAGGCTGGGAAATCATCACTGCCACTCTGTTAAATTTAAGTTATTTCTGGACGTCTGTCTCTGAAGCTCTGACCTCACTGGGAGTCATTTTCCTCTCTAAACACCTAAGTGGTTGGTGAAGTTGCCATACGCAAGGAAAAACTTTGCAACAGAGATGAGTGACCTAATCTTCCTAACATCTCTCCGTTTTCTCAAGTATATTTAAGCTTTCTGTTTAACAGAGTGGAAAACAGAAGAGCTGCTGACACTTTAGACAAATCAAATATCAAAATAAAAAACTGCCTCCAAAACAGCAGCAATGAGGCAGCTGATATGATGATATTATGTATACAGATAAATATTTTTCTTCATCTTCAGGCCTCCCAGAAAGAAGGAACAGAAAGAGGAGTGTGCGTTATATATATATATATAGTATTGTGAAGTGACACTAAACTTAAAACAGCTGCTACACTGTAAAGCAGAAACGTGCTTCTTAAATAAAATACTGTAGGCATACTGTAGATGGAAGGCAACTCAGACAGTGTAATTACATTTATTTTTAGAAGTTTAAAATCTGTGTTTCGGCTGCAGAAACAAGATGTCTGAGAGCAGGTGACCAGTTGAAATTAAAATGGCTCCATAGCCCGGTTCAGCCCTGCAGCAACAAGATGACTCATGAATATGACTCATCTGACCAGAGCTGCATACTTTATGTCTGAACAGCCTCTTTTTGTCGCCAGAACGGATCACCCTGCAGACTTAGTCACACTAAGAAGTCACTGATCAACATCATCTGAGTGAGTGACCTCAGCCAAAAATGGCCGGTCGTCTCCACTGTGAGTCTTCAAGATAAGAATTTAGACTTCCACAAGTGGTAAACACTTAGTTTGGGACGCCTCAAATCCAAACACTTACTTTAGCACTTAAAGTATTTTGCTGATGTTCTCATCCAGAGGGCTTTAAAAGGAATACAGGAAATTCTCACATCTCAAACTCCAAGTATCTACAGTAGTTCACAACAGCCTGAAACGGATGCGGCAAAATCTTTCTGCACATTGAATTAAACCTTTTTTCTTATACCAACAGAAATGTGGCCATGGCACAGAGTATAGACGACTGAAAGCTAATCAGATCCTCGGTTCCTGATTCACTTAAAAATGCAGCCAATTTTAGATCGTACTTTATTACGTTTTTGTACAGCTGACATTTAACATTTATGAAGTTTGGCTCCTTTAGTTCCAGTTAAGTATTGTTTTGGTATTGATACTGAATCTCCCGTGTTGGCACCAGTATTAGAAAGAATTTCAACTCACACCCAGCCCTCCCAAAGATAATAGTGAAAGAAATGAATGTGAATTACCGTGAGAAACATTAGAAGAAAAGCAGGAAAGATGAATAACTTTAAGGACTGAATAACGTTTTTATATTTGAACCGTTCCATTTCTTTATAAACACAAAATAAATCAAATTAGGAAGGTATGAAGATATTCACTTTGCTTCTACTTGTAGTAACTTATGCTAGGCAATGAATATTTTATTTATATAACATACATGCAAGTGCTTCATGTGATGCATTAAAACATTAAATAAGATACTGCTATAAAATATACATTTAAGGGATAAAAATATTAGTTTGCGCTGAAAGTGTAAGGTGGAGAGTGGTGCTCAAAGTCAGGGAAAGACGTTCAAATGATTTACTATTCGAAATATAATTTCACTGATTTGTTTTTACAGACCATTTTAAAGTAAAATGAATTGATTTTAGTTTGTTTATTTATTTTTTAGGGACAATGCAAAGCATAAAACTGAACTGCTAATTTTAAACTTTTGTCCCTAGTTGAGAATCTATTCCTACAGTTCTGTTTATGCTGCCGGTAAACGTGAAAGCAAGAGAGTGCACGTGCAACTTCACTAAGATTGACTCATGTGTTTTAATTATCACCACAAATCATGGTGTTTAACTTTGCTCCTGTGCTCGTCAACGACTCCCAGGTGGATGAAAGAAGTGTCTCTCTCTCTTTCTCTCTCTCTCTCTCTCTCTCACTCTCACTCTCTCTCTCTGAAAGCTAAAATATTGGCATCAAGGTTTCACCATCAAATACAGGAGTCTCTCTCTGCATTCCTCACCAGTTACTTTCTTTTGGGTCAGAAACATCCCTCCGACAACAGGGGGGCCGGCTGGATCGCACAAAGCCTTCGGCATCATCGAATAGTTGACCATATATGGTTGTAAACGGCAGTAATGGCTGAAGGTGGACATGAGTATTGTTTGACACTGAATACAGGGGAAAAGGTTGAAGTGAAAGAGACACGAGCTCCAGAGTCTGCAGCCAAAAGGGCTGGAGAAAGGCTGACATACTTTATGGCACTTAACGGAGGCAGCTGGAGGTTTTCTGTGGAAGAGACGAGCTGCTGAAGTCATTCTAAAGGCAAGAAGAAAACAATTCGGTGTGGATCACAAATCATTTGAACTCAGGGCTTGTATTGACTTTAAAATATAGTTTTCTCCCAAACCAGTGCTGCTTGTTAGTGCAATCGTATTCGGTTCATCAAAAATCAAATCATGTCATGCTAGAATTTCCCCCATCTTGAGGTTTTTATGTTTTTACTTCTCAGTGTTTCCCACAGGTTTAGAATTTACTTGTGGTGGTGGGTGGTACAGCGTGTGACCGATCAGTTTGCATGTGCACACTAGCAAGGCGGCTGCACACAGAAGTGCACACGACTCAGACAGGTGTGTGGGCAAATAGTTTAGTTTGAAAAGAGTGAAACAAGGCGTCACAATGTATGTTCCTCTCTATGGGAAAGGCTGCTGTTATATCCGCACAGAAAATGGGACAGGAAAATAAAAATGGCTTCCTATCCTAGAAGCTACATTGATTATTTTTGTTGCTGCCAGTTTTAGACGCTTCCAGATGTCATTGCTTTTACTTGTCTACCAAGTTACCGAGAGGAATTATTTCCCATACTCATCACTTTTATCAGAGTCTGGGTGGGTCCCTTCAGGAAATCCAAATCTGATTTTGTTCTCTAGTGCACAGCACCACAGCGCGTTGTTCCACAAGAGCAACTAACTCTTGAATTGTTGAATTTAATTTACAGTATTTTTTTCCCCCCAGTTACGTGGTACGTCTTGCCCTAAGGAAACTCGACATTTCCTCTCAGAGGTTAAGTAGTTAAAAGTGTGAAATCGCTTCACTAATCATGCGATCTGTTTACAGATGACCCTGGGTCACGAGTTTGGCGCTGGAGCAGCCTGCTTGAAGTGCAAGGACAAGTGCGAAGGTTTCGAGCTGCATTTCTGGAGGTTTGTGCAGTTTCTCTCTCTACAGCACGGCACCATCACAGAAACAGGGTTAACAGTGGATATCGGGGGGGGGGGGGGGGGGGGGGGCATCAGCAGTAATTCAAAGGAGTCTCTTCACTTGGGCACTTTCCAGGTATTTCAGTAAAGAATTATGAACCTGGACAGTCATGAACAAAAACATGCTTATTGACCATATATGGTTATTGTTCAAAGGCAAAGAAAAAAGAAAAGCATGCAGACTGGTCAATAACATCACTTTCCTCTTTGCTTAATTGAAAATACTCTATCAGCCTAACAGGACCATGCTGTTCCTGAGAGCTGCTGCGCTTCATGTTTGTCACACAGCTCCACGTCCCGTTGGCTTATTGTTAACAAAATATCAGAACAGTGTGAGTCTGCAGTAGAGGTGACTTTAGGTCTGATTAGTGGGGGCTAGAGCCTTCAGGGG
>NW_019525446.1:305414-328260 GCF_002814215.2 Seriola lalandi dorsalis | reverse complement strand
GGGGGGGTTTCTGGTCCTAATTCAGCTAAATAACTATAATTGGAGGCTGAGAACAACATGAATGCTGGTGGAGACACTGTTTTGTTTTGTTTTGTTTTTTCAATGTGGGGCAGTTTACATTCAGTCCAGACCACCCAGGGTTCCCTGTCTTACTTACCTCGTCTGTCACAATATGTGCATTTATTTGGACCAGTAATTGGACTGTTCCGTCTGGACAATTACCCACACATGGCTGGTTTTCCTGAAGACAGTGCCAGGTGCCCTGATGCCCACCACAGGACCAGCACAAAGGCCCACCACGAATCTGTGGTGGCAGTCTGAGCTTTGAAATGTCTGATGTCCAGCTACGAGTGTTGGACTATTACAGACACTGTGTTGGATCTGTAAGGATCTACGTTATTTGACTTTACACAGCACGTACATCTAGGGCGTTGTCATCAGGCTACACACACCTAAAGGTTTAAGGCGTCCTTGACTCCAGATATAATATCACCAGAAAGAAAGGGAAGGGTTTAATGTGAATGTAAATGTAAGGCACTTTATTCAGCCAGGCGTTTCCTCAGTCATGCATCATTTCAAAGTGAGCATATCACAGCTTACAAGACGTTTCTGGATTATAAATGCTGTCGTCATTGCTGTTTGCTCTCACCTATACAAGTCAAACTGTGTTTACAGAGCTTGACACAGCTGAGAGTGTTATTCCCCATCATGCTTGAAGTCTGTGGGCCTGGTCGTGCTGAAGCACGCCAAACAGCCGTAAATTATGTCATTGTTATTCTGCGAATATGAAGCAAGTTGTGTTGAGGCATGCGAGAAGAGAAGAGAAGATATTTTAACACTGAGCTCATTGTGTTGATTTAGTATTTTAGCAAATTGTATAATTGTTGTAGAAAGAGAAATTCCGATACAAAAACATGTTTTTGAAATTAAAATGCAATGAAGAGCAGAAGGGTTTAGAGATTCCAGACTTGTCCAAAGCAACGTGTATCTGAAACATGAAGAATACACAAGTAGGAAAATAAAGACCCTGTTCCACACTGAATCGAGCTTTAACTTAAAAACATAAAAGGTTAATATTAGAAAAATCCAAGCCCTAAATGTTTTTCCTGTCTTTCTCTTCTGCAGAAAAATCTGCCGAAACTGCAAATGTGGCCTCGCGGAGCACGACGTGTCGATGAACTCGGAGGAGAACAAGAAGGTAGGCAAGCTGTTCGAGGACACCAAATACACCGGCCTCATCGCCAAGCTGAAGACCGACGGCATACCCAGCTACAAGGGCAACATGATGACCGTCACTCTGCCCGCCTCCGCCACTGCTTACATCGTCCCGCCGAGCGCCACTTCCACTGTTGTGCCCCCCTCTGCCAGAGCTGGTTCTGTACCGCCTGCTGGAGCTTCTACCGGACCCAGTTCTGTACTGCCTGCTGGAGCTTCTAACAGGCCCGGTTCTGTACCGCCTGCTGGAGCTTCTAACAGGCCCGGTTCTGTACCGCCTGCTGGAGCCTCTGCAGGTACAGCAACCAGCGGAGCTCAAGCCCAGGCCCAGGCTCAGCCCGTACCAGCAGGTGCTGCACCAATGAAGGCAAACAAATTGCCAGCGCCACTCAGCGCCACATCAGCCAGCGTGATGCCAGTTCCCAAAGATGTGCCAATGAAGTCTGTCACCTATGAGTGGGCACCTCCAGTAGCCAATAAGTATCTGGTAAGGGTTAAAAAAGTCATTTATCAAGCAAAAATGAATAACACACACTTTTTAAAGCTTCTCAGATGTGGAGATTTGCTGCTTCTGAACGTTTTCTATCACTGTAAATTGATTATCTAGGAGTCTTTCACTGCAGCTGCTCAGACAAACAGGAAATTGAAAGTAATCCCCTCAGGCTCTGAGAACCTGTATTTGGCTAAATCATTAATGAATTGACAAAACAAAAAAAAATAATTGACCGATTTAATGGACAATAAAAAATCATCAGTAGCTGCTGCGGCCCTAGTTCGACCACTAGGATGGATTAGTATGGATTGTATTATTTCCTGTATATGAGAGGACAGCCAAAGATTTTTCTTTTCGAGAGGATGCTGTTTTTATTCACCCAAAAAAAATTCCTTTGACCTCTGCCTTTATCCTGAACGGTTTTTATGACAGCTCTCTGCTAACTAGTTTGATTCAGAAAATGAATTGCAAAGAGGCATTTAATTGCTGCTGCTTTTTTTGATCTGAAGTTTTCAAGGACTGTTTTCCCCGATCAGCACCATGATAAAGTTTTAGGACATTTTTAAAGAGGTTTGGGGTTGGTCATGAAAGCCTTTGGCCACTAGAGGTCCCAATAATATTCATATTAGTCCTTGTACCTAACTTAAAGTTATTGATATCACTCAGCAGGACATCACTGATGATCGGAGAGGTCGTGTCATTTAGAGTAGCAGCCACTTTCAGCATCTCACTCATCGTCTTCTTGGAATCAACTCACCCAGTCTTTAAAGTCCTGTATCTGTCTTTGTTGAGTCTAGTCCTGTATCTGCAGGTCCAATGTTTTGCATGTCTTCTCACCACAACACAGGACAGTTTCTCCTTACGTTGTTTCTGATTGGTCTTTAACGTCTCTCTCTGCACTCTTCTCATCTCTGTCCTTCACACAGTTTTCTGAGTTTTTTTCTTTTCTTTTCCCTCTGACTTGCAGGCGGTGCGTTACATCGAGCTCCTCCCACCAGAGAAACGTCCGGTGGCCGGTACAGAGGGAGCGGCTTACCGTCGGCAGCAGATGGCCCGCCAGCTGCCTGAGCACGACCAAGACCCGTCCATGTGCCATGAACTGACTCCCGCCGAGGTCAAGCAGATGCAGCAATTCGTCCGCAAATACAAGGATGAGGCCCTGGGGGTCGGAGACGTTATGCTGCCTGAAGAGATGGCTGCGGTTCAGGCAGGAGGGCAGGGTGGAGCCGGCGGTGTTGGTGCTGGAGGTGCACCTGGTGCTGGAGGAGCAGGGTTTGGCCCTGGTGCACCTGGAGCTGGGGTTGGCGCTGGGGGTGGTGTTGGAGGGGCTGGATTTAGACCAGGAGTTGGGGTTGCTGGAGCTGGAGCTGGAGCTGGAGCTGGAGCTGGAGCTGGCTTTGGGCCAGGGGCTGCAGGCACCGGTTTCGGGCCTATGGGTGGGCCTGGAGTGGGTGCCGGCTTTGGACCTGGAGCAGGGGGTAGCGGAGCTGGAGCTGGAGATGCTGGACCACTTTCAGGGCCGGGGACTGGGCCAGCTGCTGGCTTTGGGCCAGCTGGAGGAGCCATGGGCACTGCTGCCACTGCTGGAGCCATGGGCGTCCCTGGAGCTCAGCAAGCTGGACTACCACAACAGAACTTCGTAAGATGTTTTTATTCATCTATTGTCTGTTTATTCGTCTGTCACCCAGTCAGTTCTTGTCACTCTCTGAAACATCTACACACTGGCATCCAGGCCCGGGTGAACTGGATGAAATATTAATCTTCTGTGTTTTAAGATTAAAATTGATATTTTCTGATATTGATATGTCACAATATGGCACATAATGCAAAAAATAATAATTTTCAAAGTAATAAACTTAACTACTGTTTAAAAAATAAATGTACAGTAAAGACCTGTTGGTGCTACACTGGACACCGGACACTAGATGGAGCCATAAGACCAACTCTGACTCAGCCTCTATTCAGGATGGTGGATAGTGATTTACTTATGATTTACAACTGAAGTTTTTTTTTTTTTTTTTTTTTTTTAAATATTATTACCATGTGTGGTTATTTGATTCTTGTTGTTAGGAGTCTAATGATTTATTCCTGTTCTAGTTCTACCGTGACTCATTAAGAAAAGGTTTTGATATTGAAACGAAGCAGCAGAGGTTATGCAAGAGCAGCTGTTTCATGTATTTTTTCATGTTCTGATGTTGTATTTCCCTCCAGTATCCATGACTTCAAAATGTCAGTTCAATTCAATTAAATGTTATTCCTATGGCACCAAATTATAACATACATCATCTCGAGGCTCTTTGCGGAGAAAGGTAGAGGAAGAAAACCTCCAACAGATCCAGACTCGGGGCGGGCGGCCGGTTGAAAAGGAGAGAAGTAGGAGAGAAAGGGGAAGAGAGAGGAGGAAGAAGGGGAGAGAGAAAAGAGATGCACCACACTCTTCTATCCTGGCAGCAGCGACTTAACAACTTTGTGTTCGCTTATTCCTGCCTTCACACTCAGCCTGCAGCAGCTCTCATCTCATCATAATTAAAAACACCAGGGTCAGGTTACAGTGGCTGTGCCATCTGTGTTATAAAGGGGAATTCTGCCCATGTTAATCACTAGAATGTGTCATTCTCTGTGATTGAGGGAGAGCTGAGATCTAAGGCGAACAGTTCAAATGCTCCCTTTATAAAATGGCCTTTTTGTCAGATCAAAGGACGCCCTGCTTGACTTTGAAATGGACTCAAAAACAGGGATATTGCCCTTTGTGTAAACCTACTGAAAAGTGCATAATAATTCTTTGTTATTACTGAAGGGGATGAAAGGAATCTGTTTGGGACAGGATGCAACTGACTTTTCTAACACAAGTCAGTTGAGCTGAGACTGAGGCAGCTTTACACATACACGTCCGTATCCCGGTAGTGCTCATAATCACCTCCGGTTCCAGCAACTTACAATGAGCACGTTCTGACATTTTATAGTCTAAGTGATCGATTGAAAAATCCTCAGATTATTAGAAACTGAAATCATCCTTCCAACTATACAACAACAAGGAGAAAAACTGAACTGGAAAAATCTCTTCTTTTCTTTTCCCTTCTCCAAGACGTGCCATCACTGCCAGCAGCCGATGCGTCTGGGCGAGCCGGCCGTCTACGCCGAGCGCGCCGGCTACGATAAGCTGTGGCACCCAGCATGCTTTGTGTGCTGTACCTGCAGCGAACTACTGGTGGACATGATCTACTTCTGGAAGAAAGGCAAGCTGTACTGCGGACGCCACTACGGAGACAGTGAGAAGCCGCGCTGTGGAGGATGTGATGAGGTGAGAGGAGGTTATTTATGCATGCATCACTTTCTCTGCAGTTTTGAGGTTCGACTTGATCGACTTGATGCATGTCTGTCCACAGCTGATCTTCAGCAATGAGTACACTCAGGCTGAGGGACAGAACTGGCATCTGAAGCACTTCTGCTGTTTCGAGTGTGACTGCATCCTTGCCGGAGAGACGTACGTCATGGAGAATGAAAAGCCTGTGTGCAAGCCCTGCTACATGAAGAGCTACGCTGTGGTGAGACAGACCGTCTTTCTCTGGGTTTTTGTTTGTTTGAATAGTTGAAATTGTTGTTTGTTTGTTTGTTTTTGACGCTGCTATCTAAACCACAACAAAGATCCCCGAGTGCATGCATTCTTAGCTTGAGTGGCACTAACGAGGGTTAAAACCCTGAGCCAGGAATCCTCAACTCCTCATCGGACCTACAAGATATAAAACATAACGTAACATAAAATATTTTCTGTAAAAACCTAATAATAAATGTCACTCTTTAACTCTCAGTCATAATTTTTGAATTGATTTATAAAATTAAATGATAAAATTCGAAATAATCTTAAAAAGAATATATTTAAAGTGTCACTTTATTATCGCAGTTTATTGTAAAAACTGTCAGACCCCTGGTACAAGAGAAGGACTGTAAATGAACACAGGCCACCCAAAACCAAGAATGTGAAGCACTCGGCGTGTGTTTACATGATTTACCCGACGTAATCCCCTGCAAAGCCACTGTTTTCATGCAGCGTCATACTTGCCTTCATTCTGACTGTGTCATTGTAAACGTTAAGAACCAGGGATTCCACTGTGCAGCCAAGCATCACAACTGAATATAGTTTTTTTTAAGTTCCCACACTTTACACTTTTCCTGTGTTTTATTTTGAAGCATTGATATCTGTAAGAAGATATATTTGTGGTTTTAAGAACCAAAAAAACCCTGGTTCAGTTTAGTTTGGACTGAGCGCTTTGATAATTAATGTAGAACCTAGATCTGCTTTATAATTAAAAAAAAGACATAAATCTCACTTTATACAATATGGGACCTTTTTAAATGTTTGTTATTGATGGTTAGAAGTGAGAAAATAGCTCTACTTTTTCTTTTAGGCTTTCTTTTGGCTGTAAAGTAAAATTGCACTCAAAATACATAACACCTTTCAACAGTTGTGACCAATATTAGTTACATTTCTAAGCATAGACACTGCAGTGTTTTTCTTTGTATATTTGTTATGTGTGCATGCTTGTCTCATGTTTACACATAAAGGTTGATTGAATTTGTTTTAGTAAGAAGTACTGAGAAAAGGAAGAAAATAGATGATCTGATATATGACTCGACATCATTATCTCCTCCTCTTCCATCCCAGAAATGCGCCGCCTGCCAGAATGCGGTGGAGCCCGAGGCGCAGAGGGTTTCCTACGGCGAGCACCACTGGCACGCTGAGCCGGAGTGCTTCAAGTGCTCCGGCTGCTCCAAGTGCCTGATGGGCCAGCGCTTCATGGCCGTGCAGGGCTTCCTCTTCTGCTCCGTGGAGTGCAAGAAGAAAACCATGGCTTAGCGCTGCCAAAGCAACTCTCTCCATCTGCTCCACAACCACTTGTGAAACCAGGACAGGTTCAGCTGAAACTAGAAACCAGAGCAGGGAAAACAAACACTGGTGCAGCTGCGGAGACAGACTTCGGTTGTGTGGTTGTGTTAACATGAAATAGAGTGCCTGATACCTCTAATATAGAGATATACAATAATAATGAGTCCATTTGCATTTGGGTGCTCTTTCCTTTCTGTCCATGAAAGATCACAGTATTGATGAATCTGTCTCAACTTCTTCTGTCCAGTTTGTTCTCTGCCTTAAAACCGTCGTCTTCCTTCGACCAGTAGATTATTTTTTGTTTTTTTCTATGCTTTTCTTGCACTGTGTTTTCATACTGATGAGATTAATTTTGTATTGATCAGACCAATTTATTCATGTTAAACCTGTGTCTGTTAAATGGTATTAGCGCTGAACCTATTGTTAATTTAATGTGCCACCTTTTACTGCTTCTACTACTGATGCTCCCCCTCCTCTATGCAGCAGTATGACGAGCAATATTAGCCAGGTTTGGGCTTGATTTGCTTCCAGTGCACTGTATTCCAGATCGAAGTGAAATTATGATATAAATTATAATAATAAACGACCTAGGACTTGTGTCATATTTCAACAGCTTTGACTGAAGAAAATTGACTTCAGTTCCTGAATTGAAGTGAAATTACTGGAAGTAAATAGCCCCAAATCTGACAGCAGTATTATTGGCGGTTTAATAGTATTTTCATATTATCTTAAGGGAACAAAACAATGTGAAAACCTTGAGTAAACACCATCAATTAGCAATTATTATTATTTATTCTTTATTTGGATCCACATTAGCTTTCACAAAATGATCTCTAGTCTTATTAAATAAATGAACAATGGTTACGTGCAAAATAAATATGCAACTACTTGTTACTGCTTGTATCACCGTCTGGCCCCATGACAGCCGTAAACACTGTAAAGCTGTCACATAGGATGACTTGAGGAAAAGCCACTGTAAATTGTTAAACATAAAACTTTTTACTTTTGTTATTTTTGTGCCAAGTACTTTCCTTTTCATGCAATAAACTGCACTTTAAATTGTTTGTTTTTTTCCCCAGTAATTTGATTAATAACTTAAAAATCCTGAAATATGGAGCAGTTTGAGTTTTTCACTTGACAACTAACGACTACAACTATCCTTCACGGCTGTTGTTCTCCCACACAGCTGTTTTCACTTGCTGGATTAGGTCTCTTCTCAGGGCAGTGTGTGATGAAGCTCCCTTTAGCTGCTGAAGTGATGTGGCAGCACGTCTGATCACCAGGACAATAACACAGGCTCACTTCAGTGGGACGCAGCAAGTTAATGTTATTGATTACACCTGTGCTGCGACAAAAGGGTCTCCCATTTCATTTAGTGTGTCGACCTCATATGGTCTAATCAGTGTAAGTGAAGACACCTGTGTGGATGTGCAGGGCAGCTACTTAAGATGTGAAGAGTGTCACAATACTACACACACGTCCTGGGTACTAGTTGCTGTAGTATACAGACTTGGACCAATGTGCATTACTGTTTGGTAATGTATGCATCTCTAATGCCACAGCTAATTAAACATCACATGGAGAAAGCAAAATGTTTTACCATGTGCTCTTTGGTTTTGCTGCTGTTCATTACCATCCACAAAGCAGACACCTCCCTGTAGATTATGTTCTGCGAGTGAGCCACTTTTCATTATCAGCACAGGTCACTTTGACCCCTGCAGGACCCATGTTGACCCACGCCCTGACGTATCAGCTGTTACTCTCCGATGGGAACCCTCTAACAGGCCGGCCATGATGGAAAAAGCACCTCTGAAGGGGCTGGTGTTTTCATTCACTAACTGGAAACTGTGCACAATTCAAGGAAGCTCCATCTCTGAGGAGCCCCATTGTTTTAAATGGCAGTCGGCCCAACGCTGTGCTGCTGTTTCCCCTCTTTCGACCACAACTCTACCAGACCTGGTGTGACCGAACGTCCTGGCCACGTCCAGGATCACCCAGTTGTAACCCGTCTCCAACATCCTCCTGGATCCTTACTCTAATTTTCTCGCTTCAGAAATTCCTTTCTTTTCCCGTTCCTACGTCACAGGAAGTCAGGACATTTTTGGCTTTTGTGTCGATCGAAGAATGAAAGCTTTTGTTTTCTAAAGATATAAATGCGAGTGTTCCCTCGTTGTCTTGCCTAAGAAAGGAGCTCACAGGTGGGGTCGTCTTCCTGTAATATTGTGTGCCTGTTGGAATTTGCATGTGATTTGTTTTCGTGCTTGAATTTGAATTGTGCTGCAGTTTAACACAGGAATTTGCATTGTTAATTAATTCCTCACTGGAATTTGCATCGTGTGTCCTTGAGTGCCAAGAAAGGCGCCTTTAAATAAAATGTATTATTATTATTATTATTATTATTATTATCGTTAACTTGAATCCCACCTCGACTCCATCACACAAAGGTACCACCTTTGGAAGTGGAACTTGTTTTACTCTCTGGGTGTTTGCGCGTGGAGAGATGAAGCTGTGACGCTCAAGTGTTGATTTGCTTGTGCCTTACTTCACCAACACCAATGATGATAAACATTTCTGGTTTTCCCGAGGGAGCTGGATGATGCTGTCTCCAGAGGTGGAAAGCAACGCCAATGTTAACTCTTGTCTCTAATACGTCTTTTCTTCTACTGAAGTTAGCATGCTAACCAGCTAGCCCCAGCGCGTTCCATCACTTTCCAATGGCGACTCATTGCAGCTTCCAATCTGTCCTATAAACCTAGCATTGATCAGAGGGCGTATTATAACCTCTTGTGTAATAAAGACAACAATGGCTGAAGCTCTTGTCAAGCGACAATCACCACCACCTGCTCCCGGCAAGAAGCCACATTCTGCAGCAGAACAAACTTAGAAAATAGCCCCTTCAAGAGTCACTGCGTTGATTGTGTTAGACGGGGGTAACTCCACAGAAAATGCATGAGTTGATGGCAAAAACAAATGGCAACAACAATTATCTTTGCCGATTTTGATTGATTTTCATCTGTTAGCGACACATTTCAGGAACACTTGGAAAGCAAGACCAAAGAACCAAAGAAGTAATGAGTCAGATTTGTTTGCCGGGAGCGAGTCTCTCTGAGCTGAATATGTGGAAGACCTGATCTTCATAAATCAAGCTGAGTTTGGACTTAGATAATCCCTGTCATGAATCACAGTCATGAATGCTTAAATGTAATACAGCAGCATCTACGCACGCTTCATCCACTGTCTAAGCAGTGAGTCAGAGAGATAAAATCAAGATCAGATTTTGTGAGTTATTTGGAATTTAAATTTTCTGTTTCAACAGCCTTGAGCTGTTACAGTTTGGAGATGCCACACAGACTGTTCACAACTGAGCACAAGTCTGTTTCACGGCTTTATGATTGAATTACAACACTACTGTTCGTCGCTGGGCACAAACAGACTCCTTCAAAGATCTCAGGTTTTATTTAAACACATTATTACTGTAAATGGAGGGAGGCTGCAGGGTGAGGATTACTTGGACTCATATCTGAGGCTTATCACAGTTGTCTACTGTTGGCCTCAGACTGCAGATAGATGGTGGTTGACAAAACAAACTCACTCTGTTTTGTTCTCCAGATTTTCCCGAACAGATTAAAGACTGAGAAAACAGATTAAAAACTTGTGATCCTATGGATTTCTTGATTTAGAAACCTTTTTGACAACCAACCTTAAACTCATAGCTCCATTGCCTTGTGGTGGTATTAACCAGACAACCACAAGCCAAGTCTTTTCTCTTGTAATACCAAAATATGGTTAACACTTTCTAGCTTTTCTAGTGTGGTATCTTCTTTGTCTCATGGTGCATCAAACCATAACGACTGATTACTGCCTCCTGAGTCTGGAGGGAAACACCCGGGACCGTCTCCCCGCCAAGTGGATGAGTTATTCCCAAACGAGGTTAGCTGCGTTCTTTAGTGAAAAAAATCAAAACCAGTCATTATCAAACTTAAGTTAAGAATATGCTTCAGCTACTTGATGAAACAAACAGTGCAGAGACAAAGAGTCAGAGCACCCTGATAACATTCCCGTAATGCTAGAAATATAATGTAAGAGAGCAGTTCAGGCATGCAAAGCAGACCGTGGAAAGGCTTGTTATTTAATCACTGTGATAACAGCAGAGCGGTGAAGTTTAGGAAGATAACAGACTGATACATAGTGAAGCGGCAACTGTAAATATTCATTATCTCAAAGGAAACAAGTTGTCTCTGAGATTCAAAACAAAATGTCAACAGTTTTTCAGATTCCACAAATGGCAGGTTAAGGTGAGGGCGTCGTACTCTCTGGGCCCCCGTCATCCCAGGTTAAACACAGATGTACCGCACAGTGGAATCTCAGAAGTCTCCCTGACTGAAGACACAGCAGAAACACCAGCCACTCACTGCAGGCATCCCGACACAGCTGGTACAAATGCCAGCTCTCTGAGGCTCCCGATAACTCACCACCCACATTCCTCCTGGGGAGGGAGGAGACAGTGAGCTGAGCGGGAGTGATTCATTTTTATGGAATGCTATCATAGAGGAGGGTATTACAGGCTGTGATCCAGCCAACAGGACCAATCATGTTCAGCGATACAGTCGGACAATCTGTGTGCCTGTGTGGCTCATGTGTTGAGTCTTCATCTCACTTAGTAAAACTATTGTACTTTTTCCGGTGCTGCAGAGAATGATCTCCAGGCTCCATTGGAGATTAAAGGGTTAATGCAGCTTTTAAATAGTACTAATCCTGCAACTGCAAAAAAATCCCACACGTTATGGAACTTGTGCATACATTACCCACAATACAACTCCATAGTCTTCATATGTTTACTATTTTATTAATAATAATATGTCGGTATGGTATGACCAAGCTACAACCTCCAGGGCTGAAAAATGTAGGCAACACAGAAGTGACGAAACCTGCAGTTCCTCGAACGGCCACTCGAGGCCGGCTCCAAAAGCGAGTCGATCCCCATCGACTCGCATGTTAAAACCGTAGACTGTATATAAAATGTGGACATAACCTCGGTGATGTCACCCACAGGTTTCTGAAGAGCGGTTTTGAAGCTCAGAATAGGCTGTGCAGCCGTCACCATCTTGGCTTTAGCATACACTCACCCACCTGTAACTCAAAGCGGCCATGCCCCCCCCCCACTAATGCACTAATGCATAAACCAAAACTGGTTGTTTTTTTTTGTACCAGGCTGTAAACATGTTTTTTTCTGCTGTAAAGTTGGACATTTTAACATGGGAGTCTGTGGAGACTGACTCGTTGTTAGAGCCAGCCTCAAGTGGCCGTTGAAGGAACTGCATGGATACACATCACCAGAGGAACGCTGATGCTGTTCTGGAGGCTCGTGTTGGCCCAACACATGACTAAATAACTACCAATCAGGTAAACCTTCCTCTCCCCCCAGAAGCCACTTTATTCACATCAGTTATGACTTTGAAGCAGGACATAAATTTTGCAGCACAGCATTGTTTGACTGCCAGATCTGGTTTTCGGGAGCTGCTACATGATAATTACTGTAATGCTGCATTTGCTCGTCCCCCCGCAGGGTTTCAGAGAGGAGTCACCTGAGGTAACTGAAGACTGTTGAGTCTGTTGGTGCATTTGATAGTTTTATTTTAACTTTTCTCCAGTTCCTCCAAGTCCTTCTTGGTAAAGTATTTTTTTCTCTCCTTCTCCAGTCTCTCGTCATCTCTCGTCATCTCTTCACTCCTCCTTACATCTCATCTTTTACCACTGTCTTCTTTCGATCGTTATGTTCTCCTTCCTGATCATACAAACTCCACCTCTGCTTTAGCCTCTTCATCATCTCTCTCTCCATCCTCCTCCTTATTCCCTCTGTGCTGAGGTTTATCCCCTGTATTTACAACCGTCGATCCTCCTCCATGTTAGAGATTCTCTCTCTAATCCTTTATTTGCTCTCCTCTCTCCCTGTTCTCTCCTCTGAGATCCTTCATCACCCCCCCCCCCGCACCTTTTGTTGTCATCCTTTATCTGCTCCAGCATTTTTTACAGAACACTGTGATCTTCATGGTGTTCAGTTACCTCTTTGTTTCCCTTTGTTGTTTTCCACCTCTCAGCACCACTCCCTCCTTTCTGAAATGTTCTACACTCTCTCTCGCTCTCTCCGTCAATACTTAAAGGGTCAGACCGATGGACAGATGGATTGAGGTGCCAGATATCTGATGATGCATGGATCATATGGCACCCAGATTTTTCCTTTCCTCGTCAAGCTGAAATCATCCTGAGTAGAACCTGCCAGAACGTAGAGATCCCAGTTTTAACATTAGGATCTGTCTCATCGCGCCTGTTCATCAGGCTGGAAAAATCCTGATACTATAAAAAGGCAATACAAGCAGAGACGGGGAGACATTCAGCTGAAATACTTCCTCAAACTTGGAGGACGGTGTTCAAGGTTGTCTCCAAGTTTTATTGGTTAGTCACTTGTGAAACATATTTTCACACTTACTTATTCATGATTTTATTCTACAGGTATTTATATGTTTTGTTTTGTAATCAGTTTTGGTTGAGCACTGACTTGGACTTTAAACCTAACATCAAATTGTAAAAGTATATGAACAGTGAAACTATGATGTAAAATACTCAATGACCAGTTCAGTATTTACTTTAGTCAAGGTGAGAGGTTAGTCAACATGATCCAAAAAATATATGGCAAGAAATAAAGATGCAATTGACTGAAATAAAGAAAGACAGAAGAACAAAATGATGATGAAAGGAAACAGAAAAAGAGAAAGGAAGGACAGAAGTGATGAAACACATCTCAGACCTAATCATAATCATTCCTAAAAGCAAATATCTCCTCCCATGGAACTCAGAAAAAAGTCCTGATATGAGTGTTTACTTTGGGGTCTGTCAAATTAAAAACATTGGGACACTTTTGATGTATCCAGTAGGAGTCACTCTTCCCTCTGGACTACGTGGTTTATAAATGAGGGCTTTGGTGTTGGACTAAATGGGCTTTTAATGTCTGCAGGAAGGCTTTCAGGGTTTCAAAACTTTTGCCAGACAATGTGGAAGCACCTGTTGAGCAAATGTCTAACAGAGCTCTGACCATAATCCCGCCTGTTCAGCCAAAGTATTTTCCTCCACTGACTGAGGGGTTTCGTTCCGTGTATGACTTGAGGATGTGGAAAAATATGTTCATAGCTCAAATCTCACAAAATTCACTCGGCGGCAGCATTTTAAAAAATTACTCACTTCATCAGGCTTTTCATGCAGTGATGTCTCACTTCATAATAATGTATTCACTCAACTGAAAAAACAGCAATAATGACATCAGTTTAGACAGACAGTCTTTGGAAAAACTGGTCAGTATTTATTAACAGTCATCAATTAGTCAGCACCCGTGATTGAGGAATCCAAACTCTACCGGTTGCCAGGAAGCAGATGTTGCCATAGCAGCTCAAACAGGCCCAGACATCTTGATTGTGTTTACTTCTGGGAGAGCAAATCTGTGGTTAGAGAACATTCAGTAACTGAAGGCTCTTATTTTTGATCCCCGCAGCAGCTAATGTCAAGTCAAGTCACGTTTATTTGTCTGTAACCCACCATCAAATACAATCTTCTCTTAGGGCTCTGCAGGCCCACATCAACAGTGGTTCACAGCCCAGCTTCAGGCTCTCTGCAGAGGACAGAAGAGAAAGAACATGATCAGATACTGCTAATACTCCCATCAGTCTCAGCTAGGTTAGCATTTTAAATTAATAAACATAACATGCTAATATTATCAACTTATTATGACAAACGCCATTAGCCCCTATCCCAGGCGGCATTTTCCTCCCTTTCGACTTCCCCTACCTAAAAGTTTTCAGAATCCCTTTTGCTTCAGGAAACAACAACAGCCTCCGAGCTAGAAACCTACAGGCAGAAAATGGCAAGTTTTGATGAGGATTTCCGATCGTTCAGCCACAGTCGACATACGTCTTTGCTGTTTTTTGAGGCATTTTCTTTGCAGGGAAAATTCATTGTGCATCACAAACAAAATTAATTGTTACACTTGCGCAGTAAGTTTTTAAATGCTTATGGTTTAAAGGAGCTATTTGTAAGTTTTGCTATAGCTACATAGCCAACGTTAGCATTAGCAGTTTACTTAGTAGTCTAGAAGGAACGAGTTCAACATCAAACTTAAGTCTTTTACTCGCCAGTGGTACAAAGCAACCTTTTGTTTTGCTATCACTTGTGCTGAAGTTAGCATGCTAACCACCTAGTCACTTTCCGATACCGAGTCACTGTAGCGTCCAGACTGCCCTGAGATAGTAGCGCAATTCATATAACCTCTCGTCTCGTAAACACAATAATGGCTGAAGCTCTTGCCTAGACTGATAAGTGAACAGCTGTTAATGCTAACGCCGGCTATGTAGCAATATTGACAAATGAGCTTTATGCGGGACAGGTGCTCACCTGTTTAGCAGTCTTTTATTGACCTATTCTTCATATTGACTGGTCTTCCTGGTTAATGTTTGCATTTCATGATAAGTTCAGGAGGTAATGACTTTGTTTTACAGCAGGCGATGTTTGTTTCAGTAAGACATGCTGGCTGTCTTCTGAAAATGCTTTTTCATAACTTATAACTCATTTTTCATAATAAGTTTGTCAGTTGAAGGCTTCTTTGCTCTACCTGTTATTCTACACGCCAACCATGACTGTGATGGCTTTGGGAGTTTTGGTGTTTCCTGATGCCTTAAATCTCACATTGAGATAAGTTCACTTATCCATCAAGTCATGTGACCCTAACATGTTGTAAAGTTGGGTGTAACTGCTCATGAAGAGAAAGCAGTCGAGGATGTAGTGGATAGAGTATATATGAGTGTGTGTACTTGAAGATAATCATACTGTATTCTGCATTACATAAAGCATATTAAAGACTGCATTTCAGAAAACACTGTATCTTTACTGAAAACATTGTATTATTGTGTTGAATCAAAAAGTACATTTGCATAAAAAAATAAGACCGCGTTGCTTTTATGTGCGAATGTGCAAATACTAACACTATGCTGTCCTAACCATTAAACTCATGGCTACAGCCAAACTTCTCATTACAAGTTTCCACTTCCTGCCATTGTCAGCCACACTCCTCTTCCTCTTCAATGCTGGAGGCTGGAAAAAAAAAAAAAAAAGGCCGCAGCTGAATTCTCACAGAGGCAATCAGAGCTCATCTCAAGGTTACAGCACGAAATACTGACATGATGATGGTGGTGTTATATCTGGATTAGAGGGCACTCAACAAAATTACGATTTAAAAATGTTATATAGCCTTTATATATCCATGTGGGTTTGACTTTCATGCACACACCCAGAGTAAATACTAAATGTCATAGTGGAATTTTTTTTAAATTTACGGTTGAATAATAACAACAGCGTTCTGAGAACAAAGGGGTAGTATCCGCTCTGAATGCATCATCACTTTATGTTCATGACTCATTCCAACCATTTACACATCCTTTTTTTTCCCCCCTGAATTTTCTCTCAGTTAGAAGTGGGAGTTGAAAATATGTTAATCCTGCTTTCAGTGTGTCTGTAAAAATTGCTTTGAGGATCATTACATCAGTATCTACAATTTCACATTTACAAGTTCACGCTTGTGGTGGAACCTGGATACCCGTCAGTAAACTGAGGAGCGATTGGAAGGAAGAAATGAAAGTTACGTCTCACATTCGAGAACAAAAACAGATCAGATCACTTGTTTGTAAGCAACTTGAACCATGCACAAACTGTAGTTCTGTTCACTATGATGCAACAATGACTTTTTGTGAGCAAGACGTTTTACTCCTGCTCCGACTTGAGTAGTCGAAGTAGCAGAACTTGAGTTCAGAACCTCTAGTTTTTCCAACTCTTAGCTTAGCAGACCCATAATGAACCAAGTCACATATTCTGGGTACATGAGGAATGGACATTTCCCACTAATAGTGCATGTTTACAGTTCTGACTGTGTGAAAGAAAAAGTACTCATCTCCATTTTTTTTATTTTAATGTGTAGAAGTCCATTCATTCCCCATAGAGCTCATTACCATGGAGATACAAGCCACAAGCTGGTCAGCTGAGAAAATCTGATCACTCTGTGGTCACCAGCCCTCCAACGTTCAATCAGATTTTTGTGGTTTGTTCTTTACAATGCTGGGTTTTTTTTTTGGGGGGGGGGCTTTGTGGCTCTGCCTCATGCGACGCTCCATAAAAATGAAGAGAAGAGTCATTTCAATGTTTGGAATAAACGTCATCTGATCAGGATGATTCACTTTAGTGGAGACCATGCGCAAGTCTGTATTCAGCAGTGATATGGGGCTCATAGTTAAAGGTGATATCGTCTCTTTTAAACCATTTATAGAATTCATTGCTATACCTGTCCGGTCCAGGAGATGATTACCTGTTGTGTTTGTTTGTGTTTTCTTTCTTTTTCTTTTTTTTAAACATCTGATTTTAATGAAGGGATTTCACTGCTGTGTCAGTCAGAGCAGAACAGAGCAGTGGAAAAAAAATCCTCCACACACGGAGAAGAGACTCTTAACTCACAACATGGAACAGCACTCTGATACTACAGAGGCGTGTGTGTGTGTGTGTGTGTGTGTGTGTGTGTGTGTGTGTGTGTGTGTGAAGGTGTGAAGGTGTGTGAAGGTGTGAAGGTGTGTGAGAGTTTAAGTTGACATACCAATATCTCTTTACACGCTAACATGGACTTAACCTACTGACCCACTTGTATGAAATGAAAGTTAAATAAAGCTATCCTGTATATGAAGTCAGATTTAAAATATGGAAAATGAAGATGCTTTGACTGTTGAGGTGTTCACATCCAGATTAAATCACATTATTATACCTTGTGTGGATTCAGTGCCTCAGCCATGTAGGTCGTTTTTTTTCGACGTCATGGTTACTATAACAGCGGTCATGGCTCGGTTAGGTTTAGGAAGAAAAACTACTTGGTTAGGTTTATGAAAAGATCGTGATTTGGGTTACTTCCTCCACATTAGAAGAGCTTTGTTGTCATGGTTACAGTGACAACAACGTGGTTAACTTGTGTCAAACGATCGTGGATAATATAAAACAACATAAACTGCTACTTTAACGTGGGAATTGAACAGCGCTCTCCTGTGTGTTGTTGACCCATCCATCCACCACAACCTCCCCCTGACACGGACCTTGTCGCTCTTTATACTACGTCACCGAACTTTTCCCCTTTCGCTCCTGTCATAATTACTACGTAACTACGGGTCATTATAACCTGCTGCACAAACGACCTATGGGCTCCCTCATCATCGTCATCTACACGTTTCCACTGAATCCAATCAGTCACAGTCGGTAGACCTTTAAGAGGAAGCTTCTCATTTCAGACCTGCACTCCCATACATCTATTGACCTAATTCTCTCCACCCTTATTCATTCCCATTAACCTTTTACATTCACTTATCACTCCCTCCACCACTCGTGCTCCCACAACTCCCTCCATATAGTTAAAAAAAATAAATGTCTCCTGTACTGTTAGCGAGATAAGAATTCCTCCCCAGATTTTTGGCAAGCACGAGGACCAGAGTTTAAGAGCCTGTAAATGTCCGAGGCAGGAAGGCGAGCTAGCCTTGTATGGTCATAAAAACTGACTGCTGTTTCTTTTTTTATACTCACTCGTGTCTTTTCTCCCTGTGAGGATCAAGGCTGGTTTTGATACACTTTCACAGAAGGGAACAGAAAGAGGGTAGAAAAGGCATGAAGGAGGAGGTGAAGATAAAAAGATAAAGTGGGGGGGGGGTTCCCTGACCACTCCCATCAGGGTTTATAGGTGGGGTTGATAGAAAGGGATGCATTAGTTCATACCATGCTTCTTATCATTTTCATGTGAAAACTCTGTCAAGAAAAAGGAATGTGATCCCTCAGCTATCACCAAATCAGAGTTTGGCAAACCTTCAGCTGACGAATTTCTTCCAAAACACATATTTGATTAAAGTCAAAATGTGTCCGAACCAACCAAGTCAAAACACGGCTGTTTCTCCAAAACATCTTTCACACACACATGTATGAGTGGTTTGCCTAAAAACACCCAGTTTAAAGAGGAGGAAGCTGTTAGCCGCTGCATTTTATCTATCAACTGCTCCACAACAGAGATGTGACATAGTCTGCAGTCAGGCGTGAGACATGAGGCATCAACGATAAAATATATGGCTTAAAGCCAAGCTAACTACCTTGCTAACTGGAAGTACGCCTGCCTGGAGAGGTTTCTGGAGTAGCTAATGCTAGCATGTAGCTGCTAGGTAGTACGTCAGCGGTTAGCTGCCCAGCCAAAGAAACTGGTCGACTAAGTTGTCCTGTGTCATACAGATTTAATGCAAATATATGCAAATTAGTTTTTCTCTGTGTAAGTTTTTGGTTATGATGGTGGTTGCTGTGCTAAATAACGCTAAAAAACTGTACTTCTTTGGGTATGTGTAATTATCGACGGGGTGTTTGAACACTGACGCGACCGATCTGTTCGAATCAGAATCAGTTCCACAGTGATAAAACTCATCATGTGTTCTTGCCATTACAGCCAGTCTGGCATTGCTAACAAAAAGAGAGCAAAGAGACAATAAATACCTCACAGATGTACGAGCAGAAAATAACATTTAACTAGATTCCACAATATTATTACCAGTGAGGGTAGTGGAAGACGGCTGTTGGGTAATTCTTTGCAGCCTGTGCAGATATTCCCTCTTCTTTCAGTCTTACTCAATTGGCTCCGCCCACCGGCGCATTGGCTGTTTTACTTGCGTTTGAATGAACAGGCACCGACAATCGTGTGTGTGTTGGCAGCAGCAGTAAACACCTGCATTTTGATAAAGAGGCAAACAGTAATAAACATGTGTGAAGGCAGACCACGGGGATTAGAGGGAGGGCCGAGAGTCAACCTCTGGTTTGGACTCAGACAAACACAGTGTGAAATCAAGATGAGATATTCTCTACATATGGACAAATGTATAGGCACACACACTTTCTGTCTTCTCTCTGTAAAATACACCCTCACATCGCTCATCTACCCTCCCACAGATCAGTGAGTAGCTGCTTCTGCTCTGAGACCAAACCTTTTAACCCAGGGTATGTGCAGCCTAGTGTGTGTGCGTGTGTGTGTGTGTGTGTGTGTGTGTGTGTGTGTGTGTGTTTGTGCTTGCGTGCAGTAGGCCGGATGGTAAGGAGGGTGTGATGTTTACAGATCTGTCAAAGATCATTGCTCCGTAAACTCTCCTCCTCCTCCACTTTCTTTCCTTCTCTTTCCTTTATCCCCTCTCTACCACCACACACACACACACACACACACACACACATATGCACACACCTTTGTCCTGCTATCCTCATGGGGACTTTTCAATCCCTACAGAACTACATGCTGAACCTAAAACTATGCGTCTGAACAGAATTCACATTGGCAAATTTAAATGAGCAAATATAAATATAATTGAAGTGACTTTCCGACTTGAACTGTGAATAGCTCTCGTCTATTAAATGTATATTTAAGTCTGAACCTTTGGATTGAGCCACTGACTTCCATCTCATCCATTATCACCCTCCAGTCATCAGCCATTAACCCAACCTTATCATATGACTTTTGTTTTTTGTAAAAATATAATTGTGGCAGAAACCAAGATAAGAATATTTTTCTAAAACTGGGCAAACACATTTTAAACCGGACAAGTAAGGAAACACTTGTGTGCACAGAGAGGGAAACTTTGTTAAGAGGAACCTTTTTGACGGTATTAAATGTATATTATATATTCAGTATAAATAGTTTTCTATGTATTAAACTAAGCTTTAATGACGTGAGGAGGCGTGTGCAAGCCCCTGTTATACCCTCCTTGCTTTCATCACTCACAGATACACTCACCCGTCTCTGATGAAGTCATCTCCTGACAGCAGAGATGGAGCAAAAAAAAAAACAAAAGACTGAAAGACAAACTTTCTTCCACATCCTTTCACACTCACTCACAAATACCATGAGCGCACAGCAAAGGGTTTGGCGTCAGTGCTGGCCCGGCTCTCACCTTGTGACCTTTGACCCTTGACCACCCCCCCCGCTCTCCGAGCTGCTGTTCGGTGCCAAAATCCACACTTCTCTTGTTTGAGTGAGTGAACATTTCCATGGACAATCCTGCCCCGCTGTCTTTGATGGATAGCTGCAGGAAACTCACACACACATACAGTGAGTCAAAGACAACAAATGCACAATAATTGATTCATTCATCAATGATTTGCTGGCAGATGGAGAGAAATGTCTCTTAAAGGAGCTGTAATTACTTCATATATAGATATATGTGGGCCAGCTCATTCCCTGGCAGCAGTGCAGTGTTTAAATGAATGTGTGTGTATGAGATTTGTTTTTCATAATTACACGACTGCCATCCGAACATCTCGTGAATGTAACCCCCGAGACATTATCCCGTGAAAATGATCGACTTGTTTCGACAATGCTTATCTTCTTCAATACCTCCCGCAAGCAGCAGCGTCTGGGTCTGACTTGTTCTATGTGTTTTTTTTTGGGTGCACCGGTCCGCACTTGTTGAAAGAATGTGTTCATGAGAATGTGACTTTCGCACACTTGGTGGCTTTTTCCTTTCACAGAAAATAATCAGGAAAACGAAGACCCCGAAACAAGAAAAAATGAAAAATTAGGATTCTTGAACTTGGACCCTCAATAAGTGCTGGAGAAGTGGAAGTCATTGCTCATCTTTTCTTGACAGGAGAAAAGTTTCTGTCGCTTCCTCGCCGCTTTTTTGGGTGGATGCTGTTAGATACTGGACTGTATGTGATGAAACTTCAGCATCAGTGGGAATGTGAAACTTGTGCCCTTTGAGAAAAATAGAAATCATCTGGCTTTAAGTTGACTCCAAACACTTTAACGTAGATTTCTCATGGACTGACCACACTGAAGGACAGAAAAGAGAAAGAAAGAAAGAAAACTAGCTGATGGGAACCAGCCAAAGGAGATGATCAATTGGATCATTATTTTTTTTTTTTATCATAGTTGTGATAATAAATACAAAGTTTGAATCTCTGCATTATTTTCAACATTGTTTTAGTTTGAAAGTTTACAAATAATCACCGGTTAAAAGGTCATATTGTTGTGGAATAAAAAAAGACACAGGAACAAGAGAAGTGTAATATTTTTTTGTCTTTTCAGATGCAATCAAATTGATCTGATCTGAAAGGTTTGTGATAAGGTTTGGGGGCAGAATATCTAACATTTGATTAAAAGTAAATATAAGGTAACGTTGCGTATGGAAAAATTAACTTCATTGACATACTGTAACAAGAACCAAATACTATAAAATTAAGTAAATGTGTTTAGTAACTTCCCATTCTCAGCATGCCTCTCATGTTTACAAAGTGTCTTATATTTCCATGTGACGAGCTCTGCCTGTCTGTAGATGTGGACCAACCTGCTCTGCATCATCCGTCAGCACTGTGATGCCTAACGCCGACTTCCTCTTACATAGCTGTCATACTCCACAGGTGAGGACACTGTGCTTTAGAGTTCATTGGGAAGAAAACAGGATTTGGCAGTTCATACAGGTACCAAGTTTGACCTTTGACCTTTCTCCAAAAAACATAGGAAGCATATTTCAGTTGTATACAGTGGTATAAAACACTGATGTCAGAGGATGAAAGTTCAGGCCAAATCTCAAGGGTTAATCCCACAAACTCTGCTGAGGCTTGGAGCGTCTTTGATCTTCCTGACAGCGTCTTGGGAGTTGTTATTTCTCTGATACAGATGAGACGAATCAAAAAGCCGTCTCCTGGCAGCCTCGTTCTTTGTGAGTTAGGTAATCGTCAGGACACATTCAGGCTTGATGGGCAGAACTGAGCTTGTCTCTTCTTTTCAGTTTTCTCTGCTGCATAACTTCCTCAAGGCGTTGAGGCTGCGGCACACACGCGACAGCTTTAACCATTCATTTAGTAACAGTGCTGTCACGAAGACAACGGAAACAGATCGTACTTAAGTGTAATCTTCTCCCATGAAATCCCTGAACACAAAACTCAAAGGTCCATATTGTATAAATGTAGATGTTCATGTGTAGTGTGATTATAGATCAGGTCTAGCTTCTATATTAATACTGTGAAAGTATCAAAGCCTCAGTCCACAGAGAAATGCACACGGCCTGTATTCAGAAACTGAGCCTTAAAACCAGCCGTCAGGACTTCTGGAACTTTGTGATGTCACAACAAAGCAGTCACCAAGCCCCGCCCACCTGGACCCACCATCC
>NW_019525446.1:304992-305394 GCF_002814215.2 Seriola lalandi dorsalis | reverse complement strand
GTGTGTGTGTGTGTGTGTGTGTGTGTGTGTGTGTGTGTGTGTGTGTGTGTGTGTGTGTGTGTGAAGGTGTGTGAGAGTTTAAGTTGACATACCAATATCTCTTTACACGCTCACATGGACTTAACCTACTGACCCACTTGTATGAAATGAAAGTTAAATAAAGCTATCCTGTATATGAAGTCAGCAAACGTCACCGAACTTTTCCCCTTTCGCTCCTGTCATAATTACTACGTAACTACGGGTCATTATAACCTGCTGCACAAACGACCTATGGGCTCCCTCATCATCGTCATCTACACGTTTCCACTGAATCCAATCAGTCACAGTCGGTAGACCTTTAAGAGGAAGCTTCTCATTTCAGACCTGCACTCCCATACATCTATTGACCTAATTCTCTCCACC
>NW_019525446.1:297964-304972 GCF_002814215.2 Seriola lalandi dorsalis | reverse complement strand
TTCTATATTAATACTGTGAAAGTATCAAAGCCTCAGTCCACAGAGAAATGCACACGGCCTGTATTCAGAAACTGAGCCTTAAAACCAGCCGTCAGGACTTCTGGAACTTTGTGATGTCACAACAAAGCAGTCACCAAGCCCCGCCCACCTGGACCCACCATCCAACCCTGCTGGATTTGGTTTCTCTGAGTGTTTTTACCTGAAATCTTCTATATTTTTATTGGATCACTCAGAAAACAGTCAGCCAATCAGAGGAGAGGATCAGAGCCTCCTCTCTTCTGATTGGCTCACCGAGCTGTTGTTACTAGAGCTGCAGAGAGAAGCCTGAGAGGAGATGTAAAACTACATTGAGATGGTTTTTGGTTCTTAAAACCACAAATATATTTTCTTATGGATCAACACTTCAAATAAAACACAGAAGAAGAGTCAAATATGGACCTTTAAGCAGATTCTGCTTCTTGCTTGATATTAGATACATCTTAGGTCCCACCATGCTATATCAATCATTAAGAAGAAATATAGAAAAGAATATTATGTTGTTTTTTTTACTACTTAGAGCTTGTTTTTTGTCCTTTTTTCATTATTACAGTCAGTTATGATAAAACTTTACAACAAGGCCAAACCTGAGGGATTGCTTTCACATCATTTAACCTGCAGCAGAAGTAAATTATAGTGGTGAATAGTGTGTTTGTGCAGTACAAGTGCTTGCATGCAGTTATACTTTGTATAAACTATGGATTATAATGGATAATTATAAGGGGCGGCTGTGTACACTCCCCTGCGTTTTCACTTCCAAATAAGTTTTTAAGGTAATTGGGTTCAAGTGGAAATTTGTTTAATTTGTCTAATTGGATATGAAATAAAAATACACAAATAACGTTGAAAAAAACCCCTGAATTTTCTTTAATATGTTTGCTCTCCTTTGTATTTATGAACTTGATTGCTCAAGCACTTTGCAAAAAATATTTCCTCCTTCTAAATAGATCTCACTCAACTTGACAAATTGCCTCACATGTTGATCTGGAGCCCAGATCAGCGCTGAGGCGACCCTGGCAGACTCCTGCACTGACTGGGTCAGTGTGTTTCCCAACCAGACAGACAGACAGCGCTTTGAGGCTCGTTATAACCCCCCGGAGTCCAAGAAAACAGGCGTCTATTGAGCCAGCCAACACACTTTCCACAATGTCATGGACTAATTCATGTCAAAGTGGGGCTCTCCCTCCATGATTGGTCTCAATTACAGTCGCTGAGGCGTGAAAGCGCAACCCCGGGCGCATGGAAATCACACACGTTCACCTATAGTAGCGCGCTTGGTGAATTACTGTTGTACTTTGGCTTCATCCTCATGAGAAATTGTTTGGAAAAAATATTCCTGTGATTCAGAGTGGCCGAGTGTTTCGTGCTGGAATGTGCTGAGCACAAGGGTCACAGGAAAATTCCTCTGACTTTTTATGAAAAGGGTATTTCCCCAGATGTACTCATGCTTTCAAAACATAATCCAAACACAGAGAATATCTTCAGTACCTCCCTCCTCCTCCTCCTCACTCCTCCCTCCTCCCTCCTGTCTCCAGGTGGTACTGTATTTTCCACGGCCTGGTTCGGGGATGGTCTGGGCAGATCAGGAATGAAACATATCAGCGCCTGTAGGTGGACAGCTGTGGTGATGACGAGATGCAGCTGTTGTGCGGACTAACGAGCAGATGGTGTGTGTTGTGTGGGATGGGTATTCACTGAATTCACTGTTTGATATAAAGAGAACTCATAAGACGACTTGTTTTACATTTGCTCTTTGTGTGAGTCACATGCTGACAGTATCTGTCACCTTTAGATATTGGTAGGAATCTCTTTCTTTAAAGCATCAGTAAAGTCTTTTAAATCACTTCTTAAAACCCATTTTTACAGACTTGTGATGTCGTCTTTTTACCGTCCCTTCTTTAGTTTGTCCTTATTTATATTAAAGTATATTGTGTCTCTTCTCTCTTTAACTTCACCTTATTTCTGTCCTGCTTTTGCTTGGCTTTACTTTCTCTTTTCATATTGCCCTTTGATCCTCTATTGCTTCAATAGTCAAAGCGCTTTGTAAACTGTTTTTAAAAGGTGCTATATAAATAAAGTTATTATCATTATCATTATTATTATTATTATTATTATTATTATTATTAATATTTCCCAAAGAGTAGTATCAATGTAACTCATCTACACTGGTAAAAGTCACAAGTTTGTTCAAACACACCAGAGCATGCAGAGCTGCAGCTGCAGAGGAAAGAGGAGGAAGATGTCTCCAGTACGGCTGCTATCTTCAGACATTTGTTTCACAGTCCGAACATGCCTTTAGACCATCAGGCAAATATGCCGCTGATATAATCTTATTTCAAAGCGCTGAAGATAACGGAGTAACTGCCAACATGCTCACAGGTGCTTTCGTTTATTCTGCTTAACTAGACCTCGCTTCAGGTCACTGAACTTCATCAACCGAAAAAAAGTTTTTCAGCTGAGGTGCAACAAAGCTGTAACAATCAACGATCAAGCACAACGGGCGCACGCTTCACACGGACCTGAGAGGAGGTCTAATCAGGGAAACTTAGCGACACCTGTGCGGCTGCCTCTAAATCACCGGCTTCACGCGTCAGAAGGGAAATGAGGTTCAGACGTCACCCTCTCCTGGAAAACCAGTGTGTTTGTATTTCTAGAGAGACGTTAGAGGTTTTCATCATTCACTTCAGAACAGTCTGGTCCAGTGTCGGCCATGATTGTTTCCTCTTTGTCTGATTAGCACCACCAGCAGCAACGGAGTCGACCAAAAGGTGATGTTTGACCTGACTTACTACGGTAACCTCAACACATGTAGTGTAACCGCGGGCAGAATGACCTGTCCACCTTATAACTACACATAAGATCCATTACTAGCAACACTTGAGGATCTTTAATACAGAAATGTACCCAACTAGTTCCTTGTTTGATGCTTCCTCGCCCTGTGTTTTCCACATGGCGTACACTTGTATGTGTGTGAGAGAGAGAGACAGAAGGAGAAAGATGGGATTGTTGTTAGCTCAACTGTAAAGTCAGAGCCATTTCTCTTCCAACAGGACACATGAACAGGAGCCTCAGTGTTCCTGTGTGGCTCTTGGCGAATACACTTGGCCCCTCTCGCCGTAATAAATCGTATCTGCTCACAATGCGCAGCACCATGGAGCCGCGGGAGGAATTAACGTCTGCGGCTCTCCTGAATGTGTGAATAAGCGCATACATCTCCAGATGAAGCCAGCGGACTGAAGCTGGCCTCCGTGATATTGTCTCCACTCCACCGCGTGAGCTGTTTACTCTCAACCTGTCGAGGGCGTTCGCCTCAGTCCACCACACGAGGTCCGTCTCAGGTGCGTTTGCTCTTCTCACAGGGAAGGTTTACACTGTCTGACAGCTGCTCCTCCTTACATGTGTATAACAGCACCAAAACACCTCATAGATGCCTGATAAAGATCTTTAACAGGATGGTTATGATTGATATGTTTTTGGTTTGGTTTGTTTGTTATTGTATTTTGTCTTATATATAGATAGAGTCAGTTTTTATTCTATTTTTCGTGGCTTTAGTTTTAGTTTTTGAGTTTGTATTTTTATGCCTCTGCGCCATTTCTCGTGATCACAACATTCTCAGGGATCAACTGATTAAATTTTGTGGTCAAAGGTCAAAGGTCAACATCACTGTGACCTTACAAAAAACTTTTTTTTTTTTTGGCCATAACTCATGAATTCATATACTAATTATGGCACAATTTAACTAAAATGTCTTAAAAGATAAAGTGATGAAGTGATGATATTTTATATCCAAAAGGTCAAAGGTCAACTTCCCTGCGACATCATAATGTTCTGCGGAAATCATTTCTGGCCAGTATTCAACGCTGTAACTCAGGAGACTGGAGAAACAGGAGATTGTGACCATATTTCCTGCAAACGGAGCAAACAACCACGAAGGCGGTGATTCTAGATGGAGCCAGTAAATGCAACATTTTCTCTACACAAAAGTCTTTTATTAAAATTTGCATCTAGATCTTTCCTGCTTTTGTGTAGAGAAAATGTTGCAGAAAGATCTAGACACAAATTGTAATAAAGGAATTTTGAATGGCGTCTTCTACAACATGTAGTATCACTCGCATGCCAGTGATAACAACAATGTATGCACCACTCTGGTGCTTCTGCCAACACGTCTCTAACACAGTAAGACACTGTCGATGCTGCTGCACAAGAACAGCCCCAAAAATGCCTGAAATATATTCAAAGTTCTGTGTTGTTGTTTACTTCAAAATCGAAAACCTTACCAAATCAGTTTCAGGAGAAGTTGATGCTCCCTGTATCCTGGCCTGGAAGAGAAAACACACATCTTAACTTATGGTTTAACTTATGGTTTAACTTATGGTTTAACTTATGGCGGCGGCAAAGGCCAACCTTTTCATTTCCTATAGCCCACCACTTACGCAAAAGAAAGAGCAGACATTCCCCGGCAGTGGAAACTGGCAAATTAACTCCAGAAGTTTGATCGTTAGCTGTGGAGGAACATTTGGTGAATGAGCAGGTCAACTGGGGACAGTGGGCCACACTTTGATCATAAAGCAGAACAAGATTAACCCAGTAAGTGAATTAATTAGAAACCACGACTGATCTGGGCCTGAAGCCAGCTGCCCCACCAACGAGAGAGAGAGAGCGAGAGAGCGAGAGAGCGAGCACATGTGTGCACCCACATCTGATGTTGCCGTACCTTTGAATCCTCCAACAACTCTTGTTTTTCACTTTTTGTTTTTTCCAGGAAACGTTTGCAGCCACGTCCTAATGGTTACACAGGTATTACAGGCACCGTATCTATTTGTAACATGTAGAAACTTCATCACAGTTTTCCTTTAAAACATTTTAACTGGCTCGATTCTTAAATCTTTTTTGACTTATGATTATTATTTTTTTTCTTCTTTTTGGTGAAAATAAGCTAAATTGGAAAATGCAGGTCCGCATCACAAATAATCTCCATCCATACTAACACACCTGACGTAGCTTGTCCACTCCAGCAGTTCGTTAGTTACAGAAAACACCACAAGGGGGGAAACACACAGTGTTAAAATGCAGAATCTAACGAAGACAAGTACTGCAGACGCCATGTGTAAATGTAGCAAAAGTGCGTTTTAAAGCTTAAACGTGTTGGTGTGGATTTAGCTTTGATGACGTGGAAGTTGTTGTGACTGTATCTTGCGGTCGTGAAGCTGTAGTGGCGACCGGCACATGAATACCTGCCGAAGTACTCACTACAGTAGGTGTCTCCACATTTTGCTACAATAGCAAACACACACACACACACACACACACACACACACACACACTGACAAGGTGAGACAACACCGGCTCCCTGCTGTCACGGCTGGTGAAGATCTATTTGAGCATTGCATCTACAGAACCCTTCAGTGGAAACCCTGCAGGGCTTCAGCTGTGTCATTAGAAGACTGATTGCTCTGCGATGACTGTTTTCACACACACACACACACACACACACACACACACACACACACACATACACACACACACACACAAGCAAACATTTTCCCAGCAATCCATGACACAGCTTCCCCTGTCAGCTCAAAAGAAAAAGCACAAAGTGAAGTTTACGTCCTCTGGGATCATTTCCCTCACTGCTTTTTGATATTTTCCCTCCCAAATAAGTTGTGGAGGAGAATCCATCGGGGGAGTCCTTGCCAAGCCCCCCTACTGTACCCCTCTCCCCCTCCTCTCCCCCTCCTCTCCCCCTCCTGTAGTGACAATACACGGAAGCAGCCAGCTGAGGCCTATTTGTGTAACCGGAGAAGGTTCTCTGGGGTATCGTTTTCACGTCCAGGGTTCCAAAAAACATGCCGTCATATCCTCGCCGCAACCAGCAGGCGATACAATAATCTGAGACGGGACAATGCGAGCCAGAGGATGAGGGGCGTGCGCCTGCAGGACCCGGCTCAGGGAAAGACACATCAGGCTTAGCACCATTAGCTAACGTTCCGCTAACAGCCCGAGGAAATCCCTGCTCCGAAAACCCCCTGTGTGTGTCCAAGCACAACGAAACATATTCCATCACGCAAACTCGCTCGCCCATCTGGACCGCACCACGTGGCGGCAGGGGTGTCCTCTGACGCTCCCATTCGCTAAGTGGCTGCCTTCTATCTTCTCTCTTTTTTATTCATTTTCTTTTATTGGGTTTTCCCTCCTGACATCTGCTGTCTCGCATGTGGTCCGGCTGAGTCCCATTGTGTGTACGTGGAAGTGTGTGTGAGTACGTGAGAGATGCATATGTTTGTACATTTCAGTGTGTGTGTGTGTGTGTGTGTGTGTGTGTGTGTGGTGAGAGGCTTTGGAAGGAATTTGGTGGGATGATAGGGTTTCCCTGTCAGGCTTTTGACAAACTCTCCTACATCCTACGGAATTCCCTCGCATGCGGCGGACACCGTCGCTGGGCTTTCCCGCCTCTTGTCTTCTTTTTCTTTTCTTTTTTTTTTTCCAAAAAAAAAAAACCTTCTGAATTCTTTCCGCTCGTGTCCTTCAGAGGAAAATATTTCAAAGAATAACTAAACTCTCATGCCACTCTCACAATGCCACATTTCAAAAAATGTTTAGTTGGTTTAATCATTCATCAAATCATTTTTAGAGTTGAAACGATGCCAAATTATAATCCAGAATCCATCCTTTCCGTCGAGAGGTCCCTTCCCCGTTTACAATGTATAAACGTACATGTACAGTCCCACATTACCCACAATCCACTGTTTTCCTTGCATCACTATTTGGACTTTCGGCTAAGTTGTTGAACGCGGCCTATGAATGAAAGAGTCGGGAGTCGGATTTCTTGGTGATGATTTCACTTGTTTTGCGGCGCTCTCACTAATGGCTCAGAAATGAAGGCTACAGCTAGCCTCATTTAGCCAGCATAAATATTTTTGCTTTGCTGATTGTGGTCTGGCACAGCCCGTCGGGGGGGGGGGGGGGGGGGGG